>NC_082722.1:62369520-62682377 GCF_030144855.1 Hypanus sabinus | reverse complement strand
GTCCTTTATTTTGTGCGTCCCGTGTTTGGTGTTCCTTTGTTTCGTGACTGTCTGTGGGAAGATGAATCTCAGGGTTGTATACTGCATACATACTTTGATAAAAATGTACATTGACTTTGAAAATCTTATTAAAGATGTTTGGTTCCAATGGAGCATCATTACTTGCTTTTTTTAGTCAAAGCAGTTTTCTGTTTGTCACCAGCCTCTGACATATGCTGCGCAGACCAATTCACAATCTATCCAGTATAAGTCCTGAAATCACAATGGAACTGTAAGGGAACGGGTTTTGAAATTCTAAAGGAACAATATTTATTTGATTGTCCTCATAAAAAAACATTGTTGCCTGCTGAAATTATTTCAATTTGCTTTGGAAAACAGTTGTTATTACTGAAATCCTATTACTTCTTCATTTCCTGTGGATGTTCTACTCTTGATAACATTTCTTGCGGAGGGGGTTGGTGGGAGGTGGGCGAGGAGTTAACTTTGTTCAGGAAATGATCAACTTTCCATGTGACTACTCATTTCCAAAATATTTTTCCAGCATTGACACAGAATGATTCCACCAGCCATTTTGGGCAGATAACCAAAGTCTGGAAGATTCGGGGACAGCCCATGACATCCACATGATATCACAATCACACATTGCAGGGTGGAAGAGGAAACCAGGCAAATGACATCATTGCACCAGATTGCTCTTCTTGGTCTTTGTTTTATTACTTTTAAGTGCAAAATGAATCAAATAAGATGTAAATGCAAATCTTTGGCCAAATTTTTCACTGCCTTACTTTGTTTGGGCAACATGCTGTAAGGAATAATGAGGTTAGCTGAACTAAACTGGAAGATTTCCAGTTCACTTGCAATTCCTGGAATTATGCTCATTTTAGTCCATTTGTAACATAGTCTGGCCTATCCTTTTGACAGAGGTTGGATAGTTTTCACATGGGAGTTTCTGTATTACTGCAGATTCTATTTAACATAATCCAACAATTATGGAAATTCAGTGGTAAATAACCACCATCAATCATTTGCAGACAGATTATTTTAGCCAAATAATGGCCTTACAAGTGTGATTCTACAAATTGGTGCTTCCCGTGAAGATGAGATTCCGTAATTGAGGAGATTCTCGATCAGTGAGGCAAGGTCTGAATCCAGATGTAAATGCTAAAGGACAAGCTGGATTGGAACATAAACAATTGGACTGGTTGGGACTGTTTTTGTGCTAATACAAATCAATGTAAAATTTCCCAAAAAGAGAGCAAGGAAATCACATAGTTTCTTAAATAATCTTCTTCAGGCAAATATTCACCTATTCCAATGTGGAATTTAATTTGTTAAGTAATGTCCAAACACGTCCAGCTAGGGTAATTGTTCTTCAAAGTTGTTCATTCATATGTTAATGGACATGTACTTACCTGAGCAACACACAAAAACTGCTAGAGGAACTCAGCAGGCCAGGCAGCATCTATGCAAATGAATAAGCAGTCGATATTTCTGGCTGAGACCCTTCTTCAGCACTGTGAAGGAAGGGGGAAGGTGCCAGAACAAAATGGCAGGGGGAGGAAGGAGGCTATTTGGAAGATGTTAGGTGAAGCCAGGTGGATGGGAAAGGAAAAGGACTGGAGAAGAAGGAATATAACAGGAGAGGAGAGTGGACTATAGGAGAAAGGGACCCAGGGAGAAGAGATAGGCAGGTGAAAGGTAAAAGGTCAGAGTGAGGAGTAGAGGAAGATGGGAGAAATCTTCTTGCCAGAAGGAAAAATTGATATTCATGCTATCAGGTTGGAGGATACCCAGATGGAATATAAGGTGTTGTTTCTCCACCCTGAGAGTGGGAGAGGAGGCCATGGACTATAGCACTTACTTATGCTGAGAAATTCATTCATAGACAATTGTGTCAAACATGCACATGCTAAGCTAAGGTGTGTTTCCATTGGACATTACAAACCAGAAGTTAATATCTAGGTTTTCTTAATTTGTTATTAAATATATTCATGTACTTTTACAAATATACATTCAAGGATTGCATTTGGACTCATACCATTTCAAGACTCAAAGACATTAAGCTCAGTAAGATTATCCATGAGGATAAAACAATAACAGAACTCTGATTAATGTGTCTGTCGCTTCCTTTTGATATTTTCCTGTTTTTTTCCCTATCTTTCTAAAACACTAGCTTATTTTTTTAGATTTCAGTAATGATGATCTAATATGTTATCTATATCTTTATTGTCCACAGGGATTGACATGACAG
Source organism: Hypanus sabinus (assembly GCF_030144855.1). Taxonomy (NCBI): domain Eukaryota; kingdom Metazoa; phylum Chordata; class Chondrichthyes; order Myliobatiformes; family Dasyatidae; genus Hypanus; species Hypanus sabinus. The sequence continues at coordinate 62,680,126 of NC_082722.1, read as the reverse complement.
GTGCTTTGAGCATTTTCAATATGTTTCTGCTCTAGTTGTACTGTCCATAAGAGATCATAAGACATAGGAGAGAAACTAGTCCATTTGGCCCATTGTCTGCTGTGCCATTCTATTATGACTGAATTATTATTATTCCTCTTAACCCCATTCTCCTGTCTTATCCTTATAACATTTGATACCCTTACTAATCAAGAACCCATCATCCACTTTACGTATAACTACAGACCTGGCTGTCACAGCTGCCTGTACCAACGAGTTCCACAGATTCGCCAACTTATAGCTAAACAAGTTCTTTCTCATCACTGTTCTAAGGTGATGTCCTTTTATTGTGAGGCTGTGCCCTCTGATCCTGGATTCCAGCACAATAGGAAGCATAATTTCCACATCCACTCTATCCCGCCATAAAAGACATCCTCTCCACTCTATCAATGCCTTTCACTGATCAATAGATTTCAATGACATCACCCTTATTCTTCAAAATTCTAGTGAATACAGGCTCCGAGCCATCAGACGCTCTTCATATGACAAGCCATTCAACCCTGGAATCATTTTCGTGAATCTTATTTCAACACTCTCCATTTTCAGCACATCCTTTCTAAGATAAGGGGCTCAAACCTGCTCTCAATACTCCAAGTGAGGCCTCATCGGTGCTTTATAAAGTCTCAACATTACATCCTTGCATTTATATTCTGGTCCTCTTGAAATGAATGCTAACATTGCATTTGCCTTCCTCACCACAGACTTAACCGGCAAATTAACCCTTAGGGAATCCTGCACAAGGGCTCCCAAGACCCTTTGCACCTCAGTTTTTTACTGTTTTCTTTCCATTTAGAAAATAACCAACCCTTTCATTTCTTCTACCAGAGTGCATGACCGTACACTTCCCGACGTCTGCCATTTCTACGTCCACTATCCTAATCTGTCTGAGTCCTTCTGTAGACTCTATACTTCCTCAAACTACTTTCTCCTCCACCTATCTTTATTTTGCCTGCAAACTTTGCAACAAAGCCATCAATTCCAACATCCAAATTATTGATATATTGCGTAAAAGGAATTGGTCCCAACACAGATCCCATGTGGAACACCACTTGCCATAGGCAGCCAGCCGGAAAAGGCTTCTTTTATTCCCACATTTTGCCTCCTGCCAATCACCCGCTGCTTTGTCCATGCTAGAATCTCTCCTGTAATACCATGGGCTCATAGGTTGTGTGACACCTTGTCAAAGGCCTTCTGAAAATCCAAGTACACATCAACTGATTCTCCTTAATCTATCATGCTTGTTATTTCTTCAACTAACTCCAACAGATTTGCCAGGCAAGATTTTCCCTTGAGGAAACCACATTGACTATGGCCTATTTTATCATGTGCTTCCAAGTAACTTCAGACCTCATCCTTAATAATCAACTCCAACATCTTTCCAACTGAAATCAGGCTAATTTTACCTTTAATTTTCTTTCCTCTGCCTCTCTCCCTTCTTGAAGTATGGAGAGACACTTGCAGTTTTCTAGCCTTCCGGAACCATCAGATTCTAGTGATTCTTGAAAGATCATTACTAATGCCTCCAAAGTTTCTTCAGCCATCTCTTTCAGAACACTGGGGTGTACACCATCTGGTCCAGGTGACTTATCTACCTTCAGACATTTCACTTTCCCAAGAACCTTCTCTCTAGTTATGGTAACTTCACATCCTTCATGCACCTGATACCTGGAACTTCCACAGTATTGCTACTGTGTTCCGCAGTGTGAAGACTGATGCAAAATACTTATTCAGTTCATCTGCTATTTCATTATCCCCCATTACTAGCTTTGCAGCATTGTTTTCCAGTGGTTCAATATCCACTCTCACCTCTCTTTTACACTTTATGTATCTGAAGAAACTTCTGGTATCCTCTTTCATATTATTGGCTGGCTTACTTTTGTATTTCACCTTTACCTTCTTAACAACTTTTTTAGTTGCATTCTGTTAGTTCTTAAAAGCTTCCAAAACCTCTAACACCCTACTAATTTTTGCTCTGTTTTATGCTCCCTTTTTGGCTCTTATGTTGGCTTTGAATTCTCTTGTTATCACAGCTGTGTCTTTTGAATACATCTTCCTCTTTGGTGTGTATGCATCCTGTGCCTCGCCAAAATTCCAGCCATTTCTGCTCAGCTGTCATCTTGGCCAGTGTTCTTTTCCAATCAATTCTATACAGCTCCTCTGTTGTGCCTCTGTAATGCCCTTTACTCCACTGTAATACTGATCTATCCGACTTTAGCTTCTCCAGCTAAAGGGTAAATTTTATCATACTATGATTACTTTTCCCCTAAGGTTTCTTTTACCTTAAGCTCTTTAATGAATTCTGGTTCATTGCACAGCACTCAATCCAGAATAGCTGATCCGCTAGTGGACTCAACCACGAGCTGCTCTATAAAGTCAACTCATAGACACCCTAGAAATTCCCCCTCCAGTAATCTGGCATGAACCTAATATTCCCAATCTACCTGCATAGTGAAGTCCCCCATGACTTTTGTAACAATGCCCTTTTGGCGTGCGTTTTCCAACTACTGTTGTAATTTGTAGACCACATCCTTACTACCGTTTGGGAGTCTGTATACAACTCCCATCAGGGTCCTTTTACATTTGCAGTTCCTTTGCTCTATCCACAATGATTCAACACCTTTTGATTCCATGTCACCTCTTCCTAAAGATTTGATTTTATTCTTCTACCAACAGAGCAACATTACTCCCTCTGCCTTCCTGCCTATCCTTTTGATATACTGTGTATCCTTGGACATTAGGCTCCCTACCATGATTTTGTGATGCCTACAACATCATACCTGCCAATGTGCAACTGTGCTGCAAATTCACCTACCTTATTCTGTACACTCTATGCATTCAGACACAAAACAGGCAGGAACTTGAAAACATAAATTGGGAACAGATGTTCTCAGGGAAATGTACGGCAGAAATGTGGCAAATGTTCAGTGGATATTTGCGTGAAGCTTTGCATAGGTGCATTGCAATGAGACGGAAAAGATTGTGGGGTACAGGAGACATGGCAGTTGTAAATCTAGTCAAGAAGAAAAGCCTATAAAAGGATCAAAAAGCTAGGTAATGATAGAGATCTAAAAGGTTATATGGCTAGCAGGGAAGAGCTAAAGGATGAAATTAGGGGAGCCAGAAGGGGTCATGAGATGGCCTTAGAGGACCAGATTAAGGAAAACCCCAAGGCATTCTATGAGTATGTGAAGAGCAAGAGGATAAGACATCAGAGAAAAGGACCAATCAAGTGTGACAGTGGAAAAGTGTGTATGAAACTGAAGGAGATAACAGAGGTACTTAACGAATACTTTGCTTCAGTATTCACTACGGAAAAGGATCTTGGCGATTGTATGGATGAAAAGCTTGAGCATGTAGATATTAAAAAAGAGGATGTGCTGGAGCTTTTGGAAAGCATCAAGTTGGATGTCACTGGGACTGGACAAGATGTACCCCAGGCTACTGTGGGAGGTGAGGGAGGAGATTGCTGAGCCTCTGCCAATGATCTTTGCAACATCAATGGGGACAGGAGAGGTTCCGGAGGATTGGAGGGTTGCAGATGTTGTTCCCTTATTCAAGAAATAGAGTAGAGATGGCCCAGGAAATTATAGACCAGTGAGTCTTACTTCAGAGGTTGGTAAGTTGATGGAAAAGATCCTGATTGGCAGGACTTATGACTATTTGGAGAGGCATAATATGATTAGGAATAGTCAGCATGGCTTTGTCAAAGGCATGTCATGCCTTACTAGTTTGATTGAATTTTTTCATAACGTGATTAAACACATTGATGAAGGTAGAGCAGTAGATGTAGTGTATATGGATTTTAGCAAGGCATTTGATAAAGTACCCCATGCAAGGCTTATTGAGAAAGTAAGGAGATTCCAAGGGGACAATGCTTTGTGGATCCAGAACTGGCTTGCCCACAGAAGGCAAAGAGTGGTTGTTGATGGGTCATATTCTGCATGGAGATTGGTGACCAGTGGTGTACCTCAGGGATCTGATCTGGGACCCCTTTTCTTCGTGATTTTTAGAAATGAATGAAGAAGTGGATGGATGGGTTAATAAATTTGCTGAAGACACAAAAGTTGGGGGGTGTTGTGGATAGTATGGAGGATTGCCAAAGTTTACAGCGGGACATCAATAGGATGCAAAACTGGGCTGAGAAGTGGCAGATGGAGTTCAACACAGATAAGTGTGAAGTGGTTAGTTTTGGTAGGTCAAATATGATGGCAGAATGTAGTATTAATGGTAAGACTCTTGGCAGTGTGGAGGATCAGAGTGATCTCAGGGTCCGAGCCCATAGGACACTCAAAGCTGCTACGCAGGTTGACTTAATGGTTAAAAAGGCATATGGTGCATTGGCTTTCATCAACCATGGGATTGAGATTAGGAGCTGAGAGATAATGTTGCAGATATATAGGATCCTGGTCAGACACCACTTGGAGTACTGTGCTCAGTTCTGGTCGCCTCACTACAGGAAGGATGTGGAAACTATAGAAAGGGTACAGAGGAGATTTACAAGGGTGTTGCATGCCTTATGAGAATAAGTTGAGTGAATTCAGCCTTTTCTTCTTGGAGCAATGAGAGGTCACCGGATAGGGGTGTATAAGACGTTGAGAGGCATTGATCATGTTGATAGTCAGAAGCTGTTTTCCAGGGCTGAAATGGCTAACGCAAGACAGCACAGTTTTAAGGTACTTGGAAATAGGTACAGAGGAGATGCCAGGAGTGAGCTTTTTATGCAGAGAGTGGTGAGTGTGTGGAATGGGCTGCCGGCAATGGTGGTGAAGGTGGATATGATAGGGTCTTTTAAGAGAGTCTTGAATAAGTACATGGAGCTTAGAAAAATAGAGGGCTATGGGTAACCCTAGGTAATTTCTAAAGTATGGACATGTTCGGCACAGCATTGTGGGCTGAAGGGCCTGTACAATGCTATAGGTTTTCGATGTTTCTACGTTTCTATGCCTAACACCTTCAGTCCTGTATTCATCCTTTTCGATTCAGTCACACCATGCTCAACTTTTGATTCTTAATTTTTTCTGAGGTCTCACCAAGATCTGCCTCCACAACCTCTACACTAACTGTTATGCCTCAATGGTTTCCATCCCCCTGTAACTCTAGTTTAAACCCCACCATGTAGCATTAACAAACTTTCCCACTAAGATATTTGTCACCTTCCATTTCAGGTGCAAACTGTCACTTCTATACCTTCCCTGAAAGACATCCCAGTGATCCAAAGATCTTAAGTCCTCCCTCCTACACCATCTCCTTGGCAATGTATTAAACTGTATAATCTTCCTAGTTCTCATCCCACTAACACATTTAGCAATCCTGAGATCACATCCCTAGAGGTCCTGCCCTTTAACTTAGTACCCAACTCCCTGAACTCCCCACACAGAGCCTCATCGCTCATCCTACCCATGTCCTTGGTACCTAAATAGACATGACTTTGGGCTGTTCACCCTCCCACTTAAGAAGGCTGAGGACTTGATCTGAGATATCCTGGACCCTGGAACCTGGGAGGTAACATACCATCTGGGAATCTTGTTCTCGCCCGCAGAACCTCCTGTCCATTACCCTAACTAATAAATCCCCTATCAACCCTTCTTCACCCTTCACTTCTGAGTCACAGAGGCAGACTCAGTGCTGGAGACCTGACGGCTATGGCTTTCCTCTGTTAAGTGATATCGCCCATCAGTTCCAAGGTGAGATACCTGTTGTTGAGGGGGATGGCCACAGGAATACTCTGCACTGGGTTCTTAGCCCCTTCCCCCTTCCTGACTGTCAGGCAGTTTCCTGTGTCCTCCACCTTGGGCATAACTAACCCTCTACTGTATATGTCCTATCTATCAGCCCCCTTCAGCCTCCTGAATGATCTGAAGTTCATCCAGGTCCAGCTCCAACACCTTAATGCGGCTTGGGAGATTCTGCAGCTGGATACACTTCTCGCAGTTGTAGTGGTCGGGGATACTGGAGGTCTCCTTGCCTTCCCACATCCCGCAAGAAGAGCATTGCACTATCCTGCCTGTTATCTCTACCTAGCCTAGCAGATATAAAAAAAGAGAAGCAAAAAATTTGAGCTTTTCTTTCCTTTACTTTCTCTTCACTGAGGCCTTAAAGAGCTAAAGCCTTGAGATCATCACATCTTTCCTACACATTCATCACAGCTACTCAGCTTTCTATGTTTCTGCACCCAATGTAGACTTGTATCTCTCCTGAAGGGCCCTCTACAGGCATCCCCTAAAGCAGAGTTTCCCAACCTTTTTTATGCTATGGACCCCTACCATTAACTGAGGGGAAAATGGACCATGGTCCATGGCCTCTGCTAAAGGCTCAAAGAAGAATCTGTTGTTGTCTCCTTATCACTCACAGTTCGTGCTCGGCCAAAGTTCACTAACTTCTTTCCCTTCATCATTCTGTCCTTCAGATTTCCCTTCATATAATACAGTTGTTTACATTATTATAGCTGTTTATATTAGTCAATTACACTAATATTTACATGATCTCACTAATTACACTAATAATGCCATTGGATTGCACATAATCAATATCCTTCCTTTCCCTGCCAGTTGATGAGTCTGTCTAAATACCTCTTAAACATTACGATCATATCTCCTTCCTCTATTTCCCCTTGAAACAAATTCCTGGTGCCTGCAAAAAAGAAACCTTTTATTTATTATTTTTATTTTTTATTGACATGCAGTGTGGAATAGGCCCTGCTGCCCAGCAACCCCCAATTTAAACCTAGCCTAATCATGGGACAGTTTACAATGACCATTTAACCTTTGGAATGTGGGAGGAAACCGGAGCACCAGGAGATAACCAATGCAGTCACAGGGAGAAGGTACAGACTCCTTACAGACAACAGCAGGAAATGAACTGGTACTATAAATTGTTGTATGCTATTGTGCCCCCCTTATAAATCTCCTTTAAACACCATATCTTTCTTTCACCATCATTCCTTTGTGAAGGGAAGGTCATGCCTCACGAGCCTAATTGGGTTTTTTGTAAAGGTAACAAAAGAAATTGTTGAGGGTAAGGTGGTAGATGTGGTCTACATGGATTTTAACAAGGCATTTGACAAGGTCCCCCACGAGAAACTCATGAGGCATGGGATCAGTGGAACCTTGACTGTTTGGATAAAAAATTGGCTTACAGGAAGAAAGTAAAGGGTAGTAGTGGAAGGAAAGTATTCTGCCTGGAGGATGCCGACTAGTGAAGTGCCGCAAAGATCTGTCCTGGGACCCCGGCACTTTGTGATTTTATGAATGACTGGGATGAAGAGGCGGAAGGATGGTTGAGTAAGGTTGCGGATGACATGAAGATTGGAGGAGTTGTGGATGGAGGTTAAAAGAGGATATAGACAGGATGCAGAGTTGGGCAGAAAAGTGGCAGATGGAATTCAATCCGGATAAGTGTGAGGTGATGCATTTTGGAAGGGCAAACCAGAAGGCTGAGGACAAGGTTAATGGTCAGTTACTTAAGAGTGTGGATGAACAGAAGGACCTTGGGGTTCAAATCCATACATCCCTCATGGTCACGGCACAGGTTGATAGGGTAGTTAAGAAGGCCTATGGGATGCTAGGCTTCATTAACAGGGGGATTGAGTTCAAGAGTAGAGAGGTCATGTTGCAACTCTACAAATCTCTGGTGAGACCACACTTTTGTGAGTATTGTGCTCAGTTCTGGTCACAAGCTATAGAAAGGGTGCAGAGGAGATTTACCAGGATGTTGCCTGGATTGGAAAACAAGTTTTATGAGGCAAGCTTAGCAGAGCTTGGACTTTTCTCTTTGGAGCATAGAAGGATGAGAGGGGACTTGATAGAGGTCTATAAGATTATGAGAGGCATAGTCAGTACCTGTTTCCCAGGGCACGAATAGCAAACACCAAAGGGCATATGTACAAAATTAAGGGAGGGAAGTTTAGGGGAGACATCAGGGGTAAGTTTTTTACGCAGAGGGTTGTGAGTGCCTGGAATGACTTGCCAGGGATGATGGCGGAGGCTGAAACATTAGGAGTATTTAAGAGCCTCTTGGACAGGCACATGGATGAAAGAAAAATGGAGGGTTACGGGGAAGTGTGGGTTTAGTGCTTCTTTTGTAAGGAATATATGTCGGCACGACATCGAGGGCTGAATCGCCTGTAGTATTCTAGTGTCTAGTGTCTAGTATCTCCTTCACCTTAAGGTCATGTATGCCTTCTGGTATTTAACATTTGCCCCCTCTAAAAACTACTCTTAACATGATCATCACATTATACATTTCGATCAGGTTGACCTTCAAACACTCAAAAGAGTTCATCCAATCTCTGCTTACAGCTAATATACTCTAACCTAGGTGGTCCAGGTGAACAACTTCTGTACTCTGTCCATCCTGCAATGTCCCAAGCAGAAATGGACACAATATACCAAAAGTGGTTTAAACAAAGTTTTATACAGCCAATGTTTGTGTTCAATATTCTGATTGATGAAGGCAAACAGGCTGGACAGCAACTTTACTACCCTATCTATTTGTGCTGTCACTTTCAGTGAACTATGGACACACATCCCATGATCCCTCCACATATCAATCCTCCTGACAATTCTATCATTGATTGTATGCTTCTCTCTTACTTTTCACCACCATAAATGTATAGGAAATCTCAGCACTGATCCTAGCAGAACACCTATCATCACAGATTGCCAGTCAGAATAACATTACATTCACTTTGAATGGATTCTGCGAAATCACCATGAATTACATGTGCCTGAATTTTCCGGGTCAGTTTACCACGAAAGACCTTGTTGAAACCTTCAAAAAAGCTGATGTAAACAATAACTACTGCCCTACCCTCATCAATCACTTTTATCGTCTCTTGAAAGAACTGCATCAGGTTTAAAATACATGTCCTTCCCCATACAAAACTATGCTTATTATCCCTAATAGTTCTATGCCTTTCTCGATACAATTAGATCCCATCCCATCTGCCTATAATTTCCTGATTTATTTCTATTCTAAAACATTGAAGACTATTTACTCCTCTAGGTCTTTGCCTGTGATTAAAGGGGATACAAAGATCTCTGTCAAGGTTCCAGTAATCTCCTCCCTTGCCTCTTGTAATAACCTGGGATAGATCCATCATGCCCGGGGTACCTAAACACCTTAATGTTCTTCAAGAGCTCCAAAACCTTATTTTTTATATCAGCATGTTCCTCCAAAACCTTGCTATCGTTTTACTTTTAATATCTTGTAATTAATGAATAATCTCCACAGATTATTTCTAATGAATCTATGTACAAATTTATGTTAACCTTCTGCCAGTTCTATTATAATATTATTGATCATAATTTTATTTTAAATAAACTTGTATATAAAGTTCAAATAGTGGAGACAGGAATCCAACAAAAGTCAGGGCAACAATGAATTAAAATGTGCAAAAATAGCATAATCTTCTATCACCCCAATGCCACAGTACCCACAAACCTCAATCCAACCCCTTCCTTAATCTGATATTTATTTCATTATAAATACCATTGCTTGTGGATTTGTTTCCTTATATTAGGTATTAAATTGGATTCAGAGTACATCAGAGAGACCATATGTAAAATTGTTGTTCCTTGCAGACTTTCACAATCCGAAAGTAATATGGACCCGTTTCCATATGGATGCTGGTGTAAATTGACCATTGGTTGAGAGACTTGTAAGTGACAGTATCCATATTTGGTATGGCTGGCTTTCTAGCTATTCACTTTAACAGGGTAAAATTTGAAATGGACATGTGGATGTTCATAACCAATGTGACATTTGCAATCCCACTGGGCACAACGCTGAAGTGAAAGCAGATTTCCAGACTTATATATAATCCTCAAGTGTGTATTTTGCAACTTGTGAACAAATAACTGATAAAAAGAGTGTTTATAGATTGAACTTCTTTGTCCTGAAGGAAAAATTGTGTTCATGCACCATTTTCTTGTTCCAACAACATGGTACTCTGCAGTGATTATAAGGTCCTCTTTATATTGGTGAATAAGCAAAGTGTATCCTGCAGGAACTTTTACTAACCTTGTTTTTAAGTTACAAGATCAGTAGCTGGCATTCAGGATTATTGATCTAATGATATGAATTTGAATTCCACCATATGTCAGTTGAGAAACTGAAACTCAAATAACTATAAAATCAATTAAAATATTATCTGAGTCTCAAGGCAGCTACCCACAACAATATCAAGATGTTTTTAAAACCCATATTCTTCACTAATGACCTTCAGGGAAGGAAATCTGTCAACCTTATCCAGTTTGGTTTATAAAAGATTTTAGATCTACCAAAAATTCCTTATTATCTTCTCAGTTCAGAGGCAAACAAGGATGAAAAATAAAAGATGGCATTGTGAGGGAAATTCACATCTTGGGAAAACATAAACGAAGAGAACAATAGACTGAAGCTTGCCAGGATCAGCTGATGATGATTAGCTGCTGGCGAGCATGAGCGTGTCTACCATTAACCAGACAGGTCATTGAGGGAATGCAAGTGTTTTCAACTTGAAGGTCCAGAGTAAAAGAACATCGTGTATCAGACAGGCAAGAACTGCCTTAAACTTCACTTCCAAATAGTTATCTTCAGCTGTTATAGTTTTTAGGAATGACATTTCGAAAATGAATGTTGGATTTGGATTGGTAATATAGTCTTGCTGGTTACAACAACAGCAGGTTGAAAATAAATGCTGGATTCACTTAACTTAGTTTGTATCTGCAAGTGTTCCAGTGGATTGAAATGATACTGAGTTTGCAAACTTATATTGAGTGCAATGCCCTTGGCATCACCCTGCTGTGATGTCCCAGTCAGTTGTCTGAAGAGAGATGCCCCATGATTGCTAGAGTTGTGCTGTGAGGATTATTTCAGCTCAGAAGTATGCTTGGCATTTGACAACCTGCATATATTTAACACTATAAATGTTATCTGGAGAAATGAATTTTAAGATTTTTGCTTACTGTCAAAGGGGTTTGAAAGCAATATTATGCCTGCACTGCACTAAGCATGTAGTGATTCTGCCATGGATATGAGTTGTACAGAGACTCTTTGATAGCAAACATCCAAGTTAAAAAACAGTGCACACAACGTGCTGGAGGATCTCAGCAGGTCAGGCAGCATCTGTGGATGGGAGTGAACAGTTGACATTTCGGGCTGAGACCTTTCATAAGTCAGGGTCGACTGCTTACTCCCATCCATAGATGCTGCCTGACCTGCTGAGATCCTCCAGCACATTGTGTGTATTGCTCTAGATTTCCAGCATCCACAGTTCCTCTTATATCTAAGTTAAAAACAATGTTATGTGCTTATTTATTTGTACTATCGTTTCTTCTTTTGTATTTGTGCAGTTTGTTGTCTTCTGCACTTTGGTTGAACACCCTAGTTGGGCGGTCTTTCATTGGTTCTGTTATAGTTATTATTCTATAGATTTGTTGAGTATGACCACATGAAAATGAATCTCATGGTTATGTACAGTGACATATATATGTGATAATAACAAAAATTACTTTGAGCTTTGAACTACTTTGCTTCAAAAGTCAGCTTCATTGGAAATGTACAACTGCAGAGAGGGTTGCTTGACTTGTTCTGTCTGTCTGTGATGACTTCTTGAAAGAGGAATCCCTCTCTCCAAATCTTTTATTTTCAAATCTCTGTAATATCTATTCAACTTCAAGTATTATTCAATTCCATTTTTAGATAATTCTGAATCTCATTCCTTCAATGATGTGGGACACCTACCCCCAGTGGCCACTTTATTAGGTGCATTTCATTATGGCAAATATCTATTCAGCCAATTGTATGGCAGCAACTCAATGCGTAAAAACAGGCTAACATTGGGAAGAGGTTCAGTGGGTGTCAGACCTAAAATCAGGATGGGAAAGAAATGTGATCTAGGTGACTTTGACTGTAGAATGATTGCTGGGTGCAGACAGGATGGTTGAGTACCTCAGAGACTGCTGATGTCCTGGGATTTTCATGCACACAGTTTTGAGAGCTTACAGATGTTATGAATGTACCACAGCTCTGAGGGGCCAAAGGGTGCGGGGTAGCCCCCTCCTTTGTGAGAATCGCAAGAGCATTATTGGGTTGGGTCAGAGGACCCAGGAAATGAGAGAGAGAGACATGGCCATTGTCTCCTGGAGACAACGTTTGTGGATTGGGGACTATGCTATGTGCAAGCGCTCGGGCAAAGTGGGCTGGTTGAGAGAGAGATTGCATCACCCCAACCTGATTGACATCCACTACCCTGCGAGTTAAGATAAAAAAGGGGCTGTAGGAACAGCCTCTCAGACACACCAGAAGAAACGCTAGCAATCCCATAATAGCGGGAAGCCATTTGAAGGAAGCCACGTGCGTTCGGTTCCCTTGCCTGGGGGCTGGTGGCTGGTACCACGGGAAATGACTTGGAACTAACAATGGGGAACCAACTCCCCCGACTCAACGGATTGGCGTCATAAAAGACCCGGGCAAGTTTAAAACCGTCTCTCTTAAACCCAAAGAGCTGCAGCTTGAAAGGACAGTGACTTTTATCTTTCCATCAGACAATACAATATCCCCTAGACAAACGATAGAGCTATTGCTTAATTGATGATTATTATTATACCCCCGTTTTTAGATTGAGTATTGACAACGTATATTATCTGAATGTCTGTGTTAATCTTATTTTTGTGCCCCTTTATAAATAAAGACTTTTAAAAATAGTACCATCAGACTTCAACGGACCTCTCGATCTTTGCTGGTAAGTGACCCAGTTACGGGGTTCGTAACAATTGGGGTTCTCGTCTCGAGATTTGAAACCAAATTGGGGAGCCAGCGAATCGGGCTTGTAAGTCCGAACTTGGATCTGGTATGCAGGTACCCAGACGGGAAACCAGCAAAGATGGACGTGGATGAATTTATAGAAAACCTGACTCCGGAGGCGCTAGAGGCAGCCACCAAGTCAGACTTGGTAAATTTGGCGAAGGGGTTAAACCTCGCAGAAGTGAGGTCGTCAATGAAAAAGCGGGAGGTGCGAAGGGCCATAACTCAGTATTACATCGAGAAGAATGTGTTTGCAGCTGAAGAATTGGAAAATATTCCTGAAAAGGTACTAGCTAGTGGGACTGCTCAGTTAGAGTTGGAGAAATTAAGGTTGGAACATGAAATTAAGTTAAAGAAGCTGGAAAGAGCCGAGAAAGAGAGTGAGAGCGAAAGTGCCGAGAAAGAGAGAAAGAGAAAAGGCTGACAAACAAAGGGAGCATGCACGCCAGCTAAAGGAGTTAGAGGTGAAATGGGATCAGGAGCTCCAGCTAAGGGCGTTAGAGGTGAAAAGGGAGCAGGAAAGAGCTGAGAAGCAAAGAGAGCATGAACTTCAGTTAAAAAATTTTCTTCTATATTAGTTATTAGATTAGTAGATTAGCTAGTTTTGCATTATATATATATATATATTTTATTTATTTTTTCTGTTTTTTTATATCATATATTATGAAATATTTAGACTTACCATGTTCATACATATATTTTAGGGCTTATGTCTTGGTAAACTCATTTATATTGTAACTATTATGTATGTTTTTTTTCATATGTAATGGAATTTGTATGTTGGTAATTTCTTTATCAATATATCATTTGTATTCTGTCTATATTACTAATAATAATAAAAAGATTTAGAAAGAAATGGAACTTCAGTTAAAAAAGCTGGAAGCAGCTGAGAAGGAGAAGGAAAGGGTCGAGAAGGAGAGGGAGGCAGAGAGACAGAGGAAACATGACTTGGAGATGGAGAAGTTATAGCAAGAGCAACACGGTCAGGGGTCAGACCGAGAGGAGCGTTTCAATGTTAGTCGAGAATTGAGGCTAGTACCTCCGTTCGAGGAAACGGACATCGATAGTTACTTCTTGTTTTTTGAAAAGGTGGCAGTGAATCAGAAGTGGCCCAAAGGTCAGTGGGTGGCACTGTTACAAAGTGTGTTAAAGGGGAAGGCACAGCGGGCATATACGGCATTGGCCATGGAGGAGGGAGAGGAGGAGAGTTATGACAAAGTAAAGGTGGCCATTCTCCGGGGTTATGAGCTAGTACCTGAGGCTTATAGACAAAAGTTTAGAAGTTTAAAGAAAAGCTGGAATCAGACGCATACCGAGATTGCCTCTGAGAAGGGTGTGCTCTTGGACCGGAGGTGCACAGCAGAGAGAGTGGGAGAAAATTATGGGCGTCTCAGGGAGTTAATTCTGATTGAGGAATTTAAAGGGTGTGTTTCGGAGGATATCCGGATGTATCTGAATGAGAAGCCGGATAAGTCCATCTCCGAATTTGCTAGGTTCGCAGATGAATATGCCCTAACCCACAAGACAAAGTTTTCCTCGAATAAAAGTACTCAGAGAGACCATGGGAACGATCGAGAAAGTCCGCCGGCTGAGGCAGAGGTCCCGCCGGGAGGAGCTCGGGGGGGGGGAGAAAGGCCAGACAGCCAGAGATTTCCAGGCTTGACCTGTTTTAATTGTGGAAAAGTGGGACATATTGCATCGCAGTGCTTTGCTCCGAGGAAAGAAACAGGAAAGGGGAAAGCAGCAGTCCCTATCGGATGTGCCGTGGTAATCAGTAGATCGACAAGAGAGCCCCGGGTAGACAGAGTACGAGAAGGGTTGGAGACTTGTCTGTCACACGGAACCGTGTCTGTGAGGGAGGGAGACACACCAGTTCCCATACAGATCTGGAGAGATACGGGGGCTGAGGTGTCGTTGATCAGCAGTAAGGTACTAGAGTTTGGTCGAAAGACGAGAATGGTAGCTGTAAAGGGGATAAGTAAAGGAACAGAAATGGTGTCCTTACATAAGGTCATTATGGATTGTGAGCTGGTATCTGGACCAGTTGAAATAGGGGTGCGATCGGAATTTCCGAGGAAGGACGCGGTCCTTCTCGGTAACGATTTAGCAGGTGGTAAGGTTTGGGCAGCCATGACGATGGCCAGTCGACCGGTGAGTGTGGTGGCCCCGCCTCTAGATTCCAAGATCTACCCCGCATGCACGGTCACTCGCAGCCTGTCGAGAAAGGCAGCTGAGAACGAGAGCAGTTTAAATCCGGCTAGTTTCGATTTGGCCGAGACATTTCTACCGACCTTGTACCACGAGGGTTTAGAGGGTGGTAAAACGAAGAGTAGTAAAGTAAAAGAGGGTAAGGAAATGGAGGTAGATCTGCCCTTAGCGAGGGGAAAGGTCCTAGAGGCCGGAAATAAAGATGAGGAACCGCTAGAGCGGTTAAGAGGTCCAGAGTTGGACAAGGATGATCTGTCTGGTTTGGCAGAACTGTTTGAAGAAGTTGAAAATTCTAAAGGTGTTCCTGATAATGAAATGAAGGCTGTCCTAAAGGAAAAGGATGCCATTACCTCGAAGAAGTCTGCTGGGTTGGCAGATGAGGTTGTTTCAGCCCGCGGGGTTGAGTTTACTCCAGAAGGGAGTTGCCCATAGAGTACCTGGGAGGATCAGGGGAACTTAGAATTTGAAAAGGGTACGGGTATTGAAAGCCTGGAAGAGGCCAATGTCCCGTTTGAGTGTGTCCAAGATGGGGATGCACGTGGTACTGAACCTAGTAATGGAGCTCAGAAAAAGTCTGAGGTATTTGATTCAGTGGAACGGGACGGCCGTCCTTGTGGGTCAGATAGACTTGGTTCAGTGGGAAATGGGTTAACCTTGGTAACCGTGGGAAGTAAGAATTCCCAGGTGTTTGTGCTCGAAGGTGTGTTCAAAGTTAATGCAGAATTTAAGAATGGGGAGATAAGAATTATCATTGAAAGAAACGGGAAATCTGTAGTTCCCAAATCGAATGAAGAAATTCTAAAGCCCTGCAGATCGCTTACAGATTAAGCCGGAATATGACAGGCCCCTCCACACTATTGTTATTCCAGCGTGTGGTGTAAAAGGGCAGAATTTGAAATGCTGCTTGAGCAAAGAAGTCGAACTGAAACCACATAGTGTGAAGGGGCCTGACGAGAGGGTTAGCCACCTGTGTAAAATTACAGAGGTGGGTGGGAATCCAGAAGATGGGCTAAATTTGGGACACGGTGTTGATAAAATAATTCCTATGGAACAGATGGGCGAGGGTTTATCTTGCTACCTTACTCAAATTCCCTGGAAAAGAGGCGACGGTTAAGGGGGACGCCATGTTTAAAGAGCAAAGCTGGTTGTACGGGACTTCGACAAAGCCTGTGAATAATAAAGACAACCCCTTGGAAGCCTGCCTGTTCAGTTTGAAAATGACCAAAAGACTAGTATTTACATAAACTTTTGTAGATGCACATAAGCTAAGAGCACACCTCCTTAGTTTGTTGCTGGAAAAAATAATAAAATAGGTGGTTATTAAATTGACGTCTGATGCTACAAGACATTAGTACGGTACAAGATGTTAAGATATTAAAGAAAGTGACACTGAAATCGTTAACTGTTTAGATACTGAATTGAACGTATCACTGTATTACTCTGTAGAAAAAAAAAACTTTTGTATTGTGTTAGATTCTAAAACCCTGTAAAACTCTGCACTACTTAGTTTTCACCACTGGTGAAAATGCTTTGAAGAAAGGGGGTGTTATGAATGTACCACAGCTCTGAGGGGCCGAAGGGTGCGGGGTAGACCGTCCTTTGTGAGAATCGCAAGAGCATTATTGGGTTGGGTCAGAGGACCCAGGAAATGAGAGAGAGGGAGACATGGCATTGTCTCCTGGAGACAACGTTTGTGGATTGGGGACTATGCTATGTGCAAGCCCTCGGGCAAAGTGGGTTGGTTGAGAGAGAGATTGCATCACCCCAACCTGATTGACATCCACTACCCTGCGAGTTAAGATAAAAGAGGGGCTGTAGGAACAGCCTCTCAGATGCACCAGAAGAAACGCTAGCGATCCTGTAATAGCGGGAAGCCATTTGAAGGAAGCCACGTGCGTTCGGTTCCCTTGCCTGGGGGCTGGTGGCTGGTACCACGGAAAACGACTTGGAACTAACAACGGGGAACCAACTCCCCCGACTCAACGGATTAGCGTCCTAAAAGACCCGGGAAAGTTTAAAACTGTCTCTCTTAAACCCAAAGAGCTGCAGCTTGAAAGGACAGTGACTTTTATCGTTCCATCGGACAATACAATATTCCCTAGACAAACGATAGAGCTATTGCTTAATTGCTGATTATTATTATACCCGCATTTTTATACTGAGTATTGACGACGTATATTATCTGAATGTCTGTATTAATCTTATTTTTGTGCCCCTTTATAAATAAAGACTTTTAAAAATAGTACCATCAGACTTCAACGGACCTCTCGATCTTTGCTGGTAAGTGACCCAGTTATGGGGTTCGTAACACAGAGAACGATGTGAAAATTAATAAGGTCCAGTGAGCAATAGTTCTGTGGGTGAAAGAAACTTGTTAATGAGAGAGGTCAGAGGAGAATGGCCAGACTGATTCAAGCCGACAGTAAGGCGACTGTAGCTCAAGTTATCACGTGTTACAACAGTGGTGTGCAGAACAGCATCTCCAAATGCACAGCACATTGAACCTTGATGTGAATGGGCTACAGCAGCAGAAGATCACGTATATTCACTCAGTGGCCACTTTATTAGTCTACTTTGAGATTAATTTTGTTACAATCATTTGCAGAACCGACGAAGAAATGCAGTAGAGTATTATCAAAACCAAAATCTTATATAAAAAAAAGAATTTTTTTTACTTAACTTGCGCTTATCCAGATTTTGAGCTCCAGGTATGATCAACACATTTACTGAAATATGGGAGAATAAACCTTACATTAAATGTTTGAGAAATAAATCTCCAAACTACCCTCTTACAATAAAGGTCCATATGAGACCTTGGAAACTATGAATGCTTCCCTATTTCAGGTGTCATCTCTCAGTGACGGCAGACCTTTATGTCGAAATTCACTGTCGGTGCAATCACAAGGTTTGGCCTTTAGAGGAAAAGAGTAATTACAGTTTTTAGCTTAAACCCAACACAAAGCTGACAGTTTAATGGTCAGCAGTGATCCATTCCTTCCTGAAAACTTCAGAGAGTAGGACTACCTACAGTTGGCATCTTAATACATTGGTGAGATGCAACCAATTATGTCTCCATAAAATCTTCGAAACTCACTAGCAGGTCAAGCAAGGCAATGTGTTCTCTCCAGACCAACATTCCCACAGTTGAGGTGAATGTGATTTAACAGGGTCTCCCTTATGGTTTGATGCAACTTCCACATTAGTGGACATGGGATGATATCACTTCCCTTGCAGCCCTTCTTTTGGATCATTATAGAAGAACCTACAGCATGTTGTCATGGCAACAGCTTTTATCTGGCATCCAGTAGAGCATGGCTCAGAGGCAGAGTTGGAAATGTAAGTCAATTATTTTCCTCTAACATTTGGTTGTCCCACTTCCAGCACCTTACTTCACCCACTATACTCACCCAAACACCTCCTAACTCCACACCCATCTCAATTTTGCCCAGGACGTGACCTCCTGATCTTGTGCTCCAATCTCAGACTGTCTACATCCCAGGCTCCTTCCTACTCCCCAGAAAGAGGGCCTGAATCTTCCTTCTCTATGCAACACCATTTAAACTGTCCTCACTCGATGCTCACTGTTCCCAGCATCTTGGGATGAGTGGGACTGTGGATAGAATAGAATTAGGCCTTCAGAAATAGTAATCACTGACAAAAATGCACATAGATACTTAATGACTGTATTCTGGACAAATATTTCTGTCTGCTGTCTTTCTACTACTTCTATTCTATTCTATTAACTCCCTCTTACTATATGTAAAGTTGGAGCGGCTCAATGGTGCAGTGACTAAACTCCAGAGACCGGAGTTCAAACCTGTCTTTGGGAGATGTCTGTGTGGAGTACGTCCTTTCAGCTTGTGGCTGTGGGTGCTCCCATTTCCTCTCACGTTCCAAGGAAGTGCACGATGGCAGGTTGATTGTGAACTGTAGATTGACCCTAGTGTGTAAGCTAGTTGTAAAAAATCTGGGAGTAGTTGATGGAGATATTTTGAGAATAACATGGTTTTGGATCAGATTAGTGTAAAATTGGTTGGTTTGTGGTCAGTGCAGACGCAATGGGCTGAAGGACCTGTTTTCTTGCTATATCACCCTGTGACTCTGTGACACTAAAACTCTCATTCATCAGTGCTTATGAGCTGTGGTCAATGATGTTGAACCCAAGGTAAACATCTATGGTTAAATCCAAAAAACAAGTCAGGCATGTGTGTTTGTGACAGAATGCAATGCATGTGGAGCTTAAAAAGAGCAGTTTTCTGAATCGCCAGCATACAGTATCGCCTTAGCCAGGAAGTAGCAGGGTGCCAGGAAACGGTTGGTGGGCTGCATACCTCGCCCATCTATTTCGTCTGCTGCTCCACTGGTTAAGTTTACCTTGGCAAACTTCCTGAGGCCACTGATCTTACTTTCCCTTTTGTCTCCAAGTACCCTGAATATCAGAAACTGAATTTACCCTGACATTTACCTTCTGGCAGGAAGCTAACACATCTTTTCTGGGGGGAAGAGAAGACTGTCTTGGCATGTCAAAGATGGTACTCATCATTCTTGTACTCCTTCAGAAGGCTCTCAAAATGGAACAGCTTTTCTCCTCATGCATCTAATAGGCTTCACTTGTTCGATAACAACTTGTGTGCACCTTTGATCAATAAATACTGCCACAAGTTCTACCAGGCCCTGAATTTCTAATCACACTACAGACTTATAGGTAGGCCCAGCATGGGCAAAAGAATTGAGTATGTACAGATAAATTGGCTTCAATAAATTCTATGAGGGCAACCATTGTGAGCTTCATACTTGTGATTCCATCACCATGACCAACACACAAAATGTTGGAGAAACTAGCAAATCAGGCAGCATCTATGGAAGAGAATAGGCAGTTGATGTTTTGGACTGAGACCCTTTGCCCTCCAAAGGTGCTACCCGACCTGCAAACTTCCTCCAGCATTTTGTGTGTGATTCCATCACTGTGCTACCTTGTCGAGACTTAGCTACCAGTGTATCATTGAGACAATATATTACAGTAACAAATTTCACCTCTTATTGTTTAGTATTAAAAGGAAATACTTAAATGCAAATGTAACAAAAATGGTAAATTTAAGAATAAGGCAGAACGTAACAAACAGTTAACATAAAATCTTTTAAAAACCAAGCTGGCTAAACAATTATGTTCAACACATTGCAAGAGCTCTTTAGAGTCACTTCAAGTAGCATTCAGATATCTGAGAGTAACAGTATCAATAATTTCTATTTGCATAGCCAAACTAAAGTGTTTGGCTTGTCCACACACCAGGGCACAGAGGACTGAATCTGACTGGCTATGCTCCACTCAGCCTGATTACAGTAGGAACATTTTGGAAAGAGGAGGAAACATTTCATAACTGGGAAATGACTTTAGTCCAAATTTTAATTTAGGTTCAGGACAGAGTTGCAAAGAATCATGGGCAACTCAAACATTCTATGGCAGTCAACAGTCTTTCTCCAGCAATGGAGACAGACAGATCAAGAAAGGGAAGAGATGTGTCAGGGATAGACCAAGTGAATATAAGGGCAAATTAGAAGTTGAAGGCAAAATTGATGAAATTGATGAACTCAACATGGATGCATGAAGCAACACCAGTGCAGTTGTCAGTGTAGAATTAGAAAGAGTTGGGAAGGATTCCCACGGTAGATTTGGAACATGTATCCAATGAAAAGGATGTATAGCTGGGCCCCATCCAGGTCCCCTTGGATACACCTTGGATTTGGGGAAAGTGGGAGGAGCCAGCCAAAGGAGAAATTGTTGAGTATGAGGAACAGTCACGTCAGGTGGAGGCAGGTGGTGGTGGAAGGGAACTGGTTAGGTCTGTTGTTTAGAAAGAAGCTGAGAGCATTAAGGCCTTCCTAATGGGGGATAGAAGTGTATAGGGACTGGCCATTCATGGTGAAAGTGAGGTCATTAGGGCCAGGAAACTAAAAGTGATTGAAGAGATCATGAGCATGTGAAGTATCACCAATGTAGTTGGAAGGGACTAAACTAAGGGGACACATGGACATGCATTCAGAAGGGTAAAAAATGGCAGAAATAATGGGCCTACCCAGATAATCAGTTTTGTGGATCTTGGGTAGGAGGTAGATGTAAAAGAACAATGAGGTTGGTGGCAGTGGATGGGAGATCTCAAGAATCGATGAGGTTGGTGATGGTGCTGGAGACAACTGCTTCATTCCTCTGAGTTGGGTCCTTTTCACAAGATAAGTGAGAGGACCTAGGAAGTCTGAGAACTGCTGAGGAGAGGTCAATCCACCAGACTACAATGGCACCCCCCCCCCCCCCCCCCGTTACCTTCAGGTTTGATGCTGAGATCGGACTAGGTGTTGAGAGAGTGGAGGGTGGTTTGTTTGGAGGGCATAAGGTTCAAATAAAAGAGAGAAGAGTGCTTAAGTTGAGATGGCTGATGTCTCCTCAACAATTAGAGATGAAAATATCCAGAGTGAGCAGAGTACCAGGAAGAAGTGTCCAAGAAGATGAGGAGGGTTGATGACAGGAGAACGTATCATGACATGGGGTAAGGAATTCCTGCCAAAGACCTGGGGTTGTAGACTGAGGCGATGGAAGAAGAGCATTGCATTGTGGCGGGTGCAGAATGCACTGATGTGTGGGTGCAGAGGGACAAAGGTAAGGCTCTTGCTGAGAACAGAACATTCCTGCTCAAAGAGGAGAAGATCAGATAGGATGACAGGTTCCTGATGAAGGTTCTTGGCCTGAACGTTTCCTCCTCTCCAGAGATGCTGTCTGACTTGCTGAGTTCCTCCAATATTTTGTGTGTGTATTGGGTATCAAGGATCTGACAAATCTCTTGTGTTCAAAGTTATTATTATGGATTTGATTAATCTATCAAATTTAAATTGAGTTGTCATTGGATGAATTTGAGCACTCATTTCTGGTTATTGGCAGAGACCACTGGCATTGTTAGACCAGTAGCTTAACTGTTGTACTTCCAAAGATCTAAAACCACAGGCCTAGATGCAATTTTTATGGCTATAATGTAAAGCAGAAAGTGAACTATTCAAAGCTGAATTGGAATGGTTCCTACTGGCATATGTTGGTCCTGTGGGACACAGGGTATTGGATGCCCAGCATTCCTTCCCCCACCCAATCCCAGTGATTTTAATGCCTGTGTATTGCTCACAATGTGGGAGCATTCAGTCGAAGCATGTACATCCTGTTGGCAACTGAGGGACTGGAGTTAAATGGAATGATTTGTAGCTTTTTTGCTAGAAGCCACGCCTGCTTACTCTTGCCAATTTACAAAGGAGGTAAATTAGCCATAGCAGGACTGACTTAAAGGAACAGAGGATTTATTGTGTTTTTCGGGGGAGTGGAACTAATATTGTAATCACTTTCAAATTCAAAATATATTTAAAACATGTGTTTTAATTATAGTCAACCAAATGTCTGGTCAACTATCTGGTCAATAGTCAATTAACTCAGTGACTGAAACCTCGACAGGCTTCTAAGGTAGAGAATTCAAAGATTCACCGCACTCTGTTTAAAGAAATTTCTCCTCATCTCTGTCCTAAAAGCCTGCTCCATCTTTTATAGCTCTTGCTTCTGGATTCCTCATCCAGAGTAAACTTCCTCCCCACATTCACTGTTTTGAGCTCCCTTTGAGTTTTGTACCTTTTAAGGAGATCATCTCTAATTATTCTAAATTCTGGAAAATACACCACTGATCCACCCAGTCCTCCTTATACAGAAATCCAGCAATCCCAGAAACAAATCGGCCGATTCATTGTCTCACTCCTGAACAGAATCAGAATGAGAATCAGATTTATTATGACTAAGTTCTGGCATGAAGTTTGTTTGCAACAGTCATAGAAGCACAAAGATAAGCCCTTTGGGCTCCTAAATTCATACTGAACATTGACTACTTATTTACACCAAACTTATACCAATTGGATTGTATACTTCCTACATTACCATCAACCTTCTCCTGATTGTAACACTTACCTGTATACAAAGAGCATTACAGCAGCTAGTTAACATATCAACCATCCCAGAGGAAACTGGTGCACCCTGGGGAAAAAAATATGATCACACCATGAAAGTGCAAAGTCCTTACAGACAAGGTATTAACAAAATGTCTGGTCAACCATCTGGTCAATAGTCAACTAACTCCATTCCTAAAGTCTCCACTTCCCTGAATAGAGAATTCAAAGATTTACCACACTCTATGTGAAGATGTTTCTCATCATCACAGTCCTAAATGCCCATCCCATCTCCTGTAACTTTGATCCATGGTTCTGGATTCCTTGCTTCCCACTTGTTTCCCACTTCCACCTTATTGAGCCCAAAAATAATTTTCTAAGTCTAAAGAACAGGCAACAGATTTCTGAATGATCCATGTACACCACCTCATTATTCTTTTAGGTTTTGCACTACTTCTTTTGTAGTTTATTGCATTGTACTGCTGCCGCAAAACAATAAATTTCATATCATATAAGAAACTCAAAATGTTTGAAGACCTCAGCATACATGGAAAGGAATGAAGAGTCAAAGTTTTGGCTAACTAATTATGGCTAACGTGAGAGGGAACAGTTTTAAGGAAGAAGGCATGGAGGAGATGTCAGGGGTAAGTTTTTTTTATGCAGAAAGTGGTGAGTGCGTGGAATCGGTTGCCAGCAACGGTGGTGGAGGCAGCTATGATGGCGTCTTTTAAGAGACCCCTGGATAGGTACATGGAGCTTAGAAAAATGGAGGGCTGTGGGTAACTCTAGGTAATTTCTAAAGTAAGTACATAGTCAGCACAGCATTGTGGGCCAAAGGGCCTGTATTATGCTGTAGGTTTTCTATGTTTCTATGTTTTGGGCCGAGACCCTGATGATCAGTCTTGGCTCAAAACATTGACTCTTTATTCCTTTCCATAGATACTGCCTGACATACTGCATTCCTCCAGTATTTTGTGTGCATTGATCTGGATCTCCAGCATTTGCAGAATCTCTTGTGTTTATCGTATCATATCATATAAGACTGTGATAATAAACCTGATCTAGTTTTTGATTCTGATTCTGACATAATTCTACAGGTATGATTTTACCAGTGCCCTTCAGAATAGCAGTTACTTTACTCCTATTATAAATAAGTTCTACTATAATATAAGTCTCCTTAATTACTCACGCATTAGCTTTCAGTGACTTACTGTCTGTACAAGGATATTTAAGTCCTTTTGAACATAATTTCCCAATCTCTCCCAATGTTATATACTCAATGTTTATGAAATTGGTGGCCACATATTCTTCCTCATTATCATCATCAGATTTATTATCACCTTCATGTCATCTGAAATTTGTTGTTTTGTGGCAGCAGTACAATACAAAGTTATAAATATTAATAAATTACAGAAATATTTAAACAGTGCAAGAAAAGGAATAATGAGGTAGTGTTCTTAAGTTTGTGGTGTCATACAGGGGCATTCAGACTGGACCCAAATACAGGACACAGACACTGAAGTACTGGGGACAGGACAGGTTGCATACAGGGCTAGGGAAGCAGGATCAGGATGAGGGACTGGGAACAAGGAGCTTGGGGTGGACTCCGGGCTTGAGACTGGACACAGACCCAAAGCATGGGCCTTGACTCAGGCTCAGACCCCCAAGCCAGGTGAAGTCATGACAAAGCCCGGGTTCTAAGAGTTGGAGACTTGGGTTCCAGGAATTCCGGGGTTCCTGGAGGCTAGCCTCCTGGGCAGGACACAGGACACAACCCAACAGAGGCAAGGAATCAGAAGGGACAGAACCAACCTCAGGGTAACAGCAACCAGCCTGGCATACCCAACAGAGGCAAAGGACAGAAAGGGACAGAACCAACCTCAGGGTAACAGCAACCAGCCTGGCTTAACCAACAGAGGCAAAGTACAGAAAGGGACAGAACCAACTGCAGAGTAACAGCAATCAGCCTGGCTTAACCAACAGAGGCAAGGGCCAGGGAGGGTGCTCATTCCAGGGTGGCTCCTAAACTCAAGGCAGCCAGCAACCTCAGCAGGCTACAGAATGGCCAAATCCATAACTTACTGAATGAACTAGCCTTCCACCAGTGGGTTACTCCAAGCAGCAACTGCCAAGAATCTTCACAAGACAACAACATCACCCCCCCAACTACACTCAATCCCACAGCCATTTATATTCCCAGCCAACAAGATGAGCATTAGGTGCAAATGCTTGAGTCCAACCAAAACAAGGGACAATCAGAGGACCCGGATTCCAGAGTCCGCGGACCGGAACGTGAACTGGGATGCAGACTTCGGACCAGACCATGACACATGGACTGTTTAGAAACCTAATGGAGGTGGGGAAGAAGCTGCTCCTAAAACATTGAGTGTGGGTCTTTGGGCCCCTGTACCTCATCCCTGATGGTAGTGCTGAGAAGAGGGCATGTCCTGGATGGTGAGGGACTTTAGTGATGGATATTGCCTTTTTGAGGCACTGCTTCTTGAAGGTGTCCTTGATGGTGAAGAGGATAGTGCCCATGATCAAACTGGGAGATCCTGGGCATTGACAGTTCCTCACCAATCTGTGATAGAACCAGTCATAATGCTCTTCGCAGTACTTCAAGAGGAGTTTTAAAAGAGTCTTTGATGACACCCCATATCTCCTCAAACTCCAAATGAAGTAGAGCAGATGTTTGTGTTGGGGCCTGGATAGATCCTCAGAGATGTTGATGTTGTGGAAGCTGAAGCTGCTCACTCTTTGGCTCATCTTTATCACCTGAAGCCTCCTTACTTCTTCCTTCTTCCTCCTTCCTCTGAGTCACATTTAGTTTTATATCATGACTAAATGGAGATATATCGCTTGTTCGTCTCAACCAACCTGTTGATTTTGACTGTGAATACCTGGGGTCCAAGTAGCACTACTTGCAGTATCTTACTACTAACTGCCATCCAGAGAAAGAGCTACTTATTCCCATTCTTCACTTCTTGGCTGTTAACAAATGATCAATCCATGAAAATATATTGCCACAAAGTTAATCTTGTTGACCAGTCTCCTGTGTTCGAATTTATTGAATGCTTTCTGAAAATCTAAGTAGGGTACATCTATTAGTCCCCTCCTTGTTCTTTATACTCGTCACATTGACAAAGAATTTCAATATATTATTCAAATCTGATTTCTCTTACACCAATGGTTCCCAATGTTTTTAAGCCATGGACCAATACCATCAAGCAAGGATTCCGTGGACCCCAGTTTGGAAACCCCTGTTTTACAAAAATCTGATTCTGCTTAATCCTATTCCCCTTTTCCAGGTGTTCTGTTCCAGCATCCTCAGTTTTCATTTATAGCTAACTGATGTGAAGTTAACAGATCAATAGTTTCCTGACTTCTCCATCCTCTTTTCTTTAAGTAGTGGAACCATTGGCTAATTATCTGACTTTGTTGAACTCTTTGTTTGGCCTACAAGACTGTAAAATATCTAATTAATAGATGCAAGGTTGTTCTTTGGGGTTGTGCTAAGCTACATTGGAATAGTACAGGTAAGAAAAAGACAGGCTAGATTGGGTGTAGAAAGGAGTATTTTGGTAGGACATCCCGTAGGCTACCTGTCCTCATGTTGGGAAAACCAGGACTCTGGTTAACAAAATTACCTCCTCCTCCTTCACCTAGTGGTGGGATATCCTCCCAGCACTTGCCATCTACAGCCACAGAGGAAGTTTTGGAGAATTGCCAATGTCCACTGAACTTGCTGCACTGTAAGTTTCTGCTTTTAGAGCAAGGTGAGAAGAGAGAACTGAGGCAATTAGGGAAAATTCCTGCTTGTTCGGCTTCCAGATGTTGCTCAACTAAGCAGATTTAACTGGTAACTAGTAACGTACAGTATAGGATCATGCTATGTCCAAAATTTACAAAGATATATTACTATTACTTTCCTGAACATAAATGAAGCAAGAACTTGAGAACACAGAATGTAAAGGTGGCTCAATACTTTGCTTGTAGTAGGCAATAATTAAATCAGATAACATTATAAATTTTTTTTATGCCTCTGTCATTGTTGATGACATTATGAGCTATGTATATACTTGATGCTTTCACTTCTATTGACCCAGTCAGCTATGGCACAGTTGGTATCTCTCTTACCTCTTGAATCATTAGGTTAGAATCTCCAGAGTCCCGAACATGAAATTCTTGGCTGATAATTCTATACAGTTTTAGAATGTGCTGTGCTCTTTGAGGTGATGTCTTTTGGAAGAGATGTTAAATCTGCTCTCTCATCTGGACATAAAGATCCTGTGGCATTCTTCCAAAGAAGAGTACGGGAAATATTTTTGGATTCCGGTCCAATGAATATCCCTCAAACAATATCACTGATAAAAGCTAGCCTAAAAAGCTTATAGTTCCAGGGAAGGTGACTTCCAGTGGCATTGAGTGCCAAGGGAGCCATGGGGACTGTGATAGATTTAGGTAAAGATTTTCCAGAAGAAAATATTCAGCTGACTGAGTCTTGTTCTCAGTGTAAAAAGGTATGTGAAAAGACCCACTGCATCATTGCAAGGAGAAAATCAGGTAGCAATGAAGTGCTGCGGAGGGGATAAGCGGAATGTCGCCTTGCTTGGGGATGGGGGGGAATAATAGTGTTCATCGAAAGAACTATTAGGAGACATGAAGAAAGGTGACGTCAAGCATTGTGGATGAATAGTGAATGGAACAAGACCGTTGTCATGGAAACATGAAGCATTAGTGTAAATTATGCTGGACATGATATTGTATAATGGGAGGGAACGCATGTCCTGGAAAGGGGGCCTGGAGCACATTTAGCTATTGTCCAAACACGAATAGTAATGGCCGGAGGCAAACTATCAGGAGGATTATAGGCAACTAGGTTAGCTTGGATGTCTTTAACTCACATTACAGTAGTTACCATCCATCTTAGCATGAGTAATCTATGCCACTAATAGACCTTGAATGGGCTAAAGAATTTTTAGCTAGTGATATCATTGTCCAACAATTAACATCATAGTGTAAGTATCGTTATTACAGAGTATTGGCATCAAATTTGTGTAGGTGCATTCTAGAATCTATTTGTTTTTAGCATCATGTTTGGTAAAATTTATTTGCAAAACAAGCAAAAACATTAAGCTGTGTAAAAGAATTTCTACACAAGAACATGCAAACTAGAAGCAGGAATAGACTATATGGCCCTTTCAGCCCATTCTGCTGTCCATTCATTTCGCTCTGCATCATTTCCTGAACTCAGCCGCTTGATTCCTTGAATATCACAAAAATTTTTATGGGCATGGTTATTAGTGTGAGCAAATTGGCTCTGTGTCTTCTGCATTACAACAGTGACTGAACTGCAAATATTTAAAAATTGATCCAAAAGGTGAAAAATAACGCTTCATTCTTTTAGTCAGGTGCCAATGTTCCAGTAAATTTGCCTCATGCAAAGAAACCAAAATGATGGAAAGATTAATGTGACATTCATGAATCTTTGGTTAACAAGATCAATTTTATATGGGTTTGTGACTCTAGTCTCACATTGACAAAAGATTGCTTGTAAAATGCTAAAATTTCAAACCTTGAAAAGTTTTCATTTTTCTTCGTAAGTTATTAAAGTTTTTTAACTGAACTTTATGAGTTCCTAAATGTAAAGCCTAAGCAGGTGCTGTCAATAAAGCGAGCTTTAACCTTAGACACATTTAAAAAGGCGGACAAAACGTTAGCTGTGGGGCCCAGCTTACACACAAACTTTTATAGTTATCGTGTGCAGTAACAGCACACTGCAGTGTCTGGTAAACTGCTTCAGGCTCCTGTGCAAGTCAAGGGTTGAAAAGGCTGTCAGGGTAAAAAACAAATGGACTATTCATGCAGGCATCACTGTATAGCTTTATGACATTACACGCTTACAAAAAAAAAATTGCCAAGAAGAGTCAGATCGGGTTGCAGCCTGACCGCAGTGCAGCATATGCCTGGGTCTTGAACTTTGCCAGTTTCCAGAGGCTTTTTTTTTCCTCCCTTACTTGTACACCCCCACCCGACTCTCCACCCTCTCTCACTCTCCCGTAATCTTGAAAAGTAACAAATGCTTTTTCAGAGGTTTGACCTGACTTGGTCAGGGGGCAAAACAGGCAACTATTAATAGGTACAGTGACCAGGATTGAGAACCAATGAGCTGCATATGGAACAACTTGACAACAGCATGATTGACCTAAATCGAAGCAAGGCACATCCATACCACTCAGGCTAAAGCAACCCAAAATAACCTATACTTCATGCAAACAAGGGCATTATTTAAATCTGTACCTATTTTCTCACATGATGTCTTTTCATTCCCATTAAAGAAAACAAAAATAATAATTGTAATTATTTAAAATATAAAAGCTACAAATAAGATATAATTTAAAATCTTTATTTTAATTTGAAGTATCTGCTGTTTATTTATCTTTATAATGGAGTCCTATCATAAACAGAGGAAATATTTTCTGCTTTTCGGTGGTTAATGTTACTGTAGATGACATAGGGCTACGGGCAACCCTAGATAATTTCTAAAGAAAGTACATGTTCAGCAGTATTGTGGGCTGAAGTGCCTGTATTGTGCTGTATGTTTTCTATGTTTCATGTTAATACATTTCAGCATTAAAAGTGTCACACAGATGTATGTTCAATTCTGAAGGAAGTTAACCAATTTATCTTTTGTATTTGTTTTTTCAGTAATCCCTAAAATAGCATATTCCAACATGTCCTGAAAGCTAGTAATGATATACTCAAACAATGTATATATAATAAAGGGAATTTAACTATACAGTCTGTGGCCACTTTATCAGGTACACCTGCTCATTAATGCAAAGATCAAATCGGCCAACTATGTGGCAGAAACTCAATGCATAAAATCATGTGGACATGGTCAAGAGGTTCAGTTGCTGTTCAGACCAAACATGAGAATTGGGAAGAAATGTGACCTAAGTGATTTTGAGCGTGCAGTGGTTGTTGGTGCTAGATGGGGTGATTTGAGTATCTCAGAAACTGCTAATCTCCAGCCATTTTTTTACACACAACAGACTCTAGAGTTTACAGAGAATGGTGTGAAAAGCAAAAAAAAAAATCCAGTGAGCAGCAGTTCTGCGTGCAGAGGTCAGAGGAAAATAGTTCATGCTGACAGGAATGCAACAGTAACTCAAATAACCATGCGTTACAACAGTGGTATGCAGAAGAGCACCTCCGAATGCACAACATGTTGAACCTTAAAGTGGATGGGCTACAGCAGCAGAAGACCACGAACATACAGTCAGTGGCCACAGTGTTAGGTACCAGAGGAACCTATTATAGTGGCCATTGAGTATACATATCAAAAGTAAGTTGCATAAGAAATCAACTTTATTACAAGAAAATGCGTGCCGAAATGTGCAAGGGCATACAGTGTCAGCTGTAAGATTGGGGATTGATTCCACCTGCTGTAATGTGTTTGTATGTTCTCCCCATGACCATGTAAGCGGCCTCTGGGTGCCCCAGTTTTTCCCACATTCCAGCAATGCAAAGGTTAGAGCTAGTAAATTGTGTGCATGCTATCTTGGTGCCAGAGGTGGCGACTAAAATAATCTTCGCTTTTGAGATTTAACACAAACGATGCATTTCACAGTATTTTTTTGATATTGCAAATTCTGTGAGACAAATGAAGCTAAACCTGAAATCTTTTATCTTTACTATGTTATTCATTGAAAGAATGTTGTTATAAATACAACATTTGCAGGAAGTAGTGATACACCAAAATCTTGATGTAACAGGTAACGTTTCAAGGAACTTCTTAAAAATGGCAAGGGAATGACAGTGAGATCTGGGAAGGAAATTAAGGAGTTTAAGCCTTGGCAGATGAAACTATGGCTGCTGAGGTTTCTTGAGGGGCAGATGCAGCCAACTCAGATAATTATGAGATGGCAGATTGTCACGAAGACAGAGAAGATTGAGACCACAGTGGGATTTGAGAACATTGAAGAAAGTTTGAACTCTTCAGTGTCATTTAACAGAATATATCAATAAAGAGAAGGTGAGGTAGATCTTATTGCTCTGACTTCTCATCTTTTTTCCCAGTCCTGATGAAGGGTCTCAGCCCAGAATGTTGACTGTTGACTCTTTCCCTGAGATGCTGTCTGGTCTGCTGAGATGCTCCAGCATTTTGTGGGTGTTGCTGGGATTTCCATTAGTCACAGATTTTCTTGTGGTGGTTCAAGTTAGGAAATGAGCAGCAGAAGTCTGGACAAGCAAAAGTTTAAAATGAAGCAGGGGAGGCAGGGAAGAGATGGGCTGAAGATAGGGATTATCTCCAGGAGGATGAGGCCATTTGACTTAATGGGGCAACGACCAGTATTTCAATCTTCTTTGTCTGTGTAATGCATTTTAAATGATGTGAATGTGGGACAAACCCAAAAAGCTGAATGACATGAACAGAATAAGAAAAAAAATGGCCAGTTGTGAGGCAGATAGAAAGAAAGAGTGGACTACATAGCAATGGACAACTTGGTAATAAATCTACAAACTTGCAATGTGCTTAGATGGAAATTATTCCTCAAGCCTGTATTAGGCCTCATTGCAACAGTGCAGAGTGTCACAGACAAAAAAATCGGAATGGCAATAAGATAGTGAATTAAACTGGCAAGTGACTGAAAACTCAGGGTCAAACCTGCAGATTGAGTGCAGGTGTACCACAAACTGATTACCAATTAGCATTGGTTTTCTCAGTTGTACAGGAAACCACACTGTGAACACTGAATGCAATACATTTGATTGGAAGAAATGCAAGTGAACCATTACTCCACATGGAATGACTGTGCAAGGATGGAAGAACGACAAAGCAATCCCCTTGAAATGATTAGATGGAATCTATGGAAGAAGAAACCGTTAACCTTTTGTCATGGATGCCATCAACAGATTATCTCCATATTTTCCACCATCTCCAATAAAAAATCACTTTACTTTTAGCATTGTGCAGGAATAACTCACTTTGTGACGCTTTAGTCCCATCTTCTGTCCCAACAACCATTCTCTTGATGCCACGTTCCCAAGGAACTGCAGGAGATGCCACATCTCTTCCTTTCCTTCCAACCAAAAAGCCCAAAATGTTCTTCCAGGTGAAGAAGTACTTCCAATCAAGTGTGCTGCACTCACTATTCACATTGAAGTCTTTTCTATGTTGGAGAAGTTAAGGCAGATTGTGAGATTGTCTTGTAAAGTACTTGCATTCTAACTTGCAGCATCAGACACTATCTGTGTGTAGTTTACACGTTCTTCTATCACCTCTTGCCTTTCCTCTTTGTGCTCTTGGTTCCTTGCACATCCCTAAGACCAGTAGGCTAATTGCCCACTGTAAATAGTCCCTAATATTTTGGTGAGGGACTGAATTTAGGAGAAGTTGATAAGAACAATAGCAGAATAAAAATGTAGGATTAGCTTAAGTGGATGTTGATGCAAACACAGTAGGATGAAGGGCTTTTTTTCTGTAACATGTCTCTTTAGACTGTTTAACTATTATTTTACATATTTTATAAACAAGCATGAATATTTCAATTTACCAGCTTTTGCTTCATGAGACTTTGAAGAGACTCTCTTAGAACAGCACATCATATATTGTATTTCATACACAGTTTGCTTGCTTCTACTGAAATGATAAGAATTTCCCATCTTGTGTCCAGAAGGAACTACCAACCTCCAGAAGGAAAATTCTGTCCTCATTCTTCTCAAGTGCATCTGAAATTTTATGAAAATGTTCTTAATATATTTGCCAGCTGTGAAATCTGTTTTATTCCTTAAAAAGAATATTAATACTGATCTGTTGAAACATTGACAGGATCATAACCTAACCATCAAATAAATGCATTAAAATTAGTCAAATACCAGCAAAGGGTTAATTGTAAAACCATAAACCTTTCCTGACAAGAGAGTCTTTTTATGGAAGCGCCAACAGGAATCATCTGATTCTTAGATTTAGTGACTATTGTCCTCTGGGTCCTTGAAACTTCTCTTGTGAGTCTATCTTTTTGGCCACCTTGTTGACATCAGTGCAGCTCTCACTCCATAGAGGAAGTCTAACCCTTGGCCTTGCAAAACAGTCCCCAAGAGGGAGGCAAAAGTGCAACTTAAGGGATTGAACCAAACAACCACTGCTTAACCAGACACTTCGGGACATTCTAGTGCTTTTTGGTGTTTAGACAGTCGCTGTCTCCCTGAGGAGCAACTACAGAAAAAAAAGTGAGGTCCCTACTCCATGTGGTTAACTAATTGAACAGAGAATGGAGAAAAATAAACGGCTCAAGGTATTTTATAGAAAGCTGTGCTCGTCCTTTATTGCACATAATACTGATGTGCATAAAACCTGCAGATGGAAAAGCCTATTCAAAAATTAGATTGGAGAAAAGGCCTTAAAACAAGTGGTTTATTACTTTTCAAAACATCCTTATTAGACTCTGTGTTCCTATAATCCATATCACCTAATCTGCCAAATCAAACAGATATATGTATTTTAACAAGGATGTACTTATAATGGTAATGAATACAGTATACAAGCTGATGAGATTACTTGGAACAGTGAAACGTATATATTCAGTAACATGCAAAAGTTTTAGATACATATATATATATAACTAGGGTGCCTAAGATTTTTGCACAGTACTGTATAGTATGTCTTTCCAGATACCAAAGAGAACAACACTACTGAACTAATACAAAGTTAAGTACAAGTTCTGTATCCCAACTACCTTTCTATTTGAAACTATATGCAGCACTGTGGAAATTTCTTGGGCACCCTCGCTATATATATACATGCCTAAAGCTTCTGCATAGTACTGTGGTGTAACTGAGAGAGGGTCTGATTTTAACATTTTGCCTCCAAGATAATTAATGTAATTTGAGTAATTTAAATATTTTGTTTCAGGTGGTGTTAGCCAGTTTGTGTGTGCTAAATATGCTCCATGGCTTCAACTGCCCTTCTTCAGTTTAAGTGTTGCCTGCACTAGCGTGCAGGCAGAGCAATGGAAATCGCTACTTACACCTTCCTTCTTCCCTGCCATAAATATCCTCGTGCAAATAATATCGCAAATATCAACGGTTCAAGCGGCAGCTAAAAGTACATACATTGTGAGGTTATTTTCAAGAATCTACGAGGTGGAACGGGCCCAGCACTGGTTAATTGTCCGTTTTCAAGGACTTGCAGCATTGTCACTGTAAACATGAAGTTTTTAACCATAGAATGTGACTGTGCAGAGCAGGTTACTTGGCAAATCAAGATGCTATCAATAATAATTGTCGTGGCATGGTAACGTCGCTGTTAGCGTGACAGTATCAGCAATGCGGGTTCAATTCCCGCTGCTGCCTGTAAGGTGATTTTAAATTCCCCACTACATTGTTTCCTCTGGGTGCTCTGATTTCCTCCCACATTCCAAAGACATACAGATTCGTAGATTAATTGTCACAAGGATGTAATTGGGTGGTATGGACTCACTGAGCTGGTAGGGCCTGTTAAATTCATACATTTAAAGTTTAATAAAATATAAGCTGTCTTATGATGAATGATTCTTTCCAGCCAAGATGGCCTGAGGGGCTTAATTCTCACTTTTATGTTGATCGGTTGAAGAAAGATTTAACTGAACAAAAATCCTGAGATCAAATATAAAACTTTTCTTGAATATTGTAGGTCTAGTCAACATGAAGCCAGAATTTGTTTGCACAATGTTTTATTTATCTGATGCTCTTCATCTTTGTAGAACTGTGTTTATGCCAGAGTATTGCCGATTGCCAAGACAAAATTTTAAATTTATGGTGTAGAAATTCCTGTCACTAATGTTAAATGTGTGTGAGAATTTTAATCAGTGATGCTCCCCTCTTCTGCACGTTCCAGAAGTGAATGTACAGATCTGAGCATCATTGAATTTGAATATAACACTCATGAACTGAGCTGAATTTCTCTCTCCAAGACTGTCCCACAGGAGCCGGTGTGAGCATTATACTGTCTCGAAATTATCTGCCATTCATTAGGATGATGACTGATATAATCTTGGCTTTCAATTCTGCCACATTAATGATTCTCTGTCACCCTTGAGCCTTCTGAAGACTGAATATCTGTCTATCCCCATGAGGATGTGCAATGACTCCGTCTCCACAGCTCCTGTGGTGGAAAATTCCAAGATTCATGATGCTCTGAGAATCAAAATTCTTGATCTCATTCTTATGTGGGTAAAACTTTATTACAAAATTATGCTCTTAGTTTTGACAGTGCTACAAAATCATCCATAAAATCATTAGACCATAAGATATAGGAGCAGAATTAGTCCATTCAGCCCATCAAATCTGCTCCATTATTACATCATGGCTGATTTATTTTCCCTTTCACATACCTTCTCCCTGCAACCTTCAACATCCTTACTAATCAAGAACCTAGCAACCTCCACTTTAAATATACCTAATGACATGGGCTCTACATCTGTCTGTGATAACGAATTCCACAGGTTCACCACTCTCTGGCTAAACAAATCTCTCCACTCTGTTCTAAAGGGATTGGCTTGAATTCTGAGTCTGTGCCGTCTAGTCCTAGACTCACTCACAATAAGAAACACCCTCTCCACATTCAGTTTATCTGGGCCATTCAATATTCAATTGAATATTGAAGGAGTTTCAATCGGACCCCTTCCCCCTCATTCTTCTAAACTCTAGGCCCAGAGCCATCAAATACTCCTCATACGTAAACCCTTTCATTCCTTGGATCATTCTCATGAACCTCCTCTGGACCTTCTCCAATTTGAGATAACATTTGGTCTTTGAATAAATCTACTTTATTGATCTCTATAGTTAATTTATTGCACTCTGACCCTTCACCCTCACCCTTCCATCACCTTCACTTTATATCACATGTCTACTAAGAAAAATAATTGCTTTATTTTAAATCATTCTACATTAGGTCACTACTGAAAAATGATGCCAGATCACACAATGTAGGTTATAGTATGAAATAATGATTATAACGGTTAAGAAGAAATGGAGTTAAATGAAGGTCTAGTTTAGGAGAGACTCAATAGGTTGAACTGCTTTCTTTGTTGTAATTTCACAATGAAGGGTATGTGTCTCTTATGAATTCTGCTGCTAAAGTTAAAAAATGAGTACCAAATTTAGCAAGTTTAGAATTGTTTCTGCTCCTATATCTTATGGTCTTATGTTTGAATAATCAAAATTTTAACCAAACACAGGTCTTTCCCAAGGGACCATATAGCATCTTGTTAACGAATTATAAGTAGATTTCTTTCCCTCTTGCACTTTATAAACAACACCTGTGGTGAAAACTTGTAAATTTCTTTATTACGTTGGTTTGACAGACAGGCATCCATTGACTGCTGTAAGTATAACACAGAGGCGATGGTTTTTAACTGCAGTGTTAAATCAATGTTCTGCTGATCAAAGATTTGTAAAGAACTGGACATTCTGCAAGCTTGCAATAATGGCTCTGAGTTGGCAGCTGCAGCTGTGAATGCTTTTCTACTGTGTATCAAGGGCAAGTCCTTGTTCAGAAGGAATAGAAAATCCCACCCAAAGACCATGCATGCATTCTTCAACGGGGATTCACCAGGCACCATTGAATCATTCAGCATAGAAAAAGGCTGTTCAGCCTATTTGGGCTGTGCTATCTTTTTGATAAAGACTAATCCCATAGCCACAGCTCTGCAAAGGTTCCTTTATTAAGACCGTAAGATACAGGAGCAGAATACAGACCACTTGCTCATAGAGTCTGCTGCAGCATTTCATCGTGGTTGATTCAATTTTCCTCTCAAACCCAATTTCCTGCCTTCTCCCCGTATCCCATCATGCCCTGATCATTAATTATAATAATATGCCCACAGTGGGCTGTTTATTAGTCGTATCTGTACATCTGCTCACGAATGCAACTATCTAATCAGCCAATCATGTGGCAGCAGCTTAAAGCAGAGAAGCATGTAAACATGGTCAAGGGGTTCGGACAAAACATCAGAATGGTGAAGAAATGTGATCTAAGTGACCTTGACTGCGGAATGAGTTTTGGTGCCAGGCCACTTTATTAGGTAAAGGAGACAATTGAGTGTTGGTCCAATTGTCTATTGAAAGGTACAAAAGAATCCCATTCTGGCAGCCCTTCCTTCCACACAGACGGTAACAAGCTACAGTTTTAAAAATGTCTCTTTCCCTGTTGATTGGATGCTTTTCACTCTCATCCCTGATTCCAGAGTACTGTGGTATTGGTCTTTGATCAGATAGACTAGAACCACCATGGGTAGCCCAGTCCTCGGAATTTACTCCATTTAACCTCTTCTGGAAGAGCACATTTATTGAAAGAATTGCCTTTGTCTGTTGATAGCAAATGAAACACAGCAGGTACTGCAGGTAGCAGTTCAATATTTTAAAGACCCAGAAAGTCAGCAGATGCAGGAAATCCAATGCAACACACATAAGATGCTGAAGGGAACTCAGCAGGTCAGGCGCCATCTATGGAAATGAGCAAACAGTCGACGTTTCAGGCCAAGACCTTTCTTCAGGACTGGAAAGGAAGGGGGAAGACACCAGAATAAAAAGGTGGGGGAGGGGGAGGAACAGAGCTGGAAGGTGATAGGTGAAGCCAGGTAGGAAGGAGAGATAAAGGCTAGAGAAGGAAGAACGTGATAGGAGAGGTGAGTAGACCATAGGAGAAAGGGAAGGAGGAGGGGACCCCAGGGAGGAGATAGGCAGGTTCAATATCTCACTCCTATTTAGCAGGAATAAATTACTCTCTCTTGGGGTTTGGAATGTTAATGTACTCTGAGCATTTAAGTGAGATAAACTACTTAAAAACAATTGGGTTTCATCTGGAGCATCAGTCCTAATAGCAGTTAACAGCAATGGGATTGCCATTAAAGTGGCAGTGAAAAAGAGTAAACTCTGCATAACTTTGACATTTTTTTGAAAGAAAAACGATTATTTCATAACAGATTGCGTAAGTGGTCAAACATGGAATAATTGTCACATATGGCCTTCATCATTTTGGATCAATCTTAAAGCACACTGTTTTCAGTTGAATGGAAACATGCAATAAAAAAAAGACTTTTGATCATTGAGGTGTTTGATCTCAGAAATTATAAATGAAATTAGGCATACACTGGAAAACTTGAGACCCCTGTGTCTGTGTATTTCCAGAACAGGAGGTACAGTGGAATGATAGATTTTTAGCTTATTTTCCAGTTGTGTTTCCTAGGCACTGTGGCACAAGATTCACTTGCAAGCAGTTCAGTTCAGTACAAAACGTGGTCAGATAGTATTACAGTGCTCTTTTTGAAAGTAATTCAGCCCGACACAGCAACTGCTGCATTTAGACAAAAAGGCTTTTATTACTTACATGCCAAGAGCATGAATTTTAGTCCTTAAAAAATGACATTTCATAGATTTTTATAATCACCTGAAAGTCAGGCTTGAAACCACAGCACGCAACCTGTGTGAAGTGGGGAAGGTTTTCTGCATCTGGCTCCTCAAACTGAAGTTCCACTGTGCTTAGAAGGTCTGTATTTAAAGAACACCAGCTGCATATGCTCATATTTCATCGAGCCACCAATTTCCTTTCCCTGACAAACAGCCTTCAGAAAGAAAGCAGTCCAGAAATTCTCCACGTTAGCAGAACATTCACCCTCCCCCTTTTCTTCCATTAGCATCATTATGCTGCTCCTGGGAAAAGCCAACCTCAGTCTCAGGGAGGGGGCCAGAACTCGCAAATGAAACCCTGTCCCGCACAAGCGAAAACTCTAGCTTTTCCAAAATGATAAGACCACGGGAAAAGAGGTGCAAAAAAATCTGCTGACAGACTTAGCCGCTGGCTGCCTAATCACTGTTTAGAAACTGTTTACAGCCCACTTGACTGCAATTACAGGTTAGATTTCACTGAGGACAATTTATTTGCTTGACTTTAACTAGTTAATGAGGCTAGGTCAGGGGCAGCCCTGAGTCAGAGCTTTCGATCTTTCTCTAATGCCTTTCTGTCAGGTATTTTTATTTTGCTGCCCTTATCTTTTCTGTTTAGTGAAGTTAGTGTACGTAGTGTCGCTCGATCTGGGAGCCTGCACAAAAAGGGACGCAATGAGGAAAGTTAATTAGACAATCTGGTTAATTCCTTGATTATATCTCAGAAATCTAAACCAGTTACAAAATGGGCTACTATTGCTGATTGAAACCAGACAAATTGCTCCAACAAAATCCTTGACTTAGGGCATGTTTTCTTAACATGAGTCTTACATCACAACTGCTACCACAAAAATGATTGGTAGTGTTCCTTACAAAAAGGTCTTGGCCCAGTAATAAAGAAAGGAGAAAAAAAATGCAGCACTCCGATCACAATTGCCATTCAATTTCCTCCCAGAACACATTGCATTTTTTTTTGTTCAGCGCTGCTATTACTCTGAATGGCTGAGTACTGATTAAGGATCTGTGAAAATTCTGGTTCAAAAATGATTGAGCACAACACAGCTGATCTCTAACATTATTAATATTTATCACTCTGCAGAGATTCACTTCACCCCAGCATGAGGCATGGGAGAGGTGGGAGAGCGTAGGCAAGAGGTACCAGAAACTGAATTGTCCAGACTGCTCAGATGAATCAAAATGGCATTTTCTGCAACATAAAACAAATGCTCCTTTTGTTTAATTACCAAATTCTGAATAATTTTTACTCTTCTCCTAACATTTTGTATTATAGCCAATTTTATCATACCATAGTTATTGCCTATCCCTAGATATCAAAAATAGGAAGTTTCCTTTGATTGAATTTTATTAGCAGATGATTGACCTGAAGCATTATTCTGTTTCCCTTTCCACAGATGTTGCCTGACATGTTGGGTGTTTTTAGCATTTTCTTTTTTGTTTTAGATTTCTTGCATCTGCAGTTTTAACTTCTATTAGTTACCGTGTCTTAATTCATCCCGTCTCACCTTGCCTTCACTTAATTGACCCCTACTACATCATCCTATACTTAGATCCAGCAGCTCAACAAAATTAATAAAACTACTCTATAGATATATTTACGTCTTACCTCCAACTTGCTCCTCCCTGTATTCATGTCTTCCTAATACTTCCATGTTCTCTGTTACTGTAACTCTGGCTTTTCGTTCACCCCACTTTCATTAGTCTTGACAGCCAAGCTCCCTGCTAATTAGGCCCTTTGGTCTAAAATCAAAGGTTTCAACCCAAAACATTGACTGTTTGTTCCTCTCCGTAGATGCTGCCTGATATGCTGAGTTCCTCCAGCATTTTGTGTATGTTGATCAAGAGCTTGTCTTTTAGAATACATGACATATGTTCAAGTGTCTGATAACAGAAGGATAGAAACTGTCCTTGAGCCTAAGGTTTGGGCTCTCAGGCTTTTGAGTCTTCTGCTCAATTAGATAGATAGACAGACAGATGGATACTTTATTGATCCCAAAGGAAACTAGTTTCAGAGTAGCATTACAAGTGCACAAATATACAAATATTAGAAGAGAAGTAAGAAAGAATAAAAAAAGTTACCTCAAACAGTTTAACAGGAGGGAGTCATCACTTCCCCGGCTATAGGTTGGCTCATTGTAGAGCCTAATAGCCGAGGGTAAGAATGACTTCATAAAAATAACTTTGGACCAACACAGTTGTCTCACTCTATTGCTAATTAG
Source organism: Hypanus sabinus (assembly GCF_030144855.1). Classification (NCBI taxonomy): domain Eukaryota; kingdom Metazoa; phylum Chordata; class Chondrichthyes; order Myliobatiformes; family Dasyatidae; genus Hypanus; species Hypanus sabinus. The sequence continues at coordinate 62,639,462 of NC_082722.1, read as the reverse complement.
AGAAGGGAGAAGAGAGAATGATCATGTGTGAGGGCTCCTTGATTATGTTTTTCTAAGGCAATGGGAAATGGAGGCAGTGAGGGGAGGTGGATTTCTGAGATGGGGTGCAACCTCAAAGGTACAGATGTTCATCGAGGACAATAAACTGAGGCTCAGGCATCCTCTCAAGTGGACATAAATCGTTCTATGGCCACTTTTTAGATAGACCACCAGTGTCCAGGCCTTTGTTTTCCTCCCCAGGCTTAACCACAATGGTATTGCTATTGTGGAGTCTTGCTGTGCTCAAATAGGTAGCAACTTCATCCTCTTCATTTTTACTCTACCCTTTAGACTTTGTTATTAATAAATTACAGATACTGATTTATGGTGAACCCTTTTAAAATAAAGTCAATGGGCTCAATTGTTGAAAATAATTGCACAAAACATACACTGGCATAGTTCCTCAATATTACTTTTTAATGAACAGAGATTGAAATATAATGTGTGTTTAAAAAATGTCAGAACAGGTTGCTACTGATCCCAGTGAATTTCAACAATAAAGCATGGTGTTGTAGTTACTTTGGAAGAGTTGGAAGAGTGGATCTGTGCAAATAGAAATGTATGTAACTAAAACTAGTGTCAATATTTTAAGACAGTGTTAAAATGACCACATTGTTTATAATTGCAGGAATCAATTTCCACAACATCATTGAAAGATAGATTATCTCTAAGCCTGCTTAATGTTTTGTAGGCAAGATTGTTGCATCTATGTCATATGATACAAAGTTTGCACGTGTGATTGGGTAACAATGGGCACAAGGAATTTAACAGAAGGAAATACAAAGTGATAAATTTTTTGTATGAAATATTAGGGAAGTCAATATATTGAGCAGAACTTTAAAGGGGACGTGACACTGAGAAACATGTGGGTCTACACACACACACAAATAACAGGGATCCAGAGTTTCATAAACAAAGTAAAACAAATACCAGTAATGTATAATGAACTTCAATAATTGCTAGTTCTATCACAACTGGTGTAGTGTCCACTTCACATAAGAAAAACGTGAAGACCATGGAAAGGTGCAGAGAAAGGTAATGAAAAAGCGCCAAGAATGAAGCACATATCCTACAAGAAAATGCTGAGGAGATTAGTAATATTCTCCTTGAAGAAGAGAAGAATATAAGGAGTTATAATAAAACTGTTTAAAATAATGAGAAGTCTAGAAAGATGATCAAAGAATCAAGAACATGGGTACACGTTTTATATAAGGCCAATGGCTAAAGGGCAAATTAGACCTTGAGGAAAAAGTCCTTTTTACACCATGAGTGGTTAAAATCTGAAATTTATTGCCTGATAGAGTGGAGATATTATATTTCTAGGGAAATTGTGCTATGGAGAAAGGGTGAGGGAGATATGAAACTCTGCAGAACGATGGCTGTCTGCATTTCTCTTTCAAAGAGTTGGCATAGATTTGTCGGAATGAATTGTCACCTCTGCTGTTACTTTCTTATAATGCAATGATGTTGCTAATAGACCTCTAAATGATGATTGGTCATGGGCCTTTCCTAATCCAAAGATGGAAAATTCCGCTGATTCCATTGTTAGTACGGCAAGATGACTCTGTTCCTGTCGGCTAATGGTCAGTCAGCCCACTCATAACCTTCTAATGGATGTTGTAATTTTTCCATTAACAGGACAAACCAGAAGAATCCATGCAACTTTAATTGGCTCAATAACAAGTGGAGCTTTTCTGCCAGAATTACACTGACACTCATCCAGAAAAGCACATGGACCTTACTGCCAGAGAAATTTAGTTGTCCTCAACTTCAATCAAAACTGAGATCGGGGTTAAATGGGAAATACCTCCAGTGCCTTATAGATTGAAAGAAGTTCAAAATAGTCAATAAAGAATTTGCATATCACTGTAATAATGCTGAAGGAGTTCCTTAGGTAAGTCCATTTGGACAAATCCTCTTCAGCTATATGAGCACGAGTGTTCTTACGTTGATTGTTGGCAGATAGTATCATAAGGATCAGTTCTGTTGAGCTCTGATGATGATACTCAGTACAGCTGGGACAGAGATCTGATGGACTAATGGTAGAAAGAAGTCATGTTACAAAGTGACAAGATAAAGACAAGAGGAAAAAGCACAGTCGTCTCCTCCTAATCCAGAGTGTCATCAAATCCCACACATTCTACATTTGCTGAGTAATCACTGATTAGAAGCTGTATAGGATTAAAAGTTTAAGAAGTCTGAAGTATCATTTATTATCAGAGTACATACATGTCGCCACATTCAACCCCGAGATTGTTTATCCTGCCGGCAATACTCAACACATCAATAGAATAGTATCTGTAAATAATATCAATGAAAGAGCAAGAGCATTGAGGACAACAAATTGTGCAATGCCACAAAGCAAATATTCATGAATAATGAGAGCATAAGTTAACAAGTAAAGGAGTCCTTAAATTAAACCATTGGTTGTAGGACATCTCAATAGTAATTATCCTCTTTTGTTCACGAGCCCGATGGTTGAGGGGTTGTAACTATTCTAGAACCCAGTGGTGTGAGACCTCAGACAAATTGTACCTTCTGCTGATGGCAGCAGCAAGCAAGGAAAGATCATGACTTGGGTGGTGAAGATCTTTGATGATGGACGCTGCTCTCCTAAGACAATGTTTCATGTAGATATGCTCAATAGTTGGGAGGGCTTTACTCGTTATGTACTGAACCAAATTCACTACCTTTTGTAGGATTTTCCGCTCAAAGGCATTGGTGTTTCCGTACCAGGCTGTAATTCAGCCAGTCGATACACTTTCCTCTACACACCTATAAAAGTATGTCAAGGTTTTTGATATTATGCCGAATCATTGCAGCTTTCTAAAGAATTAGAGGTGCTGTCGTGCTTCCTTTGGAACTATATTTATATGATGGGTCCAATACAGCCATATTATTACCGTGGGAACAGAATAAGCTACATAAATAGTTCAGTTTACGAGCACTTAAAGCCTCGTATATGAAATGCAATAAATTATTCACCCCCAACACTGGATTAATCATATTTTCAGCAGTGCTTAAGAAGTTCAAAACCAATTTGGACAGAGAACATGCATAATGTATACAAAGAAAATCTCTTGTTTCTACTATGCCGTCATCCCAATATGTGAAGTGCTTTCTGCAGAAATCCTCCATGAGGACCACAACATTGTTGTGATTTGGAAGCTTGTGTGCCATAATGACATGGAGAGCTATGCAGGCTGGAGTCAGGCCCTTATGATTTGACTCTCAGTAGCTTCATCCATGCTAGACAGGTCAAAGTGCAGAGACCAGACTAACAGTGGTTCACTGGTCCTTCAGGTTCAGGGATTCAGTTCAGGGCTAACAACCCTGACTGGTCTGACAAAACTGCTACAGAAACAGGAATGAAGATTCCTTCTACATCTGCATGTGACAGTATTCCTGAGACTCCACCTGGCACTTGCATGGCTGAAAAATGAAAACCAACAAGAAGCTGCTGGCATGATAGAAGAAGTCCTGAACGCCACCAAGACCAAGACCAAAACTGGTTTCGACCACAGACTGACAGAGATGGAGGACCTTCATTACTGCCCTAAGCACCAGCTGTACTATGGGCAGTAAGTATCTGCAGGAATGTATTACTGCATTTTGTTGCATTGGACTGAATCTCTCTGACCGACATTTCCAAATGGAGAAGTGGGCATTCAGGAGTAAATTCTAGCCTTGAAACACCAATGAAGTAAATTCTGAAAATTCACCAACCCAATTAATCTATGAACCCAATGTCTTTAAATTGCAATGAAACCAGAGCACCTATGCAGTCAAAGGAGAATGAAGATGGATCAGCTCACAACTGACTTCTATCATTTTTTTTAAGTTGACATTGGAAGAAATAATCCAATTGCCAATCTCATTGCCTTTGAAGGAAAAGAATGGAGACATATTGATTGTACTCAAGGATATGGAAATGAAGAGCAAGTGTTAACATTAAAATTAACATTGTAATCCAAAATTGCATATAGATCATATGGTGCATATTTATTGTTATATGTTGAAAGATGGATGAATAACAATATTTTCATTAATACCAAATATGTAGAGAAAATATCTTTATTCATCTATCTTTCAATGGGCCATTAACAACAAATGCAAAAACATTATCTATTTAGTAGATAGAATAAAGTTTGACATCAAATAGGCTAACGTTTCTAATATTCCACATGAAAATTATATTAGCATGTGTCATATGCCTCTGTTTACATCTTCCTTATTTTTGATCATGTTTTGATTGGGTTAATGCCTTCTTGCAGCCTGAGCAGTTTCAAATTTCAGGGATATCTCATTCCAATGTGGACCATCACCATTCCTGCTAAGATTTATGAGAAGGTTTTTGAGAGTTTTATAAAACTCTGGATACAGAACATTTGTGGTATTGAAGTCTAGTCAGCATGCTATAGGAAGGATGTGGAGGCTTTGGAGAAGATGCAGAAGAGGTTTACATGGACGTTGCCAAGAGTTGCAGCATTAGCCATAAGGTGAGGCTGTAGAAACTTGAATTGTCTTCCTTGTAGTGTCATAGGCTAGGGGATTGAAGCTCATAGGAACATATATAAGTTATAAGAGGCATAGAAAGGGAAGAAAGTCATTCCTAGAATGGAATTTCAGAGGGCATAGCTTGAAGATGAGAGGAGTAAGTTTAGAAGAGATATATGAGGCAACATTTTACACAGAGGGTGGAAACTGCTTGGAATGAGCTGCCAGGGAAGATGGTGGAAGCAGATTTGATAGCAATACTTAAGAGAGATTTAACAAACAGGGAACTGAGAGACATGGACCATGTGTAAGCAGATGGAATTAGATTGCAATCGTAGTCAACATGCACACTGTGGACTGAAGGGCCTGTTTCTGTGCTGTATTGATCAATGTTCTAATGTGCCACCAAGCAGATATAGTATGCCTCTTCCACTCTCAGAGCCCACTCAGTTCTGTAAGGATTGCAACTTATTTATAACATCCATTTTAAATGGAGACTCTGCTGGTCAATATCAGTACTGTGATTCACCTTAATAATCTGCACACAAATCTCAGACTCACGCAGTGAAACTTTTGCTCCTCTTCACTTCTTTTTGAAATGATTATGCTGCAGATAAGCTGGTAAATCATCTTGTGAGTGGTTATGTGAGCAATTGTGGTGATTTGTCTCCTGTCTTTGGAGACCCAGTGACTGGGGTCAGTACATAAATTGGAACCGTCACATTGAGTTTTGCCGACCATCAATTTTGTCTTATGCCTTCATAAACAATGTGGCATGTGCTAAGCTGAATGATTCAAGGCTGTAAGGAGGGGGAGAAGATCAGCAAGAGCACAGAGTAGAAAGAATTAAAAAGACCAAGAGGTTGAAGACTAAAGGTAAGAGATGAATTACTTGTCTGACTATAATATTTTTCTTGTAGCCTGTCCAAAAGTCTGTGATTGGTGGTGTTAAAGCCTCCTTGGGTAAGGGAATAAAATCCGTTGAAGACAAGAGATTCTGCAGATGCTGGAAATCCAGAGTAACACACACAAGATGCTGGAGGAATTCAGCAGGACTGGCAACATCTATGTAAAGGAATAAACAGTTGATGTTTCAGGCCAAGACTCTTCATCCGGACTGGAGAGGAAGGGGAAGAGGCCAGAATAAGAAGGTGGAGGAGTGGGATGGGGGAGGGAAGGACTAAAAGGGAAGGAAGGTAATAGGAGATAGGTGAATCCAGGTTAGTGGGGTATTTTGTGTGTGCTATTCAACCCTTGAATGGCCTTCTGCAAAAGCAGGAGTAACTGAGACAAAAATAAAATTATTACTACTATGGCTTAAATGATAACTTTATCACCTTAATTAAGTTTGAGGGTAAGTACCCAGTTGCTGGTCATGCCTACACCTGGCAGATAGTTACAAGAATGGGACTGGCAGAAGCTTGGGAACAGATCTCCCCAGCTTGTCCTCCAGACCACAAAATACTTCTGCCATCTGTGGAAAAAAATATTTGTCTTGCATGGATGAAAATCTATGCTTAGAAATAAAACCTTTTCATTTATAACTCTTAGCAAAGTGTTATATTCTATTGTTAACATGCAGAAAATGGCAACTAATTTGCAGATAGCAACACACACAAAATGCTGGAAGAACTCAGCAGGCCAGGCAGTATCTATGGAAAAGAGTAAACAGTCGATATTTCGGGCCAAAATACTTCATCAGGATTTGCAGATAGTTTGTTCCCACGTACAGCAATCGGATAATGGTCAGGTCATTATTTCAGTACCCTTTGTAACAGAAAACTTCTACTGCATCATTTTGTGTGATGGATATAAGAAATAAAATTCTAATTCTAATTCCAGTTAAGGGATATATTTTGGCCTAATGACAGGGATAACTGACATTTTTTTTGGAAGTAACATCCCTTAACTACAAAATTTAGAGAATTTAGAGATTAAATGAAGGCCTCAGTTATGCTGTTTGTTTAAGTTCATATTCAGGATCTGAGCTCCCTTGCTATAGCCAGAATTTATTGTCCATGACCAATCGCTCTTGAGTAGGTTAGGGTGAGTCGCTTCATGAACTGGTGAAAGTATTGTAGTCCTTTACTGCTGTTACAGAGATCTACTGAAGATCAAGGATTAGCAATGTATTTCCAATCTAGAATGGTGTGCAACTGGGATGGGAGTCTGTAGTCAAAATTGCTTACCTTCTTGTTGGTAAAACTCTTGGATTAACCTCGCACCTAAATGGCAGTTTCAATAATATTGATTTAGACTCTCAGCAATACACTATTAACATTCTTTCTTGCGTTTAAGTCTGTGGATGAAGATTTGAACTCACAGCTTTCTGCTTCAGAGGTTGGAATGCTGCTAAATGAGCTAAAATTAATTTAAAACCTAAAGGTGACCTTATTTATAGAGCAAAGAAGCATTGGAGAAATGTCAAAATCACAGCTCCTTAACCACCCAATTTTGATCTTATCAAATAAAATTATCAGCTTGTTTCTGATATACCTGGCTATGTGTTGGTGCTGGTGGACAGAATTTGGGCTACAAACTAAGTTTTAAAGCATTAATGGCCTCCTGTCCCTGACATGAAAGGAGACAGGTTGTACTTTTGTTAAAATATTGATTTTGGCGTTGCTAAACATGGTGTTAACAGATGTTTGGGTGTTTATGTATTGCTCCGCAGCCAGAATTTTACTTTCCACCTGCAATAGGTCCAAAACAGCCACAGAGGAGGAGAAAGTGTCCTGTTTGAAGTAGCGGTTTCATTTAAATCTATTCATAAGTATCAGTGAGTGCTGGGGGAAGATAAAAATATTATACTTCTACCTTTTCTTGCAAATATAATCAAAGCATTCCATTGTTTGCTATCTGAGGATGTGATGCCGTTTCTTAAAATGTATATCTCTTATGTTTTAAATCTAAAACTTCAGTTTAAGGGGGGGATCTTATTGAAACATTTAAATGATAAAAGGCCTAGACAGTGTAATGTGGAAAGGATGTTTCCCATGGTGGGAGAGTCTAGGGCAAGAGGGCACAGCCTCAGGATAGAGGGGTACCCCGAGATTTCTTTAGCCAAAGGGTGGTGAATTTGTGGAATTTGTTGCCACTTGCAGCTGTGGAGGCCAGGCCATTGGGTGCATTTAAGGCAGAGATTGATAGGCTCTTGATTGGACATGGCATCAAAGGTTATGGGGAGAAGGCCGGGAACTGGGTTTGAGGAGGAGAAAAAAAAAATCAGCCATGATTGAATGGCAGAGCAGACTCGATGGGCCAAATGGCCTAATTCTGCTCCTATGTCTTATGGCCTAATGGCCTTAACTACTTCTGTAGAAAAATTTGCTCAGTACAATCATAGCCAAAATAATGAATGCCCATGTCATATAACACGGCACATAATGATGATGATGACGATATGGTGGTGGCTTCAAATCAGGATGCAAATAAATTTACTTCTGAAAAATTGTTATGCACACATTTAATATTTTAAAGAATTTACAACATGGACATTGAACAGTATAGCACAGGAACAGGCCCTTCAGCTCACAATGCCTGCGCTGACCATGACACAACTGAAATTTGTCCCATCTTCCTGCATATGGTCCATACCTGAATCAGAGTAGGTTTTTTTTAATCACTGACTTAGTTTGAAAAATCTGGTTGTTTTCCAGCAGCAGAACAGTACAAGACATAAAAGTTACAAAAATATATTGTGTCATTCCTCTGTTCCCTGCCTGTTAATATGCCTTTCTAAATGCATCTTAAAAATTGTTATCAGATCTGCTTTCACCATTCCCCTGGCAGCACATTCCAGACACCTTCCACTCATCATGTTAAAAAAAACTCTTGTAAACTTTCCCCCTTCCTTCCTAACCTATACCCTCTACTATCTGATACTTCCACCCTGGGTAAAAGACTGTGACTGTGATCTATACCTGTTATCATTTTGTTTACTTCTAACAGATCTCTCCTCAGCTTCTGCCACACCAGAAAAAAAAAACAGTGCAATTTTGTCCAACCTCTCTTTATACCTAAAACTCTCTATCTAGACAACATCTTGGTGAACCTCTTCTGCACCATTTCCAAAACCTCCACAACTTTCTTGTAATTTAGTGTCCCGAAGTGCACACAATATTCAAAATGTGGCCTAACCAAAGTTTTATACAGCTGCAACAGGATTTCCCAGTGTTTTTACTCAATACCCAGCAATATACAATATGCCAACTTGGATTGTCACTTTCAGGAGGCTTTGGGCATGCACCACAATATACTTCTGTACTTCTATACTCCTAAGGAGTTTATTGCACATTTTATTCTTACATTTAATTTTCCTAAGTACAGCACCTTACACTTGTCATTGTCATTTCTCTGCCCATGTTTCCAAATGGTCTATATTTTAATGAATCTAGACTCTAGACACTAGAATACTACAGCACAGTACAGGCCCTTCGGCCTTCAATATTGTGCCGACCCATATATTCCTTAAAAAAAATGTACTAAACCCACACTACCCCCTCCCCTTCTATTTTTCTTTCATCCATGTGCCTGTCCAAGAGGCAGGAAGAATCCTTTGACAAGTTTGCCCAAGAATCCTTTGACAAGTTTCTTCACCACCCACATCCCTGTCAATCCACACTGGTTGAACACACAAATTGGTGCAGTCTTCCATTGATTCTGTTATGGTTATTATTCTGTGGGTTTATTGAGTATGCCTGCAAGAAAATGAATCTCAGGATTCTATATGCTGACCTAAGTGTACTTTGATAATAAATTTACTTTGAACTTTGAATTTTTGTGTTGTCTGCAAATCTACTAATTAGCCTAATTCCATTTCTGTCTACATTAATGAAATATATTGTATATCACACACAACAGAGGTCATAGCACTGTTCCTTGTGAAACACTAGTTACAGATCATCAGTCAGAGTTACTACCCTCCCCAGTACCAATTGTCTTCCATGGCTCAGTTAATTTTGAATCTACCAAATCTCCATAGATCCCACGTGCCTTAATTTTCTGGATCAGCCTACCATGATAGAGAGCTTTACTAAAGTCCATGTATACAACATCAATACCCTACCCTTTTTAATCATTGTTGTTACCTTCTCAAAAATCCGTAAGACATACTAAATACCCCTAATAATGCTATACTTTATGATTTAAGAGTTTTAGGTGACTTAAGTTAACTTTATAAATGTTAAAATAATTCTATGTTTTTTAAAAATTATCTTTTTCAATTCTAATAGTTTTTAAATATTTCTGAGTGTCTGGGATATTTTAAAAAAACAATCCTTTAGAGCATTTTTCTAGCGGCAGAGCTGGAAATGGGACTTTGCTAGCTGATAAAGATTTCTAGGCTGATTTGTTAGTGTGATTTCATCGCTGCATTTGCCTAAAAGTTAGTTGTTGCTATCACTGATAGCCTGACTCTCACATTTCTCTCTAATTTTCTGAATGAAAACGCAACTTCATTTTATATTTATTAACATTAGATTCTTTTTCTAATTATTTCTTTCAACTTCTTATTTTCTTAGGCTTGAACACAATGATTTTTCACAGCATTGGGTTTTCTCCATTGACTCAGTCTGCACTTCCCCCTCCCTCGGAAAAGGAGCCAAAATAATCATGGACCTTTGCATCGTGGTCATTCTCTCTTCTCCCCTCTCCAACTGGGCAGAAGGTGGAAAAGCTTGAGAATGTACACTTCCAGTCTCAATGACAGCTTCTATCCCACTGTTATCAGACACTTGAATGAACCTCTTATATGATAAACTCTTGATCTCTCAATCTACCTCGTCACAGCCCTTGCCTTTATTTGTCTACCTGAACAGTGATTTTTCTGTAACTACTATATTCCATTTACTTTTAATTTTTACTACTTAGGTGTACTTCTGTATGGAATAATCTATCTGGATGGCATTTAGCCAAAAGCTTTTCACTGTCTCTCAGGACAGGTGATAATAATAAACGAATTACCAACTATGCCCATGATTTATGAATGTAAAGAACTAGTTGGCTCCCATTCCTATTCTTCCCCATAATAGCAGATGACTAATTCCAATCCTGAGATTAAGATCCTATTAGGTTCCCGTGATCTTCACCTCCTCAAGCTCCAAAATATCTGTTTCTCTAATTTTAGACATGTCACCATTCTTCATGGTACTGACGACTGCCACATTGCGTGGTTATTTGAGCCCATATCCTTAAACTCTATCACAAAGCCATCCACCTCCTTCATCTTTTCATAGGTAAATCTGGAACTCAAGTCTGATCTCACCAACCAAGTTGGACAATGCACAGAAATGCCAACTCCTGCTCAAAGCAGTAATTTTTGTCACTGTAAGCAAGAGATAAGTGGTGAGTTAATTCAGAGCTTTTTTGCTCACTGCAGTTTCAGGTTTTCAGGCTCAGAGATGCCAGAAATGGCTAGCAGTAAGAAATGAAACTCCAAAGAATTTGAATGTATCGATAATCATCTTGAAAGTTGCTATCAACTTGAAGTTTTGGAGCATACAATTGTGAAAAGCATTGAATGAAGGCATTCCATTATCTGTACTAAATGTCTTGTGCTGATTTTGTTCATTTACAGTCAACCCAAAGGAACACAGCATCATATAGTAGATGAATTCCTCCATCGATAACTATTAGGAACTAATACACAGTTTTATAGTAATGTAGAGGTTTAGTAGTATTCTAATAGTTTCTCATTTATGTTAATATATAACTTCTTACTCAGTTAAATGGCAGTTTTTTTATTCCTTTTTAACTATTTCCATGAAACTTTGGTTAATTGGGGCAGCTGCTTAATTGGGCCAAAACGTATTGATCCCAATGTGTCCCAATTAACCAGAATCCACTCTACCCCTAAAATAAGGTGGGGGGAGTGTGGATTTGGGTGGAGACTCGGGAGAATTGGGTGTAGTTGGGCAAGTGAGAGAGGATAAGTTACCGAAAACAAGTGGGTGAATATAACTGATGGGATTGTTCTGATTCTGCGAGCTGTATGGTCTCTTTCTATGTCATTATAAGATATGCCTTATAAAGATATACTTTTACCACATACATTGTAATAGCTTAAGCAGCCAGATCACTACCACCTTCTCAAGCCCAATCAGGACAAGTATTAAAGCTTCATGCACAAAATGCTGGAGGAACTTTCCAGGCTAGGCAGCATCTTCCTCCAGTGTGTTGTATGTGTTGCTTTGATTTCCAGCATCTGCAGATTTTCTCTTGTTTGTGAAACAATGAAGTTTGTCCTAGCCAGCAACATCCACATCCTAAAAATAAAATTTTTAAGTATTTGCTTTTCAGAGTTTGATTATTTCAATGAAATCACTGAGTAGAAGCAACTGAGTTTGTTTTAATTTACCTAATCCACTCAAAATTCACCAGTGAGTGCCAGCTCCATGATTCCTACCTCAACATCCACACCCCCACCACTCCCCTTTATTTGGCCTTCCCAACCCCCAACTCTCCCAGGGACCTCATACAGCATTTGGATCACCTCACCTTCCTACGTACTGAGACTTGTGGCTGCTGCCTAGCCTCTTGGTGCCCACATTTTTCCGGCACAAAAAATTGAAGCCCGGAGACTAATTTGTCATGATCCTGCCTCCGGTGTGTAGGACGCAAGCCAATCTCTAGGCCATATTGCCTGAACTTCATCTCTTTACAGCGTTTGTTCCTAAATCAATCAAGTCTATTACACGTTTCCATTTTTGAATAAACTTTGTTTAACTGGGCAATACAGAGGAAATAAATACTACAAGCTAGGCTTAACAAGACAGAGGCTGCAATCCACAGTTTGTGATCTTTACTATAATGTATGTAGTTGAGACATTAGGGCTAAAAATGCAATTAACACTGAACCAATTTGTTTTCCAGCACTTAAAGTATTCTAGCAGTGTCAAAAATCCACAAAGCCCAACTTGTCATCATCCCTAATTATCTACTAAGCAAGGAAATTAGCTTTCCAGATTTTACTCCCTATGTGCTGTAAATCTTTTCTCTTCCAATTTGCTTCTTTCTCCTGGGTGGGCAAATTAAGCTCCCTTTCGTATTCCCCCGAAAGATGCTTTCTGTGCTTTTCCATTTTACTATTCACATCTGGATTTCATATCAGCCTTTAATTAATCCTCAGTGATTGCTGGGCATTGACAGCCAAGCAGGGGAAGCTCTGATTATACTCTGACCGGGCCTGGTGACAGACTCAGCAATACAGCGAGGCTGCAATTTATCGTGGCTCCCTCGTCACCACCAGGAAGGTTGTTTAAGAATGTCTGTGTAAAACGATTCAGATTCAGATCTGTTTATCACATGTACATCAAAACATACTGTGAAGTGTGTTGTTTGCTCACCCAAGATTTTGGTTGAGGCAGACTGTAAAAGCCGCCATACATATCACCACCAAACAGTAGGGACAGTAAGACATATAATCTACAAAATGAAGGTGGAGAGCTATTTGCAAGAAGCAAAAAGAACTAGACACGGTTTGGTCAATGGCATTTAAAGGTCAACATTTGGTTTTAGCCTGTTTGGGGGAAAATATCTTCAAAGCAACATCCACAGCGGACTTCATCAGTTAGAACTTTTCTGTGATCCAGTAACTGTAGATCAAGCTGTTAAGCAGAATGTTATAAAGTCCAAGAATTTGGTTCCACTTTCATATACACTTGCTTTGGCTGGGTGAGTGCAGCCACTTTTGCAGCACAGTGCTGGATTAAGTTTAGAGAGTATAAGATAGGATTGGTCTTCATCATGGTGCTTGAATCACGCCTCCTGGTGGTCACTTATCGACAGGCATTGACATCATGGAGAGAGGCTTGCAGTCAGTGTTCCCTCTAATTTGCAATCACCAGTATCCGCAAAAATCTTGTGTTGTGCAATTTTTTGCCCAGCGACAACAACATGTGCGCACTGAAAAATTTCTTCAATAAAAACTATAAATAAGCCAGTTCTAAAATCTGCAGACAAATCATCGCAAACTCCACATTGTCAACACCGTATGTATCAGAAACCAGAAAAGGAAATGTGATTGTGTACGATTGTGAAATATACGTAGCAAGCCATTGAGGTAGAAAGTGACAACCTTTTGTGCACAGTTTAAAGTCCTTTGTCCGCTAATAGCAAAAGACGTGTACGTGTGTACACATGCACACCTTAGAGGGAATGTTGCTTGCAGTCCACTATCCTCCATTTCTTTCTGATATCCATTGATTAAACCTTTTGTTTTAAAGTCACGCATTGGGAAACCCAGCAAAAATAACACTGCCTTCCAATCATCACCCTGCCCCAGAGCAGAAATGCTGAAAGCTCCACTATAAACATCAGCAGTGATTTGGACGGTGTTATGTTGAGAATGCTGAAAGTAAATCATATATGGTTATGATTAAACTGAGTTTATATCACGAGCTTTAAGAGAAAATGTTGAGGTTTATAGCTGTCATTATGCCTGTCAGTCTTGTCTTTGTGTCAGAAGGTTGTGGGATCAAGTCTCACTCCAGGGACTAAGAGGGGAACTCCAGGTTGACACTCAGATAATGCAGTGTGCTAGTGCCATTGTTTGGGTGGGCTGTTAAAACTGGGGCCTCTTCTATTCCTTCAGGTGGATTGGGTAAAATAGCATAATGGTTAAGGTAGTAGTAATATGAAAGGCCAGTCTAATAATTTGGAGAGGAGAGTTCAATTTACACCATGGCAGCTGAGGAATTTAGTTTCAGTTATTTAACACTGTCTGCAATATAAAGAGCTTATGTCAGTAATGGTAGCCTTGAAACTGCTGGATTGTCTTAACGTCACCACTGCATTTATGTGTTTCCAATATCAATCCAGTTGACTCTCATCTACTTTTTCAGCTGACTAATAAAAGTTATTCTGTTCAAGGGGACCAGTGGTAAGTCCCTTTCACCCAGGTCCAATGAATATACAAAACCATATAGAACATAGAACATAGAATACAGAAAATCTACAGCACATTACAGGCCCTTCGGCCCACAATATTGTGCCAACCATGTAACATATTCCTGAAACTGCCTAGAACTTCCCTACCACATAGCCCTCTATTGTATGGTATTTTCAACAATTGAATCCATTGACTTTATTTAAAATGTTCACCATAAATCAGTATCAGTAATATATTAATAACAAAGTCTAAAGGATAGAGTAAAAATGGAGAGGATGAAATTGCTACCTATTTGACCATAGCAAGACTCCACAATAGCAATACCATTGTGGTTAGGGCTGGGGAGGAAAACAAAGGCCTGGACACTGGTGGTCTATCTAAAAAGTGGCCATAGAACAATTTATGTCCACTTGAGAGGATGCCTGAGCCTCAGATTATTGTCCTCGATGAACATCTGTACCTTTGAGGTTGCACTCCATCTCAGAAATCCACCTCCCCTCACTCCCTGCATTTCCCATTGCCTCAGAAAAATATAATCAAGGAGCCCTCACACATGATCATTCTCTCTTCTCCCTTCTGTAATTAGCAATAGAGTGAGACAACTGTGTTGGTCCAAAGTAATTTTTATGAAGTCATTCTTACCCTCGGCCATTAGGCTGTACAGTGAGTCAACCTATAGCTGGGAAAGTGATGACCCCCTCCTGTTAAACTGTTTGAGGTAACTATTTTTTATCCTTTCTTACTTCTCTTCTAATATTTGTGCACTCTGCTACTCTGACACTAGTTTCTTTTGTGATCAATAAAGTATCCATCTGTCTATCTATCTATCTAACTGAGCTGAAGACTCAAAAGCCACTGTACCTATCTAAGAGTCTCTTAAAAGATCCTATTGTATCTTCCTCTACCACCTTCACTGGCAGAGCATTCCACACACCCACCAGTCTCTGTGTGAAAAACTTACCTCTGACATCCTGCTTGTAGCTACTTTCAAGCACCTTAAAACTATGCCTCCTCATGTTAGCCATTTCAGCCCTGAGAAAAAGCCTCTGATTATCCAACGATCAATGCCTCTCATCATCTTATAAGCTTCTATCTTGTCACCTTTCATCCTCCATTGCTCCAAGGAGAAAAGGCCAAGTTCACTCAACCTATTCTCATAAGGCACATTTTCCAACCAGACAACATCCTTGTAAATCTCCTCTGCACTCTCTCTACAGTATCCACCTCCTTCCTGTAGTGAAGTGAACAGAACTGAACACAGTACTCCAAGTGGGGTCTAACTAAGGTATAATTAAGGTCTAAAATTACCTCATGGCTCTTGAACTCAGTCCCATGGTTGATGAAGGCCAGCACACCATATGCCTTCTTACAACACTGTCAACATGCGCAGCAGTTTTGACTGCCATATGGACATGAACCTCAGGATCTCACTGACCCTCCACACTTCCAAGGGTTTTACCATTAATATTATATTCTTTCTTCAAATTTGACCTACCGAAATGAACCACCTCACACTTATCTGGGTTGAGCTGCACCTGCCTCTTCTCAGCCCAGTTCTGCATCCTATCAATGTCCCGCTGTAACCTCCAACAATCCTTCAGATTATCCACAACACCCTCAATTTTTGTATCATCAACTAACTTACTAATCCACGCTTCTACTTCCTCTTCCAGAACATTTATAAAAATCACAAAGAGATAAAAAGAGATAAAAATCACAGATCCTTGTAGGACACCACTAGTAACCAACCTCCATGCAGAATACCATCCACAACCACCCTTTGCCTTCTATGGTCAAGCCAATTCTGGATCCACAAAACAAGGTCTCCTTGGATCCCATGCCTCATTACTCTTTGAATGAGCCTGGCATGGGGAAACTTATCAAATCTGTATACACCATGCACTATCTGTATACACTACATGCTCTACCTTCATCAATGTGTTTTGTTACATCCCCAAAGAATTCAATTGGATTCGTAAGGCATGACCTGCTCTTGACAAATCCATGCTGACTATCCCTAATCAGTTTATGTCTCTCCAAATGCTCATAAAGCCTGCTTCTCAGTATCTTCTCCAACAACTTGCCCACCACTGAAGTAAGATAACCTGGTCTATAATTTCTTGGGTGATACCTACTTCCTTTTTTTGAACAACCTTCTAGTCATCTGCTACTTCTCCCATTCCTATTGATACAAAGATCATTGACAAAAGCTCAACAATTTCCTCCCTTGCTTCCCACAGTAGCCTGGGGTATATCTCATCCGGTCCCAGCAACTTATCTAACTTAATACCTTTCAAAAACTCCAGCAGATCCTCTTTCTTAATCTTCATACACTCAACCGTTTCAGTCCGCTGAAAGTCATTCCCACAATTGCCGAAGTCCTTTTCACTGGTGAATACTGAAACAAGGTAGATAGTTCTGTTTCAAGGAATGTAGGTTACAGTTCCAGAATAGCTCTGTGAATGCGTTGACACTTTGAAGCAATGTGGGTATATGGCCTTCCATTTTGTCTTCCAAAATCTGATTCAGCTGCTGGGTTTTGCAAATTGCATTCTTTTGCCAATATTATGACGTCGAGAAAGTAAATGTTTTCAACAAAGTAACAGTAAACACACAGCAAGGAAAAACAATACAGAAAAGATTTAATTGGTGCAATCCAGTTAACAAAGTAGATTGAGCAAGAAATTATAAAGTTATCTGCAAGGAGAAAAATAATAAAAAAATAGGAAAGTTCTTGGCAGATTTATGTGTTACACCTGGATTATTGCATGCACTTTCATCTCCTTGTTTAAAAAGGAATATACTGGCATAAGAAGCCATTATGAAACTACAAGATATAGGGGCAGAACAGGCCACTCAGCCCATCGAGACTGTTCTACTGGATCATCATAGCTGATTTATTATTTCTTTCAACCTCATTCACCTGCCTTCTCCACGTAGCCTATGTCACCCTGATTAATCGAGAAACTACCAATCTCCACCTTAAATATACCCAATGTCTTGGCTTGTATAGCTGTCTGTGGCAATAACTTCCACAGATTCATTGTATGCTGGCTAATTTTTTTTCCTCATCTCTGTTCTAAAAGGATGTCCCTCTTTGCTGAATCTATGCCATCTAGTCCTAGACTCCCCAACTATAGGAAGCACCCTCTCCACATCCACTCTATCTGGGCCTTTCAATATTCAATAGGTTTCACTGAGATTACCCCCGCTCCCCACTTCATTCTTCTGAACTCCAGCGAGTGCAGATCTAGAGCCATCAAACACTCCTCTCATTGTTGTGAGTGTCCTTTGGACTTTTTCCAATGCAGCACATCTTTTCTGAGATAAGGGGCCTGATGCACCATCAATAACTCTCTCTGAGACGTGAAGTTGAGATATCGGCTTTTATTGACTGGAAGAAAGAACAAGCAGTAGTTGACCACCGTACTACATCCTGGAGAATGAGCGCCGGGCTCAGGCCTCAATCGCCTTCATACCGGGGTCTGTGGGAGGAGCCACAGGAGCAGTCAGCAGGGGGCGAGTCCAGACAGGTATATGTAGTTCACCACAGGGCCCAAAACTACTCACAAAACTCCAAGAGCAGTCTGACCAATGCCTTATAAAGCTTCAACATTACATCTTTACATTTGTATTCTAGTGCTCTTGACATGAATGCTCAAATTGCATTTGCCTTCCTTACCCTGACACAACCTGCAAGTTAGCCTTTAGGAAATCCTGCAAGAGGACTCACAGGCCCTTTGATTCCCTGTTTTTTGAATTTTCTCTCCATTTAGAAAATACCACGCTTTTTTTCCTTCTACCGAAGTGCATGATTATGTGCTTCCCTATATTCCACCTGCCACTTTGCTCATTCTCCCAATCTGTTAAGTCCATCTGCAAATACCCTGCTTCCTCAACACTGCCTGACCCTCCACCTCTCTTCATATCATCTGCAAACATCCCACAAAACCATTCATCCAAATCATTGATAGGTAACATGAAAAGAAGTGCTCCCAACACCGACCCCTACAACACACCTCTTGTCACCAGCAGCCAACCAGAAAGGCCCTATTTATTCTCACTTTTTGCCTCCTGTCAGTCAGCCAAGGACTTCCAAGGACTTGTTATCTCATGTTCCCGATATTTATTTATTTGTTTGTTTGTTTGTTTATTTATTTACTGGCAGTTTGTTGTCCTTGCACAATGGTTAAATACCCAAAGTGGTGTGGTCTTTCATTGATTCTCATATGGTTATTATTCTAATATGGATTTACTGAGTATGTTTACAAGAAAATGGATCTCAGGGTTGTATAGGGTGACATATATGTACTTTGATAATAAAGTTACTTTGAATTTTTAAACTCTGAACTTTGAACTTCAGACTTTTCAGCTTCCCAAGCACCTTCTCCTTAGTCATTACAACTATTACTTCTGCCCCCTGATGCTCTCACATTTCTGGCATAATGCTAGTGTCTTCCAGAATGAAGACTGAGGCAAAATGCTTATTAAGTTCACCTGTCATTTCTTTGTTCCCCATTACTACCTCTCCAGCATCATTTTCCAGTATCCAATATCCACTCCTGTCTCTGTGTATGTACTTTGTGTATGTCCCAAATAACTTACCAGGCAGTGATACATCCAGTCAGGATGCTCTCAGTTTTGCCCCTGTAGAAAGTCCTTAGGATTTGGGAACTCATGCCAAACTCCATCAACCGCCTGAGGTGTTGAGGCACTGTTGTGCTTTATTCACCACACAGCAGTATGTACAGACCAAGTGAGATCTTCGGTGATGTGTATACCGATGAACTTAAAGCTGTTCACCCTCTCAACCCCAGATCCATTGATGTCAATAGGGGTTAGCCTAGCTACGATCCTCCTGCAGTCCACAACCAGTTCCTTTGTTTTTACGACATTAAGGGAGAGATTGTTTTCTTGACACCGCTGTGTCAGAGTGACGACTTCTCTGTAGGCTGCCTCATTACTATTTGAGGTAAGGCCAATCAATGTAGTATCATCTGCAAATTTAATTAGCTGATTGGAGCTGTGGGTGGCGACACAGTCATAGGTGTTCAGAGAATAAAGGGGGGGCTTGGGACGCAGCCTTGTTGGGCTCCTGTGTTGAGGGTCGGAGGGGCAGAGGTGAGGGGGCACACTCTTACCACCTGCTGGCGATCTGACAAGTAGTCCAGGATCCAGCTGCACAAGACAGAGTGGCCGAGGTGGCTGAGCTTCTTGTCGAGCCTGGAGGGAACTGTGGTGTTGAATGCTGAACTGTAACCCAAGGACAGCATTCTCACATAAGCATCCTTCTTCTCCAGATGTGTAATGACAGTGTGTAAAGCTGTGGCTATTGCTTCAGCTGTCGATCAGTTGTGTGGGTAGGTGAACTGTAAGGGGTCCAGAGTGGATGGTAGCGTGCTGTAGATGTAGTCCGTGACCAGCCTCTCAAAGCATTACTCCACTGTGATACTACTACATCCAATTTTAGCTTCTCCTTTTCAGGGTGAATTCTATCGTATTCTGATCACTGCCTTCTAAGGATTCCTTAAACTCTAATCAAATCTGGGTCATTACAAAGCACACAAACCAGGATTGTTGTTCCCCTAATGGACTCAATCATGCACTGTTCTAAAACATCATCTTGCAGCCATTCTATAAATTCTGTCTTGGGATCCAACACCAACCTGATTTTCCCAATCTACCTGCATATTGAAATCCCCCATAACTGTCAACTATCACATTTTTAACATGCTTTTTCTATCTACATTGTAAGTTGCAACCCACATCCTGTTACTGTTAGGTGGCCAGTATAAAGCCCCCTTCAAAGTCTTTTTACCTTTGCAGTTTCATAACTCTGCATGAGGATTCTACATCTTCTCATCCTAAATCACTTCTTTTTAAAGATTTGAGTTCATTTTTTTACCAACAGGGCCACCACACCCCTCTCTGCCTACCTGCCTATTCTTGTGTATCCTTGGATGTTAAACTCCCAACTGTGATCTTCTCTCAGCCACGAATCAGTGATGCCCATGACATCTGCTCATCTCTAACTGCGCTACAAGATCATCTACCATATTCCATATATTACACCTTCAGTCCTATATTCATCACCCTTTTCAATTTTGGCCCCTGTTACACTTCTCACTGACTCTCATCTCACTGACTGCAATTTTGCCTGATCATCTGCCTGTCATTCCTCAGTGTCACTATACACTGCATCTAGTTGTATACTAGCTGCCTCAAACATGGACCATGGCCCCTGCAGCAAATTAATCACACATTCATCTGCCAAAATCATCCTATTCTTACTCTCACTGGCACATGGCGCAGGCGGCAATCCAGATAATACTACCCTGGAGGTCCTGCTTTTCACCAGCTACTTAACTTCCTATATTCTCTCTTCAGAACCTCCTTCTTTCTCCTGCCTATGTCGTTGGTACTAATATGTACCACAACTTCCAGCTGTTCGCCCTCCCCCTATAGGACGATGTGGTCCCAATCCAAGACGTCCCGGACTTTGGCACTTACATGCCATCTGGGTTTCTCTTTCACATCCACAGAATCTGCTGTCTGCTCCTCTAATTACAGAATCTCCTATTACTACTGCACTCCTTGTCCCTCCCCACTTCCCTTCTGTGTGACAGAGACAGACTCAATGCCACAGATCACGTCACTGAGGCTTCTCCTGGTAGGTCTTACCCCTAACAGTATCCAAAGTATCCTCTTATTATTGAGAGGAACAGCCACAGGGGCACTCTGCGCTGGCTGTCTATTCCCTTTCCCTGTCCTGATAGCCACCCAGGTACCTACCTCCTGACTACCTCCCTGTCGCTCCTATTTATTCACCTCCTTATTTCCCGTGTGAGCAGAAGGTCATCCAGCATCAGTTCCACTTCCTAAGGAGTTGCAGCTCAGTGCAGTTCATGCAGATGTAGTTTCCAGGGAGACTATAAGTCTGCCAAAGTTCCCACATTGCACACAGGGAATGTGCCACTAACTCTGGACCCAATCTCAGAGAACTAGCTATGTACTTACAAAATAAAGCTTACTGGAAACTTACTCAGAACCTCCACCCATTCTCACCTAAGCCCATTGAGCCAAAGCCTGATCTCTCTAACACTATCCACTCCCACAATGGCCGCTCCACTTACACTTTGCTTTTTACTGGCCCCTGCCGAGTGCCCAATAGATCAAAATGATCGCAGTCAGCTGAAAGGATCTGAAAGCACCGAAACTCTTTTGCATCATAAACGTACAACCTCTCATGCTGACCACAGCCTGTCAAAAAAATGAGAAAACATGAGAAGTATCACCAGACTGCTTCTGGAATAAGACCATTTTATAGGGAACACTTGGGCAGAATGTTGCAATTCTTCATGGAGCTTAGAAGAATGGAAAGTTAACTTACTGACCCATGTAAGATTCCAAGGGAGCATGGTATAGAAGACATGAGGGAATATTTCTCCTTCTGGACTAACATAGAATCTTGAGACATTGTTTTAAAATAGGATGAAGATAAAGAGGAATTTCTTCCTTCCAAGAGCCATGGAACCTTCAAAACTCTCTACAACATAGGCCCGTGTGGGCTTAAATATATTGGGTACAATTTGTTTTGGGAACAGTGGGTAGACAAACAGGCGGGAAAATGGAATTGAGATTACTAAACGACCTTAATGAAAGGCAAAGCAGAACCAATGGGCCATATGACCCAGTCATACTCCCAGTTTTAAAGTTCTTATGTTTCCTATGTAATAAATTAGAAGCAAGATCTTTTAAATGCTATTGTAATTTGATAGAATTCCAAATAAAGACTAACACCAGGAAAGTGATCATCATTACTTGCCTGGTTGACTGCATCAGCAATCCTGCAAAAGCTTAATGTAATGATGGTGAGGCCTAATTTGGAGTATTATTTGCAGTTTTGGTCACCTACCCACAGGAAAGATATAAATAAGGTTGAAAGAGTAAAGAGAAAATTTACAAGGATATTGCCGGGTGTGGAGGACTTGAGTTCTAAGGATTAGGACTTTATTACTTAGAACACAGAAGACTGAGAGGAGATTTGGTAGAGTTATACAAAATTGTGAGGGGTATAGATAGGGTACACGCAGGCAGACTTTTTCCACTGAGGTTGGGTGGGACCACATTCAAAGGTCATGGGTTAAGGGTGGAAGGTGAAAGTTCAAGGGGAACATGAGTGGAAACTTCTTCACTCAGAGGGTTGTGAGAGTGTGGAATGAGGTGACAACACAAGTGGTGCAAGGATATGGAGGGCTATGATCCTGGTACAGGTTGATGGGAGCAGGCAGTTTAAATGGTTTTTGCATGGACTAGATGGGCCAAAGGGCCTGTTTCTGTGCTATACATCTCTATAATTCTAATGTTATTACACGTTTGTACTTAAATAAATAAATACATAAATTGGGAGGACCATAGTGTTGGATGAGGAGAAGAGGTGAGGAAATTGTGAATGCACGTTTGATTGCAACAGTTGAAAGAAGTTTGGGTAAGTACATGGAAGGGAGGGGTATAGAGGTACTATGGTCCAGCTGGGGGTTAAAGGATCTAGGCAGAATAACAGTTCAGCATGTACTAGATGGGCCAAAGGGACTGCTCCCATGCTGTAGTTTTCTATGATTCTAACCTCAGGACAATGCAGTCCATTTGACTGACCTGTCTACCACTGTTTTCACAATCCATCTTCTTCAACACAAAGGCGCTTACAAACCTATTTCAACAATACCTTTCAAGCCTGTGACCTTTATCACCAACGATGTCAAGGGAAGCATTGTCTTGACAATGCAATTATTGGAAATTCCCCACAAGTTGCATAATATCTTGATTTAGCACCTATTACATTCTCTTTATCACCACAGGATCATAATCCTGAAATCCCATATTTAACATTATCGTGGGGATCTCACAACATTAATGCCTCTTCAGCACCTGGGGATATGCAGTAAATATGCTGGCTTTTTAATGAGTATTACAAGTTCTTTAAATTAATAGATAAGGAACATGGATAATGAAATACAATTTTCATTTTAAACCTTTTTTAGGTTAAACTTTTGAGGTTAAACTTTGTGACACGTAAGTAAGTCCTAATCTGAACCAGTAAACTTGCAGGGAATTAGGTCGTCTCACAGCAGCAGGGAGGTCCCATGATGCAACAGCATCTGCCTCATGTCATCTAGCATGACAGCTTCAGATTATCCAGAGAAGCTCAAAAGCTGCTGCAGGAGAGACTGACAAGGCTTTTGCAATAAATGAAAGCTATAAACTCAGTCCTTTGACAGCCATAAAGTGAAAAACAAGCTATGGCATGTGCTGACGGCAGCAAGAACATCAGGGGTGTGATAGGTGACCTGGTTTTCCTGACCTCGTTCTTCAAAGAGCAATGCTAAATGCAGTTTTGAGATTTTAATTTCAATGCTTATTGGAGAAAATCTCTTTAAAAGAACAGTCCCATATTGAATTTATTATCTGACATTGAATTAGTAGGCACGCATTGCCTCAAAATCAGAAGGTTAGCATTTAAGGCAGATTTGAATATTCCAGCACTCCAAGCTGTACTGTGTTCTCAGAAGTGCTATTTTCCAGGAGAGATGTTGCTTTAAAATTTTCCTCTCACACATTTCATGCATCAATCATGAAATATTGCTTTCTCTCTGTCCCCTTCTCTCTCCTTCTGATCTGCTCAGTGCTTCCACATATACCCAATACCTTATCCCCGAAGTGCCCAGTTTCTTGCCCCTTCCTCCACTGATCAGCTACAAAACTCTCCCACTAAACCTGCTTTCTCCACTGCTCCCACCGTCCTCCCGACCTACCGAATTTCATTCCATGCTCTATCAGATTCCATTATCTTCAACCCATTGTTGCATCCACATCTTATCCCAGCCTCTTTCACTATTCCCATACTTCCCCCCCCCCTCCCCCTGCACCTGACCTTGCTGCCAAACATCCCCCTTCACACGGATCCACCTTATCACTTGCTAGCTCCTGCCTCACTCCTCCCCCTGCCCTCTTCATGCTCAATGTCTTTGCTCTACACTTTCAGTCCAGATGGGGCGGGGGGGGGGGGGGGTCTCAACTCAAACGCCAATGGAACATTTCTCTCCACAGATGCTGGGCTCCTCCAACATTTAGTTTGTTACTCCAGATTCCAACATCTGCAGTCTCCATGCAATACTGAAGGGTATATGCACTGACATCCATTACTGGGATGCTGTACCATTGGAACTGGAATTTGAGAGCCGTGTACTGTACATTACTCAGCTGACACAATAGTGTGTTCAGCAAGTGCAACTGATGGTGAAGTCAATTTCTGTTGGTTTGTTTTGGTTCTTTATTTGATGTCAAAGTACAACATTAAGTTCCACAACCTTGTTTGTTGATTAAACCTCTTTGCTGAGAATAATTAAAATACTGTACATTGATATAATCATTAAAGTGCAAGTCCCTACACAATGTGATGTTGTATTGGCGAAAGTATACAGCTGTAGAGTTAGATATAGGCGATAAGACACTGTACTTTGTAGAACAAAAAAAAATCCATCTGGTAGTGCCACAATATAGAAGAAAGTGTACTCCAGTGTGTTTGAGTTCTTAACCGCTAATAATACCCATTATGAGCTGGCATGGCATCAAATACATTCACTAATGGCAGTCTTTTTAAGCTTTACTGGTCAAGCAGAACATGGGAGATGATCTGCTTTGTACACCAGTAAACAAAGCTTAACTATTCAACAATCTGATAGAGTGACAATGGCAGTTCAAGTGAGATTCGGCAAATGTCGATGACTGATTTCAAATACCTTTCCTCTGATAGGAAAGTGATGAGGGTCAGTGTGGGTTGACATGGGAAATTGATCAGGGCTCCTGAGCAGATAGAAACAATAACAACACTGCCTTACACAAGTAATAGAAATACAACCACCGTGTAACCAGCAATGATGATTAAACGACTGTGTAGCAGCACCTTCATTTCATATTCTGGCACCTAGACTGCCAGGATTTGAAGATGATTTTAACTTGTCCTTGGTGTCCCATTTTTATCACTTAATGCAAAACACTGGCTTCTTCCTAACTATGCTGCTTACTCTGCTGAATTGTTCCCAGAATTTCTATTTGTTTTTCATATATACAGTATGTGCATTAAAAGTAATAGAGCCCTTCGGTCCATTGGCCATGCTGGACAAGATTAACATCTAAGCAGTTAGTCTCATTTGCCTGAATTTTGCCCATATCCCTCTAATCTTTTCTTATCCATGCATCTGGCCAGGTGTCTTGTTAGTGTATTGGCCTCAACCACATCCTTGGACAGCTCATTCCATCCATGAACAAAATTGTCCCTCAGGTTCCTAGAAAATCTCTCCACTGCCAACCTAAGCCCATGTATTTCTTTGCCATGTCAGTCTTTGTTTGTACGTAGATTTTCATGGATTCAATTGTATTTCTTTGTTTTACTGTGAATGCCCACAGAAATATTAATGTCAAGGTAGTATATAACACATACCAACTTTGATAACACATTTACTTTGAACATTGAACTTTGATGTCCACCTTTACTGTATGAGTACCCCTCTTGATCTTATGCACCTCAGTAACCCTTTGCCCACTGTCCCATTTGTACATTGTATCACCAACCAACATTAGAGCTCAAAACCATCAAATGTTGCAGTGACATTGGTGTGTATTATGTTAAACAACCAGTTTCTCATATAATTATTTTATTGTGTAGCATTCATAGTGATGCTACCTCCATTGAAATATATTGTAACGTGCCCTTGATCATGCTTCAGTATAATACTGTATCTAATTTAATACGGATATCTGAGGGCAAATTTCAACCCCATTGTTTCTTTCTGAAAGCCTCTCTTTCTATGAACTGGCTCACAGCCTAGCATCATAATCTCTTAAAACACCTCTTTCCTGTTATGTGTGTAGTTCCAGATGAAAAACCCAATTCCCATAAGTCAGTGACTATCAACAGTGCAGGAAGATCTGGTCTGCAGCAAACAATTTCTGTCCAATTTAAAAACATTAAATGTGCTTTTTAGCTGATATTCTGCATTGAATGAAAAGATGAATACTCGTCTGCATTTATTTTCTGCCAGTAATATTTTCATGTAATAGTTGGCGAGTCAATACTTGTGGAAAGTTGTGTTTTTCAGAAATACTTTTAAATATTTTCTTTCTGTCTTCTTTATTTTATTAAGCTATGTTTGAGCATAAAACATTAAAGAATACAGAATAGGAACAGGTCCTTTGGTCCATAACGTTATGCTGAACTAATTAAACTGAACTCATCTCTTCTGCCTCCATATCTCTCCATTCCTTGCTTATTCATATTCCTATCTAGGTGTCCCTTGATCACTTATATCATATTTGCTACCATTACATACAGAATCAGATTCTGTATCAGGTTTAGTATCACCAGCATATGTTGTAAAATTTGTTAACTTAGCAGTAGCTGTACAATACAATACATGATAAATATAGAATAATTAATTACAGTAAGTTTTAATATATGTATATTAAGTAGTTAAATTAAGAGTAATAGTGCAAAAAATAGAAATAAAACAGTAGTGAGGTAGTGCTCATGGGTTCAATGTCCATTTAGAAATCGAACGGCAGAGGGGAAGATGCTGTTCCTGAATCGCTGAGTTTGTGCCTTCAGGCTTCTGTACCTCCTTCCTGATGGTAACAATGGAAGAGGGCATGTTCTGGATGATAGGGGTCCTTAATAATGGATGCCACCTTTCTGAGGCATCACTCCTTGATATACCTTGCATACCATGGCAGCTAGTATCCATGATGGAGTTGATAAATTTTACTACTTTCTGTAGCTTTGTTCAATCCTGTACAGTAGCTTCACCCCCCCCCCCCCCCCCATACTAGATGGCAATGCAGTTGGTCAGCATGCTCTCCACAGTACATCAGTATAAGTTTTCAACTGCTTTAGGTGACAAACCAAATCTCCTCAAGTTCCTGATAAAATAGAGCCGTTGTCTTACCTTCTTTCTAGCTGCATCGATATGTTGGGACCAGTTCAGATCTTCAGCGATCTAGACACCCAGGAACTTGAAATTTCTCAGTCTTTCCACTTCCAATCCCTCTGAGGACTGAATAATGTTCCCTCATTTTACCCTTTCTGAAGTCCACAATCAGCTGTTCGGTCTTACTGACATTTTGCAAGGATGTTGCTGCAACGACCACTCAACTAGCCGGTATATCTCACTGCTGTGCGCGCTCTCGTCTCCATCTGAGATTCTGCCAACAGAAATTTATAGATGGTGTTCGAGCTATGCCTAGCCACACAGTCGTAGTTATAGTGAAAGTACAACAGAGGGCTAAGCACATGTCCCTGATGTGCACCAGTATTGATTGCCATTAAGCATCCATTCTCTGTGTAAAAAACTTGCCAGCCATTGAGCTTATCACCTCTCACACCAAATGCATAATGTCTAGTATTAGATATTTTGACCTGGGATAGAGATACCAGCTGTCTACTCTAACTATTCCCATCATAACCTAATGACCTCTAAAAGGTTTCCCTTCAGCTTCCGCCACTCTAGAGAAAACAACCCCAAATTTCCACTCTCAAATTCAGACCCCTGAAAATATCTCTGTAACTTGCTGTAACTGAAGTAGCAAAGTGGTAATTAATAACATCAGTACCAATACTTAGAGCCACCACTGTCTAATCCAATCCCCCATATTATGCGTAATTAGAGTCTCATCTATTTTATTGCCCAATTGAGATTTCAACAGCCAGGCTAAATATTTCACCCTGACCCTCTGAGCTACAAAGTTCCAAAGACATTTATTATCAAAGTACACATACTGTAGGTCACCACATACTACCCTGAGATATACTTTCTTGTGGGGATTCACAGTTGATATAAGAAAAACACAGCAGAGTCAATGAAAAACAACATGGAGACAATCTTTAAAACTACATCACACATACAGTACAGTCCATGACATCTTCAGAATGGAATTCCAATTCCTGTTAAAACGATTAGTACAATTACAGTAATGAACATAATCTCCTCCAGTAGAGGCAACCCCTGATTAAACCTTAGACAATACTGAGCACTACTGAGCATGGTAAAGCTATCAATCCTCAATGTTATGGAATAAATTGTACAACAAGTTCTTATCACTCATGAGCGTACAGTTAAACATGGAAATCCAAAAGGAAATGTTTTCTCTGGAAACAGTGATTTCATTCTGTGTCATTAGATAAGAGTGACCTAACCAAGTTTTTCAGAATAAATTAAAGATCTATAAATGTATGATAGCTTTTACTTTTGTAGTGTAGTGACCCAGCTGCCCCAGAAGCAAGACAAACAAGAGAAAATCTGCAGATGCTGGAAATCCAAGCAACACATACAAAACGCTGGAGGAACTCAGCAGGCCAGGCAGCGTCTATGGAAAAAAGTGCAGCTGATGTTTCAGGACAAGACCCACTCATAGATGCTGCCTGGCCTGCTGGAAGAAAAGCAGTTCTTTAATATAAAGAGAAAGTTCAGCTTCTATCCTTGAAAGGTCATTGCCTTTTTTCCTTTCAAACTTAATTTGCTTGTTGGCAACGGAAACATTTCAGGTCAGCAGGAAAGAAGGGTTGCAGCAGGGTGCGGGTAATGGGGCAACATGCTAAGTTGCCATTGTAATTCTCTAAATGATACAATCTTCAATCTAAATTACGAGGCACAGAGAAAAGGTAAAATGTACTGGTGTCCTTTTGCTGCACTCTTGGCATGAGTTTCTGGTTTCTAGTAAGAGGGTGGGCATGTTCAGACACAATAGCTCTTATGGGGCCAACTAAATGCGTTATTGACTTTCATAAATGCAGCTTTTTACGATTGCAAGACCTTGCTGGACATTAAGAGCTTAAAGTGCTGCAGGTCTGCCCCATCATTGAGTTGCTTGTGTAATGTATGGATCTATTTCTTTTAGCGTAATGACTCCCATTACTACTACTTATTGACTGATAACTTACCGATGCACATTGATCTGTTGTTCTCTCTCTCTATGCAAAGTGCAGTTAACATCACCACCACTTGCGTGCTTTTATTTAATTGACATTTGGGTACTTCTAAGCTGTAACAGAGCATCAAGCCGGTGCTGCATACTGTGCGGTATCCCCTGCCATGAATAGAGGACATTTTTGCATCTTTGGCAGGTGGGGAGAGGTTTTCAAAGATTGTCTTGTCAGAAGCCTATCGGCAAATGATGATTGAGGAATCAAGCAGGAAGTTCCTCACAACTTGAACACTCACAGGGGGCTGTTCCAGTATAATTGTCTTGTCTTTGGCATGCATCAGCTCCAGCAATTTGGCAAAGAGCAATGGACCAAGTGCTTCAAGGTATCCCAGGAACAAAGTGTTACCTTGATGACATCATCATGACTGGGAAGAGAGATGAAAAGCACCCCCAGAACCTTGGTGAATTGCTTACCAGGCTGAGTGAGTCTGGTCTGTGCGCAAAGAGAAAGAAATGTGAGTTTTTCAAGAATGAAATCTCGTATTGTGGACATGTCATTGACAAGCATGGCTTACATAAGTTACAATAGAAGATTGAAGCAGAGCTACAGGCACCCAAACTGGAAGATGTGTTGCAACTCAGGTCGTGCTTGGGCCTTGTAAACTACTACCAGATGGCCACACTCATGTTGTGGTTGCCTCTAAATTGCACACCAGAGTGTTAGAGAATCAGCACGAAGGACACCTGGGTACAGTTAAGATAAAGAGCCTCACCTGGAGCTATGTGTGGTGGCCAGGAATAGATAGAGAGATTGAAAACTTGACCAAAAGCTGATCAGGCTGCATTCACGGGTATTCATGTATGATTGAATGATAAATTAAACTTGAACTTGAGTTTAAACAAGCTAACATTTTATTGACTTACACTCAGTGGTCACTTTATTAGGTACACCTGTACACCTGCTCATTAATGCAAGTATTTAATCAACCAATCATGTGGCAGCATGCAGGCATACTCAAGCGGTTCAGTTGATGTTCAGATCAAACATCAGAATGGGCATGACACGTGATCTAAGTGACTATGATTGTGGAATGATCATTCCGTGAGTGGCAGATCTGTGGGTGAAAATACCTTGTTTACGAAAGAGGTCAGAGGAAAATGTGCAGACTGGTTCAAGCTGACAGGAAGGTGACAGTTGCCAAGTAACCACGTATTACAAAAGTGGTGTGCAGAAGAGCATCTTTGAGTGTACAACACGTAAAACCTTGAAGTGGCTTTACAATAGCAGAACACCAAAAACATGCGTTCAGTAGCCACTGTATTAAGTACAGGAGGTATCGAATAAAATGGCCTCTGACTGTAACCATTCCAGGCTGCTGGCATCTTAAATGCCATGGGTTACAATTTAATTGACTGAATCCACTCCCTATACACCTTATGTAGCCATCACTTTAAGGAGCAAGACAGATGCATTGCTATAGTTTCTGAGTACTGGATTCACATGATGGGAACATCTATAGCAAAGATGCCAGCTATTGTTCATTTACATAGTGACAAGACCAGATAAGGAAGTCAGAAACTTTTCCCCCGAGGAGCATTAATGAATCATGTTAAATTTGACATCAGTCCAGAATTTTCATGACTTTTATTTCAGGATATATCTACATTGAATTTATATTTCTGGAAGCCACATTAGGATTTGAAGTCATGTTACCTTATCCATAGATCAAGCCTGCAGATACCACTCCAATAAATTAATCCATAGTAATTTGTGCATGCAATAATGGCTCATAACTCCACTATTTCAGATTTTGGACTACACTGGCAAAGTTTCATCATATTTGACCCCCTGATAACACCATCTAAAACACATCCCGCATTCAATCTAGTTCATTAGAAAGCTATTGTATTTCTATTTAACAAACATGTTCAATGACAAGAAGAAATAGAGTAAAACCAAAAGGGTTACCAACAGAAGGACATTGTAATGGTGGTGCAAACTGAAGGTGCATTGGTGAACTGTGTACCTGAACACTTTGTTGAACCATAGAACCCTGCAGAAACCTTCAGTCCAGAATAGCTTTCCATCACTTCACACTTGTCTGTATCAATTTTAATCTGCCATGCACTGAGCATTTTAGAGCCTTTTGCAGTCTATTTTAAAACTGTGTCATTTAATTCCTGATACGGTTCCTCTATCTCCTTTCTAAGACTTCTTTTTAAACTTACTGCTGTGTCTGTCCTCATCTCACCAGTAAGTGACCTCATGGAAACCAATATACTAAAATAGAGTCATGGAGTCATATAAAACTACAGCACAGAAACAAGCCCTTTGGCCCAGCTAGTCTGTGCCAAACCATTTAAACTGCCTATTCCAATTGACCTGCACTGGGCCAATAGCCCGCCATATCCCAACTATCAATGAACCTGTCCAAACTTTTCTTAAACATTGAAATAGAGCTCCCATGCACAACTTGTGCTGGCAACTTATTCTGCACTCTCACAACCCTCCGAGTGAATAAGTTTCCCCTCATGTTCCTCTGAAACTTTACACCTTTCACACTTAACCCATGACCTCTGGTTTTAGTCTCACCCACCTTGCATGGAAAAAGCCTGCTTGCATTTATTCTGTCAGACAAAGTAAGCATCTCTCCTGACATTGAGCTCCATCAATGTATGACATCACAGGAGGAGAGAGGAATTAGTTTAAAATGTTCTCAAAGGATCCTTAAGGAAATTGTAACATCTTCATTGGTCTTGGGATCAGCATATAATAGATTGCAATGGGTCAAGATCAGGGAATGTGTACAGTATATAACCTGAAATACTTACTCTTCACATGCATCCACAAATCTGAAGAAAAACCTCAAAGATTGAATGACAGAAAAACATTAGTACCCCAAAGCCCCACTTCTCCCTTTCACGCACAAGCAGCAGCGAAGTATCAACCTCCCCTACCACTCACCATGCAAGCAATAGCAAAGCCCAAAGAGACCATGAAAAATCATCAAAAAGAGTCCATCAAAAACCACTGTCCGTCCCGACACTTTGACATCTCAGCTAGGCTTTCTCTCTCACTAATGAGGCAGGAAGAGGTATGACTCCGGCCACAGCGAGAGGGGAGAAGAGCAGTTTGCTGTTTCGTCTGTTAGTCTGCAGTGTCGCTTTATTGTGAGTTTCTCCAACTCAAGAATCAGCAGCAAACTCTCTCTCGCCTTCGAAAGGGAAAGAAAGAGATCCCTCAAGTGCCAGATGTCCCCAAAAGCCTCTGGAGGAGATGCATCCAGAGAGCTTCGAAAATGACTGTACTCTTCACTGGAAGCATGCTGAACACCTACAAGATCGCTCGCTCTCACCTTGGTGTCATCAGTCAGCTCAGAATCCACAGAACTTCAGTGGAAGCTGGTCATTGTCAATCCTGAGGAACTGCCTTAAAAGAATATTTCACTGTTTATTTCATTGCCAAACTAAATTATGTTTTCGAAAAAGGACGAGGGTTGACAACAGTCCTTAACAAAATTCAGGGCCTGTTGGAACAGTTGGAACATGATGAAACACTCATCAGTGACACATACAATTTATTAACAGTGCACACTGCCAGTTGACAAGAATTGAATTGTTACTTAATGCTGGAGTTATTTGGCATCGACCAATTTTCAGTAAGTGCTAAGTGCAAAGCACAACTGACAGCACCTACTTTATTGATGTCTGTTAACTACACACAGTTAAACAGGAGAGAGCGACCGTATTGTATTCTTCTGCATTTGCACCTGATGCACCATCAATAACTCACTCTGAGACGTAAGGCAAGATATCGGCTTTTATTGACTGGAAGAAGGAACAAGCAGTGAGTGACCACCATACCACATCCTGGAGGCTGAGAGGCCGGGCTCAGGTCCCAATCGCCTTTATACAGGGGTCTGTGGGAGGGGCCACAGGAGCAGTCAGCAGGGGGCGTGTCCAGACAGGTAAATGTAGTTCACCACAGCACCCGGAGTTACACCTGAGATGGTATATTTTCAAGTTTTGTGCAGATGATCAGGATGGGTCTAACATCTGAAAATGTCAGGGACTACATGTTAAATTCAGAGAACTGCATCAAAACTGCTTGACTTTTTATACAGGCATGTACAGATTGCTCCATGTGGTGCCAGTGGTATCCTGAACATGGTTCAGAACCTTATCCACCCCACTGGGTTCTGGTATCATATTAGGGTCTTAATTTTCATTTTGTTGTATAGTTAAAATCGCTGGCATGTAGATCGAAGAGCTGATTGTGAACTTCAGAAAGGATAGAACAAGGGAACACAAACCAATCCTCAGAAGGATCAGTTGGAGAAAGTGAGCAATTTCAATTTCCTGGCTGTCAATATCTTTGAGGACCTAATCTACTTGCAACATATTGATGCAGCTATAAAGAAGTCAAGGTGGAGGACATATTTCATTAGGAGTTTGAGGAGATTTGGTATGTCACTTAAGCAGTTGAAAACTTCTACAAATGTTTGATGGAGAGCATTCTTCATGGCTGCATCGCCGTCTGGTGGGGGAGGGGGTGTGGACATTGCGCAGGATCGAAGTAATTAGAAAAAGTTGCAAAATTTGACAGTTCCACCAGGTAGTATTCAAGACATCTTCAAGAAGTGGTGTCTCAAAAAGTGGTGTCCATCATTAAGGACCCCCATCACCCAGGACATGCCCTCTTCTCATTGTTACTGTCAGGAAGGAGGTACAGAAGCCTGAAGGCACATACTCAACAATCCAGGAACAGCTTCTTCACCTCTGCCATCCAATTTCTCAATGAACATTGAACCCATGAATACTACCTCACTACATTTTTTATTTATTTGTTTTTGCACTTTTCTATTTTAACGTAAATATCTAATATATTGTACTTATTGCAATTGAGTTTTTTCTATATTTATCTATATATTGCATTGTACTGCTTCCGCAAGGTTAACAAATTTAATGACATATGCCAGTGATATTAAATTTGATTCTGATTCTGATTCTCATGCATTAAGACATAAAAAAGTTTTAAAATAAAACATTGGTGGCACACATCTGCATCCATTGATTCTGGTTGTGATTTTTTGATTCATAATTCGAATCCTGTCATAAAATGTTTTACTTTTACCTCCAGCTGCCAAGAGATCAAACTCAGTTTGCATCTACTTACACAAACCAAAATTCCATTTCCTCAACATTGGGCATATACCTCTGCTCTAATTTATAATTGGTGTTGAATTTCTATTTTACACATACACTACATACTTAGAGTGCCAATTTCCACACTAGCCAGAATCAAATCCCTTTCCTTTGCAATGAGTTTTTAGCAAATTTTGGGGGCAGAAATCTGATTCTGCTCTGCATAACTTGGAGAGTAACCATTTCATTCCAGGGTCACATATATTTAAATACTTATCTCAAGGTGGGGAAAAAATGCCACAGTAATTTGCTAACCAATGCACTCAAAATGGTGGCAGAACTCAGCAGCCGGTCAGGTAACATCAGTGGAGAGGAATAAACTGTCGACCTTTGGTCCGAGATGAAAGGCCTCTGCCTGAAATATCGACTATTTATTTCTCTCTGTAGTCATTGGCTGACC
Organism: Hypanus sabinus; assembly: GCF_030144855.1. Taxonomy (NCBI): domain Eukaryota; kingdom Metazoa; phylum Chordata; class Chondrichthyes; order Myliobatiformes; family Dasyatidae; genus Hypanus; species Hypanus sabinus. Next base: position 62,604,456 of record NC_082722.1, on the reverse strand, counting down.
TGCTGATTTCTTCCAGCATTTTCTGTGTGCTACTCTGGATTTCCAGCATTTACAAATCACTTGTGTTTATAATTTGCTAAAAATAAATGTTGTGAACTTGTCTTCACAGAACCAATCCAAAAGCAACAAAACAATTTGCATTTATCCAGCTCATTTACTGTTTTAGCTACTGTTTTAGACTGTTCAGCCTATATCTCATCTCTATTGACTCAAATATAGTGATACTAGTGCTGAACCTTAGAGATATATTTCTATGTGTTATCAAGGCAGTAAGACACATTTTTTTTGGCCTGAAATGTTACCTCAGATGTGTGTTAATGTTAAAGGAACTCAGGAGCAATAAACAATCTGATGGAAGAAATCAGCAAGTCAAACAGCGAGGGAAGGAATTGTCAATGTTTCGGGTTGAAACCCTGCATTCAATCCTGATCACAAACAAGAGCAAATCTGTAGATCCTGGAAATCCAAGCAAATCACACGAAATGCTGGAGAAACTCAGCAGGCCAGGCAGCACCTATGGAAAAGCATCTATGGCTTTGTGCCACGACCCTTACTGAAGCATTTTGTGTGTGCTGTTCAGTCTTGATACAGGATTTCAACCTGTGTTGTCAGAAATTCCTTTCCTCCCACAGATGCTGCTGAACCTGCTGAGTTCCTCCATCGGATAGTTTGTCATTCCAAATTCCATCATCTGTAGCTACTTGTGTTTCTCTTGCCGGCACTCGGATCTGACTCACTAGAACACTGGAGGAGTAAGCTCCAGTTTGGTACCTCCAGAGTTTAAATGCACTCTGTAATCTTAATACATGGCAAGGAAAGTACTTTTAACTATATAACCATATAACAATTACAGCACAGAAACAGGCCATCTTGGCCCTTCTAGTCCATGCCAAACGCTTACTCTCACCTAGTCCCACCTACCTGCACTCAGCCCATAACCCTCCATTCCTTTCCTGTCCATATACAGTTTTACTTTAAATGACAAAATCAAACCTGCCTCTATCACATCTACCTAATAATACTTTTATTATTAGATAGAATTTGCTGCTTTCCTGGAAACAAAAGTCCTGATGGAAAAATCCTTGGTGGATTCAAAAGGACAAAGATTTGGACTCATACTCTCAGTTTCCAATCTCAAAAGAAATATGAAATGCACTTCTGGCATTCCTGGTATATATACAGTACAGTATTTGTTATTCTCTTTCCATTTTAACTGTAATATTCATCTAGATTGGAAGGCATGTCAATGGTTTGCCAAGTTTTATGCCACTGTAGCACTCTCCGTTGTACAGTGGAATAAATAACTGCCAGTTGAGGACTTATTGTATCTGAATTCTACTAATGAGATCAGAATTTCTGTAAAACCAACACACACTTGGTGGCCACTTTATTAGGTACACCTGTACACCTATTCATTAATGCAAATATCTAATCAGCCAATTGTGTGGCTGCAACTTAATGCAGACAGGGTCAAGAAGTTCAGTTGTTACTCCGACCAAACATCAGAATGAGGAAAAAAATGTGATCTAAGTGGCTTTGACTGTGGAATAATTGTTGGTGCCAGACTAGGTGGTTTGAGTCTCTGAAACTGCTGATCTCCTGGGATTTTCACAGAGAACACTCTCTAAAGATTACAGAGAATGGTGTAAAAAACAAAAAAAAAATTCAATGAACAGCAGTTCTATGCGCAAAAATACCTTGTTAGTGAGAGAGGTCAGAGGAGAATGGTCAGACTGCTTCAAGATGACAGGAAGGTGACAGCAACTCAAATAAGCAGGCATAACAACAGTGGTGTACAGAAGAGCATCTCTGCATGCACAATACTTCAAACCTTTAAGTGGATTGGCTATAGCAGCAGAAGACCGCAAATATACAAACTGAGTGTTTATTCCCACAGAGGGAGGAAAGAATTAGTGAGAGAGATCATCTCATGAACAGCTGTATGAGCTATTTAGCATCATTATTGTCTGACGTCAATTATGAATAGGAGTGTAGATTTATGAGAATGTTGCTAAGACTCAAGGGCTGAGTTACTGGAAGAGCCTAAGTCTGGAACATAGGAGAGTGAGTGATGACCTTACAGAGGCATATAAAATCATAAGTGACATAGATAGGGTGCATGCACTAGTCTTTCCCTATGGAGGGCATTGGTTTAAGGTGAGAGGGAAAGAGTTAAAGGACCTGAGGGGTAATTTCTTCATACAGAGAGTGGTACGTACATGAACTAAGCTGCTAGGGAAGTGGCTAAGGTAAGTAAAATAACAACATAAAAAAACAGGTATATGGATAAGTAGGATTTGCAAAAGGAGCCAGCTTAGATGAGTACCTTGGTTGACATGGACAATTTGGGCAAAGGGCCTGTTTTAGTGTTGTATTACTCTATGGCTCTCAAGTAGATTAGTATCCTCAGCTCTGAATTATTGATCTGGCATTTTGTCTGAATCCTAAAACAGTAATTGTAGAACTTAAAGATAGTAAATATAACGCTTTTTAGAAGACTTTCCAGTAATGGTAATAATGAAACTACTGGATAGTTATAAACATGAGATTCACAAAGGGAAGGACATTTGCTATCTTTACTCGGTTAGGCCTATATGTGACTACTGACCGTTTAAAATGGCCATTCCTCAGCTGTTTCTGAAATGGAAACTGAAATGAAAACAAATTCTCAGCTGAACTCGAAACATTTCTTTCTGTTGGAAGGAGTGAAAAAAAGCTTTAATAATTGGTGGGGAGGGGATGAAAAATATTTTTTGTTTGAAAAGCACACAAGGTATTAATGAACTCTGCAAAGTTTTTGGGATTTGGGCAATGGCCAGAAGATTTTTATTAACTCTGGTACATAATCAAATCTTCAGGCAATGCCACACAATAACCCAGAATTGGAAATAGAAAATAAACTCAAAAATGCTGTAAGCGTACAGCAGGTTAGGCAGCATATGTGGAGTGTTTTCTTGCTGATGTCTGTTCATCGGACCTAAGAGGCAAATGGGTTTTATATGATGTGGAAAAATCAGGAGGTAGGACAGATAACAAAAAAGGCCATGACATTACGATAAGCATTGCATAGTAGCTTTGCAAGATGCAAGGGTTAATACTTAAATTTGATATTGAAAAGGATCATGCTGTACTTCCTTAGATATGTATTTTGTTGTAGGTACAGTCGTAAAGTGAACAATTAATACTATCGAGATCTCTCCAGTAATAAGGGTTTTATCCAAGTTTGGCTGTGATGGTGCCTCTTCAGTTGAGTATTGTTTACACTGTTATCCTTAAGTGGCCCCTTATCCTTTCCACTCCCACTTGGCTGCAATGGCCTCTCTCAGTTTCAACATTTGAGATTCAGGAAACCGTAGCACATTTTTACCAGGAATATAAAATCATCCCCTGGTGGCTCCTTATCAACTGAGTCGTCATCAAAGGAAGGTCAAATCTTTCCATTATCCATCTTTTAATTGTGGCAGACCAACACTCAGGCAAAGAGCCAAACAGTTTCTGCAGGAGGAGAGGCTCATGAAGATTAAATACGAAGTAAGATTGTGTGAGGCTTGAAATTAGCAGGAAGCCTGGTGAACATCAAGCCTTAAGTTTTTGACTGGCGTTATTGTACTGAATGTAATAAATTTTGTTGGAAAAATTATATCTTTATTTCCTTATCTAACAACATTATTCTCCAGTTTAGTCATTCACAATCTAAGTTTTAATGAATGTAGAGGTTTCTTTTCCTGAGATATAAAGTACAATCGTCAACACATCACAGTTCCATTGCAAACTCCTGTGCAGGTCAATGGTGGAGACTACTGGGAGGTGCCAAAGCCGAAGCAGTAATTCCAAGTGAAAAGAATCAAAATGATCCAGATAATGTTAGAAGAATCCCTTTCAGATTAATTTACAATTGGATGGATTTTCTTTTAAATTTGACATTTGCTTAACTAACAGTACTTGAAGATTTAAGTAAAGAGTAATGTAATATTTTAAACAACTAAAACTTAAAATGGTTTTATTTACTCCCCAGGAAGAGACTGAAAGTACTGTTCATGGTTTAGTGGGCAAAACAGCTAAGTGAGCAACACTGAACTGCTGGAGCCAAGCTTGTACGGACAGCTTGGGAATTCATCATCAAATCTTCACAGGTCGGGAGGAAATTTCCCATGTTTGGTACAGCTTCTTGGAGGAATATCTGGAGTAAGCAGAACATCATCAGAAAGAAGCTTCTGTAGAATTATTTAGTTCCTATTTTAAAATATCTTCCTTTCTTCTCCTATAGACTTATGGCTTTTGTTTACTGAGGGCTGTAATTGAGATTGTGTTGTATCCAAAAACAAACTTTAAATATAAGTTAAAAGCAATATAACATGTTGGCTGAAGAAGAGCATAATGGTCTTATTTAGTGCTCTCTTTTCAGTATTTTTATTCAGAAGAAAAAACAAGATTTACAGAATGCAACACATAGATACTTCTCAAAATAAAGTGTGTACATTCATATATTGTAATAAAATTGATCAAAATGTTATAGCACATCACATAAAGGTATACCACTCCATAATCAAAAATTTGAAGATAGGTCATACATAATAAAATAAATTTTTTATATAGAAAAGTCAACCCCCGACCAACTACCAAAGAAAAAAGCTGATGGATGATAATGGATAATTAGAAAAAAAACATATTTGCTTAAGAAGAGAAGATAGAAATATACATAAAAGTCTGTGCACTGTTAAGCTTTATAAATTGGAGAAGTAATTTAGGAAAGTTCCTCAGATATCATAAAAAGATTGTTTCGAATTTAAGACTGAGCTGCGGATCTTCTCTAAATTTAAATAAGACATAATATCACGTAGCCATTGAAGATGTGTAGGAGGGGTAGACTCCCTCCATTTAAGCAAGATTGCTCTCCTTGCTAAAAGAGAGGTAAAAACTAAAACTATTTAGTGATAAGAAGATTATAAAACTAATTTATTGTTATTTGTAGCTTATTGTTTGTGGATCAAACACTGTCAATGGTGTACTGTATCATTTGATTGCATAGGGATTTTAGAGTCATAGGGTCATTGAATACTATAGAATAGAAACAGGCCATTTGGCCCATCTAGTCTATGCCAACCTGATTGTTTGCATAGCCCCATCTTCCTGCACCTGAGCAATGTCCCTCCAAACCCCTCTCATCCATGTGCAGTAGCTATCTAAATTTCTCTTAAACGTTACAATTGAATGCACACCTACCACCCCCACCGTCAGCTTGTTCTACACTTGCACTGCCTTCTGAGTGAAATTTCCCCTCAGTTTCCCTTAAATATTTCACCTTTCACCTTAACATACAACCTCTAGTTCTAATCTCACCCATCCTCAGGGGAAAAATCTTCAGGCTGGTGGATGTATTGGGGTAGGTAATATATTACATTTTGTTAAACAGTGTTTAACTTGAAGTAACAAAATTTGCTGAAGGAACTCAGTGGGCTAAACAGCATCTGCGGAGGGAAAGCAAATGTTGATGGTTTCAGTTGGAACCTCGTATCAGGACTAGTTAATTCCTTTCCCCTACAAATACTGCTTGACCCACTGAGTTCCTCCTGCAGAATAGTTGTTACTTCAGATTCCAGCATCTTAGTCACTTGTGTAACCTTTGACCTGAAATGTTATTTCTGTTTAGCTCACCTTGGAGGCTGCCTGATGTCCTGAGTATATCCAACATTTTCTGTTTCACCGAGTGCTCCTTATGTTATAAGGAAGGGTAAATTTAGAGCTTAATATGAATCTTACACAGACTTTTAAGATTAAATGTGGTCAGTGCAGTCAGAAATTTGTTCTGTCTTCGTGGTGTGGAATGACAACAGCTTGGCAAGGTCACTCTCTGTCTTAAACCAGCCCTCTGGCCCACACAAGATTGTGGACAGAGCACAGCTCTGGTACAGCTTCACCTTGGTGTGGATGCTGTACTTGGTTGATCCCCATATGTTGCTCATTGACCTGAAGATGTTTTTAGCGTTGCATGTCTGTACCAGATGCTATCCTTGGTTCCACTATCCTGCCGAATGATGCTGCCCAGGTAGGTGAACCTGCCAGTGCTGAGTAAGTCAACGCCATATTCCTTGATGGGGGGAGGAGACTTAACAATGAGGGTTATGGTATCAGCCTTTCTCTGGCTGACTCTAAGTCCAACCTGTTCACCAAAAGTACACAGGTGCTGAGTTTTCTCTTGCGTATGCTGGTGTGTACGTGATAGTAATGTGAGGTCATCCACAAATTCAAGGTCTTCCAAAACGGAGTATGGAGTTCACCTGATCTCCCTCTGCTTCTCTTTAGTTGTTTGCCTCATAACACAGTTAATCATCAGGTTAAACAATATCACCAACGTCACACAGCCTTACCTGACTCCTGTCTTGACTTCAAACCTCAAATTGATATCCTCAACTGTGCTGGTGAAATTAGCATAAAAACTCTGAATAAACTGGACAATTTAAGCTGGTGTCATTCCGCACCATGAGCCTCCTGAAGATCCTCCATATTTTTTGACCAAGGAAGATCTCCAACCATGCGCTTCTCCTTCAGAGTTATCAAGATGACATGGCCACAATCATCATGAGGAACTGTTGGAGATGGACTGGGCACGTGATGAGAAGAAAGTCCAACTCCATTATCAAGACAGAACTTCATGGACCCCTGAAGGGTGGAGGGAACACAGGAAACCAAACAGAATTTGGAGTCATACCATAGAGGTAGAAATGAGGACACTGAACCACACCCAGGACACAATAGAGAATATGGCCAAGGACTGACAGAGATGGAGGTCCTTCATTGTTGGTCTAAACCCCAGTGGCACAATAGGCATTAAGTAAGTGAAAATAAACTATAAATGTAATTCCATTGAAAGAAGCTGTTAAAAACAATAATCAATATAATGCATCCTCATGGGACTCTATTGAACATGGTCTTTTCATATCTAGGGTGTATATTCAAATTATTACTGGACTATTAGAACTAAAATCAAATTTCCTTTCAACTTTAAGGTTCGAAAGATTAATGGTTAGCTTTAATTGTCACATCTACTCTGAAATGTCAAAACATGCAGTTAAGCATGTTGTTTATGTCAAATCAAATCATCGAGGATTGTGCTAGGCTGCCCACAGTTCCAGTGTCAAGATAGCATTCCCACAACTCACTAACCCTAATCCATACATCTTTGGAATGTGGAAGGAAACTGGAGCACCTGGAGGAAACCCATGTGGTCATGTGGAAAATGTGACAGGAATTGAACCCCCATTTGGTGATCGCTGTAAAGGAATGCACTTACCACTCTAAGTGAGTGTCAACAAGCAAGACCCAGGAGGAGACAGATCTATAAAAGAAAACTGTCAAAAATTTTCACAGTTCACCAACTGTCCAAAATGTTCACAACAGAAAACACTATGGTTTACTCATTTCCTTAGATGTTGCCTAACCTGCTGAGCTCCTCCAACATTTTGTGTGTGTTGCTCTGGATTTCTAGTACTTGGAGAATCTCTGAATTTAAAATAATACAGATAAAGAGCTTAAAATTTATCTGTAACTTCTTAAGTCAACGTATCAATAACACCGTTCTCAAAATACTGTTCAACATGGACAATCTCATTCACATGGCATCTCTGAGGGCCCCATGAGCTGAATATTATTTGAATAATATTATGTTGTTTTTGTTCTTCATTTAGCATACCATCCTGTTGCTGAGCAAATGCTTATTCAGCACTCTCCTTTAATGCAACAAGTTCAATAACACGCGCTGCTTTTGTTGAAAATCTGCTTTAAAGATACTTGGCCTTTGTTTTTGAATTTCTTAACTATTGGTAAGGAGAATAAAATAGTTTCCCTTGTAGACTGGGTTAGTTTACTGAGTTTGGGTTCATGTGCAATGATCAATTTGAGAGGATTTTGCTGACATGATTGGAAGTGCGGGAACTGTCTTCTGCTCATTTTACACCGTAAGAAAACCAGCGCAGTGATTCATTGAAAACTACTTCCATTAAAGAAAATGGATTCCAAAACATCAACAGTTAATTTCCAGAAGTTCTGTCATCAGTCCAGGAATATGGAGCTGTTCCAGTATTAACAGGAACAGCTTGCTCTGCAAAAGATGCCATGATTTGCACTTTGAATGGTTCACAGCATGACATTCTTGTACAGCTTTGGTTTTAACAAGAAAAATAACTGAGAGTGCTGCAAAACTGAGGCGATGCCTCAAAGTGGAGGAATCCATCATTGAGGACCCCCATTGCCCTGGACCCAGTTGTCTTATTACTACCATCAGAGAGGAGGTACAGGAGCTTGAAGATGCACACTCAATGATTTAGGATCAGATCCTTCTCCACCACCATCATATTTCTGAATGGACAATGAACCAACCCACAAACACTACCTCTCTGCTCGCACTACTTATTTAATTTATTATTGTAATTTATAGTACATTTTATGTGTTACACTGTACTGCTGCCACTAAATAAAAACATTCACAACATATGTCAGTGATATTAATCCTGATTCTGATTCTGATTCCAATATAGAAAATATCTGATCGACTCAGGCAGTCAGGTATCATGAGAGAGAGAATGGACATGAAAGATAGAAGAGAAAAACAGGAACAGACCCTTTGGCCCACAATGTTGTGCTGAAGCAAATAAATTAGTACTCAAGTTGCCAACTAAAGTAATTCCCAATGTCTACAACACGTCCACAACCCATCATTTTCCTCATAATCATGTGCCTATCTAAAAGTCCCTAACATATCAGCCTCTATCATCACCCTACACACCCAGCACTCTCTGTGTAAAAGAAACTTGTCTCTCACATCTCCTTTAAAATTAACCCCTCTCAGTTTAAATGCATGCCTTCTGGTTTTAGACTTTTCAATGCAGAGAAAAAGATACTGTCTGTCTACTCAATCTATGCCTCACATAATCTTATAAACTTCCAACAGATCTCCCCCCTGCCTCCACCACCCCAGGGAAAACCGCCCAAGTTTGTCCAACCTCTCGTTATAGTACATGCTCTCTGATCCAGAAAGGATCCTGGTAAACTCTTCTGCACCCTCTCTAAAGTCTCAACATCATTCCGATAATAGGCTGACCAAAACTGTGTGCAATAGTTCAGACGTGGCCCAAAAATTTTTTATAATTCTGCAACACAACTCCCTGACTTTTGAACTCAAAGCCTCAACTAATAAAGGCAAACATTCCATGTGCCTTCTTAACCACCTGATTAAAACCAGTGTAGCCACTTTTAGGAGGTTATGAATCAGGATCCCAAGATCTCTCTGCTCATCATTATCTCTTTACATTTGATCTACCAAGGTGCAATACACCATATCTGGCTGGGTTAAACTCCATCTTTCATTCCTCTGTCCATATCTGGAAGTGATGTATATTCCACTGTAATCTTTGCCAGTCATCTACGCTATCCACAACACCACCAATCTTTGTATCATTAATAATATTACTAATTTACTCGTCCACATTTCCACCCAGGTCATTTGTATACATCAAAAAGAGCAGAGGTCTCAGTACAGATCCCTACAGAATACTACCAATGACAGATCTCCAACTAGAATACGTTCTTTCAAACACTACCTTCTGTCTTCTATGGGCAAGCCATTCTCAATCCAATCGGCCAGTTCACGATGGATTCCATGCTTCTTATTCTTCTGGATGAGTTTCCCATTAGGGATCTTGACAAATGCCTTACTAAAATCATGTAGACGACATCCAAAGCACCACCTTCATCAATCACCCTCATCACCTCGTCAAAACCTCAATCAAGTTAGTAAGACACTATTTACCCTGCACAAAGCCTCCCTAATAAGGTCAAATTCTCATTTATCCTATCCTTAAGAATTCTCTTCAGTAACTTCCCTACCACAGATGTGAGACTCAGCTGTCCATAATAGTTTCCAGGATTATCCCTGATTCTTTTCTTGAACAATGGAACAACATAACTACTTGCCAACCCTCTGGGCCTTCTCCTGTGGCTATAGAGGACACAAAGATAATGGTCAAGGCCCCAGCAATCATTTCACTCGTCTCTCTCAATAACCTGGGAATGTCCTATCAAGCCCTGGGGTCTTAACAATCTTAATGCTCTTTAATAGACCTAACACTACCTCGTCCTTTTCTTCAATATGCCCTAACTTATTAATATTCTCGACACTAATCTCCTTATCCTTCACATTAACGACATCACCTACATCCTTTGCATCCAAGAAAATGTTCCCCACTTTATCTTTGAGTGGTCCCACATGCTTGCAAGTTATCCTCTTGCTCCAGATGTATTCATAAAATACCTTGGGATTCTCTTTAATCCTACTTGCCAAGGACAATAGATGGTCACCCATCTATAATCTGCAACCTGCGCTATGGGTAAAAGTTTCACCTCTGGGGTTTTCAGCCTCCCAGATGGTCCTGACCACTCATGGCTCCAGCTCCACTCTTTGACCTAGTTAGTTAGGAGCTGAAGTTCCTGCAGATGTGGTCCTCAGGTAGACTGTTAGATACCCTGAAATCCCAGATCTCACAGGGGGTGCACTCCACTGCTTTAACCATCCTGCCTACACAGACATGTTGTTTTACAAGAAGTATCAGAAGAATAGAATCGGAAGGGGAAATGAAATATACACACACAATTATGCACACATGCATACATATATCTGTGTACAAAAACAAATATAGCAAGCTATAAGTCTTGCTGACAAAGCCCTCCTGGCTGGACCTCCCATCTTTATTATATTTGGCATTGTACAGAAATAGGGGGTCAATATAACTTACCCAAAGTGGCCTAGGCTCTTTGAGTAAGTGATTATCTATATGGACAGGGCAATGGTTCAAAGTTCTAAGTTCAAAGTTTTTTTTTATCAAAGTACGTACACATCACCATATACTACCCCGAGATTTGTTTTCTTGTGGGCTTTTGCAGTAAATACAAAGAGACACAATAGAATCAATAATTAACCACATGCAACAAAGACTTACAAATGACCAATGTGAAAAAGACAAAAAATTGTGCAAATACAAAAAGGAAAAAAGTTCCTTTTATTAAGTTATTAAGCTGTAGAGTCCTTGAATGGGTAAGAAGTTACGAAAAACACAATAAGTATTGTTAATGGGTGCTAGAGGAATAAGGAATTTGAATATCTTTGTAATAATCACAGGGAAAATGTGTCTTTAATAGGATTTAATAATAAAAGGTCAAAGGTCCAACAAGACTTGGAGATTTTTCAATACATTCTGATAAGTCAAGAGAAACTATTTGCAAGGAAAGAATAATTCTTTTGCTGCCACAAAGCTTGGATCAAATTTGATGAAATACTACTGACTGTGTTTCCTGCAAGGGAATGGAACATATTTTTCAAAGAGAGAGTGGACTCAAAATGGACTGAGTTACCCTGTTGTGATGGTGTACATTTCAATAATCCAGTGGTGGAAACCAGATTTCAAAATGAAGTTAATGTTCTGAAATTTGGTAAGAGATATTTTGAAGAAATTAGATACTCTGACTGAGCATTTAGCAACTGCTTGGCAATGGACCCTAATCCTGATTTGCAGATTTATATATTTAATGTGGAATAACACACTTGATTGCTTACATCAACGGCACTTCTACGTTGCTCTTGCTTAATTAGAATCATGAGCAGAACATTTATTTACTTACATTGACTAAATATGACTAGCTTAAGCAAGTGGCAGACTGTAGGCTAAGATATTAAATGGTTCTGCTGCCAATATAAGAGCTAGATTAATCACTGCAAACTTGAGAGCTGGTGAACAAACATGAAATTCTTACAATTTAAAGTGAGCCAGTTCCTGCATTTAAAAGCCTTTACAATTCGGTTACTGCAGCAGTTAAATGTAAAACTTCAGGGCCCATTCCACTGCAACCTTACACTTCAGTTTATAGAACGACATCAGTACTCGAGCCCAGTAATCACAGTGATGCAACATTGATTGTGTCTCCCTGCACATGTTGTAGCAGATCCAGGCCCATTACATCAGGTTTGCCAATGAGACTGCAATTAAATAATCCAATGTCTGTACTGAGACATGCGTCTACGGGAAAAAAATGTAAGCATTGTATTAATATTCTTTATCCTGAATACTTTGCAGTACTTGAATATGCACATTTAGCTGCTCTTTCAGACAATTTTAATCCATTCACATTAAGCTTGTATCCAATGCTTCTTAACAAAGTGCGTTTCTTACTCAAGATTACTCCAAGTAAGTGAGTAATATTTGCAGGCGGACTGTGATGTAAACTATATCAGATGCATTTCCCTTGCATTTGGTGCCTTTAGGGTTAACATGGCTCTGAAGACCTTTCTTAATTTGCAACTGAAGACCTTTATCTTCTACCAGTGACATTCAGTTCTCACGTTTCATACTTAATTACTTGTTCAGCAATCATGCTTGTAGGAGATAGATGTGTTTCTGTTTTTGGCCTGTGCAGCTGTGAATTGTTTATTGACTTACCGTCAGACAGGAATGACTGTAATTTAAGGTTTGGACCCTGCTACTCCATGTAACAGGTCAACTGAATACTTGCATAATACTCCTTAGGAGGTGAAGGCTATCTTATACTAATGATGATAACAACATCTTACAACAGTGTTATAAAATTGACAGCTTCCATGTGTTAAGCTGCACACTCCAAAATCCTGAACTGCAGCCTTTCAGTTTTTGAGGGTTGTACATAAAAAAAGCAATTATCATACCTCCAGCAAATATTTCAAAACATTTCTCAATGCTGGTTCAATTATGTTGAACTGCAACAGACTTTGCACAGTGAATTGGGACAGCCAGTTCTGCAAACCTAGATCCTACAAATAATGAGATGTCTTATGTGAAAGGGATAAGGATCTCATGTTGGTTTAATGCTGTTACGAAGTGTATTTAGTTACACATGTACACAATCATGCATATGCATGTGCAACACACACACACACACATTACCATTGAATCTCTGACCTTTAAGAAGTCAATTTATTCTGACTATCAATATCATCTTACACTCATACTACCAACATTTATTGGTTACCCCAAACCAGATGAGTGACTAAAACCAAGCCCTCCCTTATCACAACAGTACAAGCTCACACATAAACCTAAACCTTGAAATTGTCTGTTGCTTTATTCTACTACAAGCTTCCATCTATTCTGGATAATCAGGATCTAAAAATTTCCTTGTGACAAGTCAAATTAGTGTGTTTGCTATCTCACCCTCTCTCCAACATTTCTGTCTTCATGCTCCATATTACTCTAACAATGCCCTAAGTATGTCTGAGGAAAAATCTCTTATTTTTTAACTCATCAGGTTATAACCTTTAGGAATTAATATTAAGTTTAATTATTTCACATAAACACACTTTTTCATAGATGCAGATGTTAATTGTGCTTTAGTTGGTTTCTGTGTCATTTTGCTACAACAGCTAGATAAGTAATTGGCACCTTAACTGTGGTCAACACCATATAATCATTATGTCTTTTCTCTCCATCTCCCACTCTCATCTTCCCATTCTTTTACTTTTCTGGTGAAGGGTCATTAATCCAGATCATCCACTCTATTCGTCTCCCCCATAGCAGTTAGATCTGCTAAGTGCTTTTAGAATTATCCGGTTTTAGTTCTGGATTTTCACTGTCTATTATTTCAACATTGTATTTTGTTGTGTATTCTTTAGCAGTGGTAAACAGGAAGTGTCCCCAGAAATATTTTCCCATTTTCCAGCTAGCAAATGAAAAAGAACTTGGTAAATGCTTGCTTGTTAATGATCATTCTCCTTCCTTTTGTACTGAGTAGGAACAAAATGCCAACAGTGCTTGGAGGGTTTGACATTTTAAGCCTGTGCAATGTATTGCCTCAGGGATCAATAATTACCTTAGAAATCTAGATTCAATAAGAAAGACATGTTTTCAGACTCCCTTTCACAATCTGAAGATGTCCTAAAGCATTTTGCAGACATGGGTTAAATTTAAATTCTTGTCACTGATACAATGTAGCCAATTTATAGGCAACAGTGCTGTAATGAGCAGATCAGTTATATAGTTAACTAGCAAAACAGAAATTAACTACAGTTCTGCAATTAGAAATAAAAACAGAAAATGCCAGAAATATTCAAGAGGTCAGGCAGCATTTGGGGAGGAAGAAATATAATTAAAATTGTGGTCTGTTGACTTTTCACTCTGATGCAAAATGTGAAAGTTCATTGATCTGAAATGTTCACCTGTTTTCTCTCTGCCTGATCTGTTGAGTACTTCATAATCTATTTTAATGGTGTTTGATTAAGGAAAAAAATATTAGAAAATAAATCTCCTACACTTGGAAACACTGTCATGAGAGCTTTTAAGTCTTCCCAATAAACCTTTGTTTTAATGACTTAACTGACTGAAAGTACTTCCAAATATCAAGCCCCTGAGTGACATCTTGAGGAGAACATTTGACTTTGGCTACTTCTACTAACAATCTCTGGAAGTAGCAGCTGATGATTTTTTTCTTCTCCGCGCATTGATTTAGCATTGACTCTAAGGAAATTGATTATTGGGAGATAAACAGAGGATGTGTTTATCCTCAGACATTTGTTGCTAGCAAGCAAAGACAAAATTTCACTCTAATGAGTTGAACTAGCCAATCTCAGCTGAGCCTTATTAAAACACATGCAAGTTGACATAGCAAGCTTATGTAATGCTATCCAGTAACTTGCAATAAAAGGGTTTCTCTAGGACAGAGAAAATCAGGCTCTGCTACACTGCAAGAAACAGCCGGCTAACCGAACATCAACCATTTGGTTGATGTAACTGGATCACAAACTGTCTTTAACATGGAGAAATTAAAGAGGAAATGTTAAATAATAGAACTGAACAAACCCTTATATAATTGTATTTAAAAACAATGTTTTGTCTTTAGATACCTTATGAACAATGACATTTTAAATTTGCACAATAGTTTGTTGTCTTAAGGAGATATAATTACTGCCAAAATCAGGAATACTTGACTGTTTACAACAAAGGAAATATCTGCTAACTTGCAGCACAGAAATAGTTTGGACAGGCTGATGAGGAATAAGCTGGTGCTGGTTCAATGAATAGTTTAATATACATTGTGGCTTTCCAAATACTGAGAATAACAATCAATGATAGAATATTTAAGAGACTTTTAGGTAGGCAAATGGAAGGCAAAAGGTTAGATTGATCTTGGAGTTGTTTAAAAGATCAGCACAAAAGATTGTGGGCTGAATGGCCTGTACTGTTCTATGTTCTAGACAGTCCTTAAGACGATAAGTCTGGAATTGTTCCCTCAGTTGAAATCTGGTGTTGCCTTCTATATTGCATAATGATCTTTGAAGAACATGGAGACTTATAACATCTGCTCTTTGCCCACAATAGCTTGCTCAGTGGTTGACTTCGATATTTCCTTCATGCCCTTGTGGTTGAAATTTCGATTCCAATGAAAGCTAACGTTATTCATTTCTTCCTTGTGGAAGTCCAATACAATAGCAACTCATTAAACAGCAGCACTGTTTCGTCTAAAACAAGTACAACTGTCTGGAAAATGTTAAGTTGCATAGTTCTCTACTACATATAACTGAAAATCATCGCACAAGGCACAGAAGCCAGACAGAGTTTGGTGGGCCTTCCTTCAATCAGCATCTCATGTTACCAATTAATGATGACCTGTACAGACAGATAAACAAAAACTAAGAAAATAAATAGCAGCCCCATGGAACTAATTATTTTTTAGCCACTGAAGGAGGCAAAATTGTCAGTGAGGTAACAGTTGTTGTCAGTCCATGTGAGAATCCATGGACTACCAACAACACAAATAGAAAATACCAAATATCCACTGGGTGACATTGTGATCAGAGATTAATGAACAAAATCAATTGTAAAATATGAAGGAGTAATAATCAAAGAAGAAATTAGAATACATGAGTTGTATTCCTTAATAGTGTTTCATTCAATGCAGGATCATGAAGATATGCCTGTGGTTCTCATTTATTTTTATACAGTCTACAGACTCTACTCCTGTTTGACTCACTTTACTCTAATGACTGTGTGGCTATGCACAGCTCCAATACCGTTTTCAAATTTGCTGATGACATCACTGTCATAGGCCAAATTAAAGGTGGTGAAGAATCAGCATGCAGGAGGGAGATTGAAAATCTGGCTGAGTGGTACCACAACAACAATATCTCACTTGATGTCAGCAAGACCAAGGAGCTGATAATTGACTTCAGGAGGAGGAAATCAGAGGTCCATAAGCCATTCATCATCAGAGGATCAGAAGTGGAGAGGGTCAGCAACTTTAAGTTTTTTGGTGTTATCATTACAGAGAATTTTTCCTGGGCCCTACAATTAAGTGCAATTACAAAAAAAAAGCAAGACAGCGCTTCTACTTCCTTAGAAGTCTGTAAAGAATTGGCAAAACATTAAAAACTTTGACGAACTGTTATAGATGTGTGGTGGAGAGTATATTGGCTGCTTGCATCATGGCCTGCTAGACCCTTGAATGGAAAATCCTACAAAAGGTAGTGGGTACATGATGCATCATCAATAACTCTCCTAGACGTGAGGCGAGATATAGGCTTTTATTGGCTGGAAGAAAGAACAAGCAGCAATTGACCACCATACTACATCCTGGAGACTGAGGGCAGGGCTCAGACACTAATCACCTTTATACCGGGGTCAGTGGGAGGAGCCACAGGAGCAGTCAGCGGGGGGGGGGGGGGGGGGGCGTGTCCAGACAGGTATATGTAGTTCACCACAGTACAGTCCCGTCCATCACAGGTAAAGCTCTCCTCATCACTGAACACATCTACACAGAGTGCTGTCACAGGATAGCAGCATCCATCATTAGGGACCCCCTCACCACTTATGCCATGCCCTCTTCTCGCTTCTGCAATCAGGAAGAAGGTGCAGGAGCCTCAGAACCCACACCATCAGCTTCAGGAACAGTTATTAACTCCTCAGCCATTAGGCTTTTGAACCAGTGGGGATAACTTCACTCAATTTCACTTGCCCCATCACTGAAATGTTCCCACAATCTATGGACTGGTTTTCAAGGACTCTTCATCTCGAGTTCTCGCTATTTATTTCTATTTTCTTTTCTTTGCATTTGCACAGTTTTTGTCTTTTGCACATTGAATTATTTGTCCATCCCATTGGTCTTTCATTAATTCTATTATGTTTCTTGCATTTACTGAATATGACCACAAAGTGAGTATCAGGGTTGCATATGGTCTCTCACACACACACACACACACACACACACACACACACACACACACACACACACACACACACACACACACACACACACACACACACACACACACACACACACCTTCAATAGAGTTGCCAGCTCTACTTGGAGGTGTTCCTAGAAGATTTGTCATCTCACCCAGCCAAACAATTTGAAATATTTTCATAACTAATTAAAAGTGCTCAAAAGTTACAATAAACATGTATAATTATTTTATTTTTCTATATTTTCCCCCAAAACAGAATCCTGTAAGTCCAAGAGGTTCTTGGGCAATCCTAAAAAGCTGGCAGCCTTATGTTTAAAAGAAACAACTGGCTGTGATTGTTTTTGCAATTGTACTAACAAATTTAAAGGATACACCACATTCAGAGTTAAGAGGTTCATGAAATCCTTTACTAGGTAAAGAAAGTTGCTTTTGTCTGATTATTTGGCTATAAAAGGCTACAATATGTTTTTCTATACCACAGGTATTTATATTAGAGCCTGATGCTATTAACTTATATTAAATGTGATGCCTGACAGTTTAATTTATTCATCAAAAAGGTGGTATTTCATTAATTTTTGATTGCATTTTACATATTATTACAGTAAAAATTCAAAATGAATTTAAAATCAATAAAATTTGGGATTTTATGTTTTCTCGTTTGAAAAAAACATGATGTTTATCTGAAATAATTCACTCTATTTTGAAATAGTTAGTCTTTCTATTTTTTTGGTAGTCAAGGTATGGAAATGCCGACATTTATTGTCCAACCCTAATTGTCAAGGAATGACTGCTGACCATAACGTGAAATATTGCTGGGAATTCGAGGATGTTGGTGCAATGCTAAAAAAGTGGGCCCCAAGTCAAGAATGTGTACAACTCGGGACCGTACCCTTGCCTTGTATCTGTGCTTCTGATTCACTGAGGTGTGGGTTCAGAAATACTGTAAAAAAGCTTTGGTGAGTTACTGCAATGGATTGTATCTTTGCATTGTAACTTATGCATGGTTAATATGACGGACTGATTTCAGATTAAATGAATAGCTTTAAATTGGATAGTTAAGCTTCTTGGGTTTGGTTGCAACTGCATCAATCTGAGTAGGTGGATGGTATTCCACAACATTCATGTAGGTGGGTGCAGTGTCACAGGATGATTCACTTAATTTATATTGACATCTCTTGTACAAGCACATCCTTTTAAGAGGCCTGGATGAATTTTAGGTCAAAGTTATTTTCACGAGGTAACCTCCCAGGATTTGATCATGACAATACAACTAAGAATATTGTTAGGCTCCTCTTTTTAGAGATGAGCAATGTCTGGCACTTCTACAGCTTACTTGCTGTGCGGCAGTCTTCATGTTGTTCAGACCTTCTCTAATCAAGTTCAAGTTCAAGTCCAGTTCAAGTCAATGACAAAATGCACCACTGGACCAAGGTGCACAACACAGTGCATATAACCTCACAAACAACACATAAAGTAATAGTACCACCAATTAATTATCAAACAATAAGGTTCATTTATGACACAAGTTAAAAAGTAAACTGTACAATGCTACTGGCACTTCATACATGATAAGACCTGATGGCGTCAGTAACCTTATTTCCTAGGGGACAAAGTTGTTTCCCATCTTAACAGTCATTGTCTTATTGTGATGGTACCTCCTGTCTGATGGTAGGGTGGGGGGGGGGTAAGAGATTGTGGAATGGATGGGAAGGATCATTGGCAAAGATAAATGCCCTGCGTCGTAGAGTTCCTGATAAATATCTCTGATAGGGTAAGAGAAACACCAATGATCCTCCTGCCTGATTGTAGGAGTGAAAGAGATTGTAGAATGGATGGGAAGGATCATTGGCAAAGATAAGTGCTCTGTGTCACAATGTTCTTGATAAATATCTCAGGTGGAAGTGAGACCCCAATGATTCTCTCGGAAGTCCTCACAATCCTTTGAAGGGACTAGCGATCAGATACTTTGCAATTCCCACACCAGATGATGATGCAGCTTGATCAGGACACACTGAATACTGCTCCCGTAAAAGTTGGTTAATAATTTGAAGCCTTGTCTGCCTCTTGATAGGAAGTCGAGACACTGCTGTGCTTTTTTGGCCAAAGAGGTGGTGTTGAGGGACCAGATGAGATTGTCCATTATGTTCAATCCCAGAAATTTGGTGCTCCTAACTCTCTGCACTGAAGACCCATTTACGTGCAGTGAGGAATTGTTAGCCTACTTCTTCCTAAAGTCCGTAATCTTCTCTTTGGTCTTGTCCATGTTGAGTCTCAAATTGCTGTGCTCACACCATTCTACCAGCCACTCTACATCCCCTTTGTATGCCATCTCACTGTTGTTGTTGATGAGGCCAACCACTGTTACATCATCAGCAAGCTTGATGATTCACAATAATATAATAAATCCTTTATTTTATCTCCTCAGTGAGAACAGGAAATGTTGTCATTTTATTATATACAACTTGTGTCACAGAAGCAGCCGTCTTGTGATCTAACCTATCTGATTCATTGCTCCATTTAATATGAGCTTTTACCACTTCACTTATCCTTCCTGTTTCTGCTTCTGTATCCCTCTACTGCCATATTTACTAATGTGTTCAGCCCCTCCCCCCATCGATTAACCAATACTTCAACCATTCCATGTGGCAAAGATGTTTACATTGAAAAATACAGCACAAAACGGGCCCTTCAGGACAACAAGCAGCACTGCCCAGCTACCCTTCCATTTCACACAAGCCTAATCACAGGACAATGTACAATGTCGAATTAACCTACTAACCAGTATGTCTTTGGATTGTGGGCTGGAGTTTCCAGAGGAATCCTAGGCCGTTCATAGGGAGAATGTACAAACAGCGCTGAAACTGAACTCCAAATTCTGGAACAGCATTGCGCCACCATGAGGCAAATTTTCAGCACTCTATACGTAAATGCATTGGCCCTACATTCTTTATAGTTCGTGTCCTCGGTCTGGATTTATCTTCATATTGATGAAAGCCGTTTTTCTCATATACTGCTTCATAATGTTGTTTCATTGTTGTTATCCCCTTCATTTCCCAAATAATCCTTGATATTTCCATTCTCTTCATTCTGGTCACATTTTGGCATACCCACGCTGCAACCTCATTTTTATTGCAAAAAGACCAGGCCTGCACTGAACACCACCAATGTGATCAGATTAATGTTGTACTTATAATAACTTCAAATTGTTGCTCTTGTTTTCTGTTCCTCTAGAAATGCTTCATTTCTTTGCTCTGTCTACGGCCTCAGTAACTTGTCTTGTTATTTTTAATGATTTATTTATCAGCATTGCCTCATTTTTGCTCTTTGCCATTTATCACCATCTGGGAAATTGGTCCTTAGCCCTCCTATCAAAAAGAGCAATATCACATTTCATTAGAGCAAAATTCACTGGACATTAATCTGGCCATTCTAAAAACTTGTTTATATCTTCCCTATAAATTTTTGTTGTTCCAGGAATATAATGGATCACAAAAGCTGCTAAAGCATGAGCATCTTGTTTCTTCTGCTTTTTACCATGCACTGCATTCCTCCAGCATGGAGCAATCCTACATATTAGCTATCTCTCAAAGACCTGTCACACCTCCTGTTTCTGAGCCTAACTTATTAAATACATATATACTCAGTGGTCACATTATTAGTTACCTCCTGTACCTAATAAAGTGGCTGCTGAGTTTATATTCATAGCCTTCTGCTGCTGTAGTCCATTCACTTCAAGGTTTGACATGTTGTACATTCAGAGACGCTCTTCCGCATGCCACTAGTATAACACGTGCTTACTTGAATGACTGTCACCTTTCTGTCAGCTTGAACCAGTCTGGCCATTCTCTTCTCACCTCTCTCATTAACAAGGTAGTTTCATCCACGGAACTGCCACTCACTGGATATGTTTTCAGATGTTTTTTGCACCATTTTCTTGTAAAATCTAGAGACTGCTGTGTGTGAAAAACCTAGCGGATCAGCAGTTTCTAAGATACTCAAACCACCCCAGCTGGCCCTAACAATTATTCCCGTTATTTAGACCAGATTTCTTCCAAATTCTGTTGTTTGGTCTAAACACAATTGCTTTAAAGGATTGGCTTGCTGCTACATGATTGGTCAATTAAATATTTGCATTAATAAGCACGTACCTAATAAAGAGTGTATTTTGAATATAATTAGTTGATTTCACCAGCCTTTGTACCCTGTGATAAGAGAAGGGAGCATCAGCCGTTGCTTCCGTTTTACAAAGATTGAAGGAGCAAGTGTGTCAATGCCTGGTGAAAACAAGGCATGGTTTGACTTGGATACAATCTACTCCTCTGGTATAATAGTTTATCAGCAGTCACCACTGCATACTTGAATAACTCGCCAAAGTAAAACATCCATTGACTGCGGCCCATTCTGGGAGTTGCAGCCTTTGGGTGGTTATACAAGGAACAGAATTAGTTAAGAGAAATACATCTACCCTGCTGGCCTTCGTTATCTGATCTCAGAGAGTTTGCAATTGTGAGGATTTAATGTAAGCTTGTTATTCTTCAAATTAGGCATTAGTGTTGTTCCCAGAGCGCGATTTCTTAATTACACTTTAAGGCTCAACTTTGTGGTTTACATCATGTTTATTTTCAAACTGCAGCTATGAGCTTCTGAGAAATACAATATGTAGTTCGTATGAAGGACATAGTGCATCAAAGAGTCGTATAGCACACTAGGTGCACATAGCATGCTTGCACCTACAGCAACAAAGTTCCTCACTCAATTATGGCAATAACATAATTGCATGGATGGCTGTGGTGGGTTGGGCGCACAGGGAAGTTTCCTGTTATTCTGCGAGTCCTGCTGGTGAGTGTCGATGAGTGAGTTTTGATTGATTTATTTGGTTGGTTTATCTGTGAATCCTGCCACTCTCCTGACATTACTGGTCTAATGGTGAGGAGGGGGAGGGGGTAGGGGGAGTGGGGGGTGAGGTGCTGCAGGTCAGTGGCCACTTGCAGAACGTAAGCAATAGTCGCCACCTTCAGGAATTAATTTAAACAAAAATGAAGTAAAGAACATTGTCAAATTCATATTTATGCCTTTCTTCTGCAATCTTTAGGCCAACAAAAATGTTTATGAATCCCGTTCTTATTTTATTGCACTGGGAGGCCTCTATAAAAAAAATATGCTTTGGAGTTTTCAGTGATCTGCAGGGATAGACAGCATTCAGTAGGAAACACATTCTGGGAACCGACTGTTAAGTACAAAAAGCTTCCTGGAGATTGTGAGGCACCGCCTGGGAATAATTATGGAATGATGGGGGAGTGGAGTGGTGGGGGAAGATGATGCTGAGGCTTTGGTTCAGTTCGATTCCCCATGCATCCTTAATTTTTATGCCTCATTGAAACACATTAGGCAACAAATTGACCTTTGGCCCTCATTATTTCCTTATTGTGTATTTGCATGACTTGTGGTATTTAGGCAACATTGAAATCTTCGCGTAAAAATACACTTAGAAAATAGACTGCTGTAACTGGCTGTGTTTCTATGCTACTTGTGTTTGTGCTTGACTGGACCCTGCCAAGAATGCACTGGATTCAGGACGTGTGCTACTTCATTGACTGTGGAGCATCCAAACCGGCATGTGAACCTTTGAACCCCAAGGCTGTGTGTGTAAACATCAGGTTTCTCACAGATTAAAAGTAACGGATCTAATACAACTGAGGTGGATCATCATTACGAATCAATAAGTTTGAAAGCCATTTGAATTATGAAAATTATTTATTCATTATTTTTAATATACTTATAGTTGTTTTCATTTTTTTTCTGATTTAAACAGACAAAAATATTAAAAGTTCTAATCAAATGGTCTTGGCATTCTGACATGCAAACATGCAAAAATGAGCAACAAACAAGATTCTGGAGGAACTGAGTGGGTCAGGCAACATCGGTGGAAAGGAATTTACATACAGCATTTTAACTCAAAAGTCCAGGTAAAGGGTCCCGTCCTGAATGCTGATGATCCATTTCCCTCCGTACGCTAAATTTCTCCAGTATCTTGTGTGTTACGCCATCGCTTATCTCTTCATGTGCTAAGGTGGAACTGGGCAGGGATCCAGGCAAGGTTATTCTGGAACAACTCACACGTAAAGCTGGAGGAACTCAGCAGGTCAGGCAGCATCTATGGAGGGAAATAAGCAGTCCATGCTTCAGGCCCAACCCCACCATCGGGACTAGAAAGAAAGGAGACAGAAGCCAAAAAAACTAGATGGGTGTGGGGGGGGGGGGGCAATTCCACCAAGCAAGAGGCTAAACACAGGGAGGAGGAGCAATACCTCATATACGTATGTCTGGGAAGCCTCCATCCTGATGGCATGAATATTGATTTCTCTGACTTCCAGCAATCATTCTCCATTAAATCCTCGAACCCCTCTTGCTTTTTTTTAAAACCAGAATTCTAGGGGGAGACTTTCTATTTTGTGCAATGTGTAGGAAACTGTGCATATATTAAATTGAATCGCAAATGTTCGACATACTTACACACATTTTTAAAAGAATGATTTCTAACAGTGAAGGAAATGCAAAGTCAAAGAGCAATATCCTGCCACGGGAACCATCAATTCACCTCTCACTTGGAATGACAAGACAGACACAACAGTTTTTATGTAATTAGTCTATAAGACATAGGAGCAGACTTAGGCCATTTGCCCCTATTGAGACTGCTCCACCATTCCATCATGGCTGATTGAACATCCCTCTCAACCCCATTCTCCTGCCTTCTCCCCATAACCTTTGACACCCTTCCTAATCAAGAAGCTATCGATCTCCACTTTAAATATTGCCAATAACTTAGCCTCCATAGTTGTCTGTGGCAATGAATTCCCTCTGGCTGAAGAAATTCCTGATCATTCTGTTCTAAACGGATGTCCCTTTCTTCTGAGGCTCTGCACTCTGAGCCTAGATTCCCTCACTATCAGAAACATCCTCTCCACAACCATGCTATATAGGACTTCCAATATTCACTGGTTTCTGTGAGATCCTCTCTCATTCTGCTAAACTCCAGCGAGTACAGACCCGGAGCTCTTCACATGTTAATCTTGTCGTTCCCGAGATAAATTCTACAATGAATAAACAGAAATCATGCCCAGCAGAGGTGAGCACCTGTGAAACTGCATAACTAAAGACATTAGGTCCATCGGAAAATATTCTAGTCATATTTCGTCAGACACACAGGCCACTGATATATAGCTGAAGTATACTCACAGCTTCCTCCTGAATTTTTTTTCCCTGTTTTTGGTCTAAGTGGATCATTAAAAGCACATATATACTCTCTGCCCAGTGGTCTCATTATACAAGTGTGTCATGTATATGAAATATTGCTATACAAGTTCACTTTGCAGAGGAAAATCAATCTTGTTACATATTAGAGCATCAGAAACAGAAGCAGGATGATGCCATTCACACAAATAAAGTAAATTATTAGTTCATAGAAGATCTCAAGTCTTTGGATTATTTCCTCAGAGAACATTTGAAGGAAAGTTATTAAATAGAATAAAGGCATGGTGCAGACAATTACTTGCTGAAGGTTACTATTAGCCGACAGAAATCTGGAGTTAAGGTTACAATAAGTTGCCCTGCCTGCTACAGCATTCCCCTGTCCCTTTCACCTCTTTCACCTTATCTCCTTACCTGCCCATTTCTTCCCTCTGGTTTCTTTCCCCTGTTTCTTTCTTCCATCATCTTTTGTCCTCACCTATTAGTTTCCCCCCTTCTCCAGCCCTGTATCTGTTTTACCAATCTACTTCCCAGCTCTTTACTTCATCTTTTCCCATTCCTGGTTTCAGCTATACCCTTGTGTTTCTCCTACATGTCTCCCCACCTTTGAAATCTACTCCTCACCTTTTTTTTCTCCAGTCCTGCTGAAGGTTCTCAGCCTGAAACATTGACTGCACTCTTTTCCATAGATGCTGCCTGGCCTGCTGAGTTCTTCCAGCATTTTGTATGTGTTGATCGGATTTCTAGCATCTGCAGATTTTATCTTGGTTGTGAGTAAGCCTGGTTGTCTTACTCTTTCTCCAAATTTGTATGTCTGGATACTGTATATATTCATATTCTTCTCATTTCTAAGGAATAAGATTTCAGTTTGCTTCGCTTTTCCTCATATCTTGATAAGCCTTGATAAGCCTCGATAAGCGCAGAGTGTAGGGCTTGGGCTCAGAGGGCTTAGGCGGAAGAGAGCACAGTAAGCTTATCTTTTAGTTCTTGTGTTTTCAGTTATTTGGGAGGTATGAGTGTGAGGGCAGCTTGTTGTTCTCGGTGTCGGATGTGGGAGATCCTGGAGTCTCCGAGCCTCCCGGACGTCCACATCTGCGCCAGGTGCGCCGAACTGCAGCTCCTGAGGGACCGAGTTAGGGAACTGGAGCTGCAGCTCGATGACCTTCGCCTGGTCAGGGAGAGTGAGGAGGTGATAGAGAGGAGTTACAGGCAGGTGGTCACTCCGGGGCCACGGGAGGCAGATAGGTGGGTCACGGTCAGGAAGGGGAAGAGGCAGGTACTAGAGAGAACCCCAGTGGCTGTACCCCTTGACAATAAGTACTCATGTTTGAGTACTGTTGGGGGGGACAGCCGACCTGGTGGGAGTGACAGTGGCCGAGCCTCCGGCACAGAGGACGGCCCTGTAGCTCAGAATGGTAGGGTTAGAAGAAAGAGGTCCATAGTAATAGGGGACTCAATAGTCAGGGGCTCAGACAGGCGTTTCTGTGGAGGTGACCGGGAGTCCCGGATGGTAATTTGCCTCACTGGTGCCAGGGTTCGGGACGTTTCTGATCGTGTCCAAGATATCCTGAAGTGGGAAGGTGAAGAGCCAGAGGTCGTGGTACATGTAGGTACCAATGACATAGGAAGGAAAGGAGAAGAGGTCCTGAAACGAGAGTATAGGGAGTTAGGAAGGCAGTAAAGAAGAAGGACCGCAAAGGTAGTAATCTCGGGATTACTGCCTGTGCCACGCGACAGTGATAGGAATAGAATTAGGTGGAGGATGAATGCGTGGCTGTGGGATTGGAGCAGGGGGCAGGGATTCAAGTTTCTGGATCATTGGGACCTCTTCTGGGGCAGGAGTGACCTGTTCAAGAAGGACGGGTTACACTTGAATCGTGGGGGGACCAATATCCTAGCGGGGAGGTTTGCTAGGGCTACAGGGCGGACTTTAAACTAGTAAGATGGGGGGGCGGGAGACTATTTGAGGAGACTATGGGAGAGGAGGTTAGTTCACCAGTGGAGCAAGTAAATAGACAGTGTGTGAGGGAGGAAAGGCAGGTGATGGAGAAGGGATGCGCTCAGCCCGAAGATGTAGGGGAGAAGAAAGAAAAGGATAATAAATTTGAATGCATTGTTAGGGATGGAAAGAGAGGAGGAGATGGAGAGTATCTTAAATGTATCTATTTTAATGCTAGGAGCATTGTAAGAAAGGTGGTTGAGCTTAAAGCGTGGATTGATACCTGGAATTATGATGTTGTAGCTATTAGTGAAACATGGTTGCAGGAAGGGTGTGATTGGCAACTAAATATTCCTGGATTTAGTTGCTTCAGGTGTGATAGAATAGGAGGGGCCAGAGGAGGAGGTGTTGCATTGCTTGTCCGAGAAAATCTTATGGCGGTGCTTTGGAAGGATAGATTAGAGAGCTCCTCTAGGGAGGCCATTTGGGTGGAATTGAAGAATGGGAAAGGTGCAGTAACACTGATAGGAGTGTATTATAGGCCACCTAATGGGGCGCGTGAGTTGGAAGAGCAAATGTGTAAGGAGATAGCAGATATTTGTAGTAAACACAAGGTGGTGATTGTGGGAGATTTTAATTTTCCACACGTAGACTGGGAAGCTCATTCTGTAAAAGGGCTGGATGGTTTAGAGTTTGTGAAATGTGTGCAGGATAGTTTTTTGCAACAATACATAGAAGTACTGACTAGAGATGGGGCAGTGTTGGATCTCCTGTTAGGGAATGCGATAGGTCAGCTGACAGATGTATGTGTTGGGGAGCACTTCAGGTCCAGTGATCACAATAGCATTAGCTTCAATATAATTATGGAGAAGGACAGGACTGGACCTAGAGTTGAGATTTTTGATTGGAGGAAGGCTAACTTTGAGGGGATGCGAAGGGATTTAGAGAGAGTGGATTGGGTCAAGTTGTTTTATGGGAAGGATGTAATAGAGAAATGGAGGTCATTTAAGGGTGAAATTATGAGGGTACAGAATCTTTATGTTCCTGTTAGGGTGAAAGGAAAGGTTGAAGGTTTGAGAGCACCATGGTTTTCAAGGGATATTAGAAATTTGGTTCAGAAAAAGAGGGATGTCTACAATAGATATAGGCAGCATGGAGTAAAGGAATTGCTCGAGGAATATAAAGAATGTAAAAGGAATCTTAAGAAAGAGATTAGAAAAGCTAAAAGAAGATACGAGGTTGGTTTGGCAAATAAGTTGAAAGTAAATCCGAAAGGTTTCTACAGTTATATTAAAAGCAAGAGGATAGTGAGGGATAAAATTGGCCCCTTAGAGAATCAGAGTGGTCAGCTATGTGTGGAACCGAAGGAGATGGGAGAGATTTTGAATGATTTCTTCTCTTCGGTATTCACTAAGGAGAAGGATATTGAATTGTCTAAGGTGTGGGAAACAAGTAAGGAAGTTATGGAACCTATGACAATTAAAGAGGTGGAGGTACTGGCGCTTTTAAGAAATTTAAAAGTGGATAAATCTCCAGGTCCTGACAGGATATTCCCCAGGACCTTGAGGGAAGTTTGTGTAGAAATAGCAGGAGCTCTGACGGAGATCTTTAATATGTCATTAGAAACAGGGATTGTGCCGGAGGATTGGCGTATTGCTCATGTGGTTCCATTGTTTAAAAAGGGTTCTAGAAGGAAGCCTAGCAATTATAGACCTGTCAGTTTGACATCAGTGGTGGGTAAATTAATGGAAAGTATTCTTAGAGATAGTATTTATAATTATCTGGATAGACGGGATCTGATTAGAAGTAGCCAGCATGGATTTGTGCGTGGAAGGTCATGTTTGACAAACCTTATTGAATATTTTGAAGAAGTTACGAGGAATGTTGACGAGGGTAAGGCAGTGGATGTAGTCTATATGGACTTCAGCAAAGCCTTTGACAAAGTTCCACATGGAAGGTTAGTTAAGAAGGTTCAGTCGTTAGGTATTAATGCTGGAGTAATAAAATGGATTCAACAGTGGCTATATGGGAGATGCCAGAGAGTAGTGGTGGATAATTGTTTATCGGGATGGAGGCCGGTGACTAGCGGGGTGCCTCAGGGATCTGTTTTGGGCCCAATGTTGTTTGTAATATACATAAATGATCTGGATGATGGGGTGGTAAATTGGATTAGTAAGTATGCCGATGATACTAAGGTAGGAGGTGTTGTGGATAATGAGGTGGATTTTCAAAGCTTGCAGGGAGATTTATGCCAGTTAGAAGAATGGGCTGAATGTTGGCAGATGGAGTTTAATGCTGAGAAGTGTGAGGTTCTACATTTTGGCAGGAATAATCCAAATAGAACATACAGAGTAAATGGTAGGGCATTGAGGAATGCAGAGGAACAAAGAGATCTAGGAATAACTGTGCATAGTTCCCTGAAAGTAGAGTCTCATGTAGATAGGGTGGTGAAGAGGGCTTTTGGAACGCTGGCCTTTATAAATCAAAGCATTGAGTACAGAAGTTGGGATGTAATGCTAAAGTTGTACAAGGCATTGGTAAGGCCAAATTTGGAATATTGTGTGCAGTTCTGGTCACCGAATTATAGGAAAGATATCAATAAATTAGAGAGAGTGCAGAGACGATTTACTAGGATGTTACCTGGGTTTCAGCAATTAAGTTACAGAGAAAGGTTGAACAAGTTAGGTCTCTATTCATTGGAGCGTAGAAGGTTGAGGGGGGATTTGATCGAGGTATTTAAAATTTTGAGAGGGATAGATAGAGTTGACGTGAACAGGCTGTTTCCATTGAGAGTAGGGGAGATTCAAACTAGAGGACATGATTTGAGAGTTAGGGGGCAGAAGTTTAAGGGAAACACAAGGGGGTATTTCTTTACTCAAAGAGTGATAGCTGTGTGGAATGAGCTTCCTGTAGAAGTAGTAGAGTCCAGTTCAGTTGTGTCATTTAAGGTAAAATTGGATAGGTATTGGAGGGTTATGGGCTGAGTGCGGGTAGGTGGGACTAGGTGAGATTAAGGGTTCGGCACGGACTAGGAGGGCCAAGATGGCCTGTTTCCGTGCTGTGATTGTTATATGGTTATATGATATTCAATATAGTAGCAGAATTGGGTAATACAGCCTGCTCCACCATTTCATCATGGCAGATCCATTTCCCTCTCTGCCCCAGTCTCCTGTTGTTTTCCATATCACTTCATGCCCTTACTAATCAACCTCTGCCTTAAATATACCCAATGACTTGACCTCCGTAGCTGCCTGCAGCAACAAATTCCACAGATTTACCTCTCTCTGTCTAAAAAAATGCCTCTTCATCTCCATTCTAAATGCGTGTCCCTATATTCTGAGGCTGTGTACTCTGGTCCTAGATTCTCCCACCATAGGAACCATCCTCTTCACAACCACTCTATCAAGGCCTTTCAACATCTGATAGGTTTCTTGAATCCAGTGAGTATAGACATCGAGCCATCAAATGCATCTCATGTGATAAGCCTTTCAGACCAGGAAACATTTGTGTGAACCTCCTGTGAATCATCTCCATTGTCAGCAGATCATTTCTTAGATTAGGGGACCAAAACTGCTCACAGCACTCCAAGCGAGGCCCCAACAGTGCCTGATGAAGCCTCAACATTACTTCCGTGTTTTTATGTTCTAGTCCTCTTGAAATGAATGCTAGGATCACATTTGCCTTCCTCACCACTGACTGAACCTGAAAATTAACCTTTAGGGTATCCTGTATGAGGACTCCCAAGTCTCTTTGCACCTCAGATTTTTAAATTTTCTCTCAATATCTTCATCCTAGGAATTGAGTTGGTGAGCCCTCTGAAGGAAAAAAACTAAAAGGTCACACGAAATTGGTGGTTTCAAATCACAGGTGATTTATTAAAATTTGTTGTGCACCGTGAGAACAGCCAAAGCTGATCTACCTGAGCATGAATTGGGTACAGTTTTTACATTCTCAGTTGATGAGATTACCAGTCAAACTATATCTTGACAACAGAATGGTGGTGCAGGAAGACTTAATTAAGTAACAGACTAGGCCCTGATTGCAGAATAACATGATTATCCACATATCTACAGCAAATAACAATGGGTGGATGCTATAGCATAATTAGTGAAGTTCCTGAAATTTGGGTGTCATCACTGTTGTATTCCATGTCTCCAAGTCTGTCTGTGGTTCTCTGTTACTACATTACAACAACCCACCTTCCTATTTACTAGATACTAGCCCTTATTATTCTTTCCACTGTGACAACCTCCATCACAACATATCCTTCCTTCAGTTGGGAAATATTGTAAGTATTGCACTAGAGATGGGTCTCAAAAGGGTATTAAACCAATTGAACAAGATGTCTTTACTCTTGTACTCTAAACATATTGCTGTAAAGTTCAAAGTAAACTTATTATCAAAGTACATATTTGTTACCGTATATAACCCTGAGATTCATTTTCTTGCAGGTATACAGGTGCCCTCGCTATACGAATGTTCGCTTTATGCCACTTTGTTAAAGACCTACGGTAGTAACCTGTTTTCACATTACAAAGAGGATATTCACTTTTACGAAAATATTTCCCAGATAAGTTAATGGTTCTTCGCTTTATGCCATTTCCTATTTAGAAGGGTTTCGTAGGAATGCTCTACCTTTGTAAAGGGGAAGGGGGGCACCTGTGCTCAATAAATTCGATAACCACAATAAATTCAATGAAAGGGCTCACCAACAGTGCAGATAACCAGTGTGCAAATGACAACAAACTGTGCAAATACAAGAATAAGGAAAAAATATTAACAATAAATAAGCAATAATTATCAAGAACATGAGATGAAGAGCTCTTGAAAG
Organism: Hypanus sabinus; assembly: GCF_030144855.1. Lineage (NCBI taxonomy): Eukaryota > Metazoa > Chordata > Chondrichthyes > Myliobatiformes > Dasyatidae > Hypanus > Hypanus sabinus. The sequence goes on along the minus strand of NC_082722.1, from coordinate 62,573,184 downwards.
TGAGTCCATAGGTTGTGGGAACAGTTCAGTGATGGGGCAAGTGAAGTTGAGTGAAGTTATCACCTCTGGTTCAGCAGCCTGATGATTGAGGGGCAGTAACTGCTCCTCAATCTGGTGATCTGAGTTGTGCAGCTACTTTTTCTTTGTCCTGATGGTAGCAATGAGAAGAGAGCATGTCATGGGTGGTGGGAGTACCCGATGATGAATCCTGCTTTCCTGCAAAAATAGCCTGTGTAGATGAGGACCAATGAACCAACTGCCTGTATAGCTGGTTTACTTGCCAGTTTTCAGAGATTCATATGCAGGACATAAACGCAGAAAGGCAAGATTACCTCAAATCCATAGAAGAATATATAAAGAATTTGAATTTAGAAGCAGAGTGTTATGGTGCTATACTGTAGGAAATCTGGCCCTTCAGCCCATCGAGGCAGTGCTGACCATTAGCCACTCATTAAAACTATTTCCACATTTTCCTCATTTTAATCCCCCCAACATTTTCATTGACCCTACCACATATCTGTGGGGAAGGAGCAATTTACAGTAGCCAATTAATGTACCAACCTGTGTGTGAGAGGAAACCAGAGCTCCCAATAATCATTGTAAAATCTTACAAGTTCTACATAGACAGCAACGGAGAGCGGGCTTGAACCCAGGTCTCTGGAGCTGGTGAGGCAGCTGCTTGATCTATGGCTCAGTTGGATAAAATTAATGAAATATATCCATAGGTGGATTTCATATTATTGTCATAGAATCGCATGGCATTCAAGATGAAGTAGTAAATTGGATTAAACATTGGCTTCACAGAAGAAGCCAGAGAGTGGTTGTAGAAGGTTGCCTCTCTGACTGGAGACCTATGACTACGGTGTGCTGCAGGGATTTATTTGACATCTACGCCAATGATCTGTATGACAATATGGTAAACTGAATCAGCAAATTGAGGGGAGCAGCAGGAAAAATGGGCTGAAAAATGGAAGATGGAATTTAATGCAGACAAGTGTGAAGTAACTTTAGGAGTACCAACCAGAGTATGTCTTACACGGTGAATGAAAGGGCATTGAGGAGTGTGGTAGAACAGAGGGATCTGGGAATATAGATGCATAATTCCATGAAAGTGGTGTCACAAGTAGACAGGACTGTAAAGTAAGCTTTTGGTACATTGGCCTTCATAAATCAATGTATTGAGTACAGGATATGAGATCTTATGTTAATATTGTATAAGACATTGGTAAGGCCCAGTTTGGAGTATTGTGTGCAGTTTTGGTCACCTACTAACAGGAAAGATGTAAATAAGATTGGAAGAGCGCAGAGAGAATTTACAAGAATGTTGCCAGGACTTGAGGTCCTGAAATATAAGGAAAGGTTGAATAGTTTAGGATTTTATTCCCTACAGTGTATAAAATTAAGAGGAGATTTGATAGAGATGTACAAAATTATGAGAGACATGGATAGGGTAAATGCAAGTAGGCTTTTTTCACTGAGGTTGGCTGAGTCTACAACTAAATGTCATGTGTTAAGGATAAAAGGTAAATGCTTAAGGGCAGAATGGGGGCACCTTCTTCACTTGGAGAGCAGAGACAGTGTGGAGTGAGCAGACAGCACAAGTGGTGTGGCGTCAGTTTTAACATTTAAGAGAAATCTGGATAGGTACATGGATGAAAGGGTTATGGAGGGCTATGATCAGGGTGTAGATCGATGGAACTAGGTAGATTAATGGTTTTGCACAGACTAGATGGGCTGAAGGGCATGTTTATGTGCTGTAGTGTTCTATGGCTCTGTGACTTCATGCAGAGCTTATACTTGCTTCATTCAGAACAGACAAACAAACTTCCACCCATTCCACTCTGTTAGTCCACTGTGCAGATTATATCCTTAATGAACTCCAGTAAGTTCATTGAACAGGACCTGCTTTTCATTAATTCATGCTGTGTCTGCCTAATGGGACCTCTTCATCCAGATGTCGCTCTATTTCTTTCTTCATGATAGTTTCAAGCATTTTCCCGACTACAGGCGCATTTGAGCATTAATGGTCGGGACAGAAGAAGCTACCATGGTGGTGAGGGTATCACCAGAGAAAGGGGACACTACGGTTTTTAGTGGACCCCTCTTCACAAAGGACTGACCTGATGATGCTGATAGTGGCCTTAAGCCTCTTGGGGATGCAGGCTGGTTAAAATACTTTGTACAAGTCTTTGATTAATGTAAGGACACCATGAATAACTCTCCATAACACTGACAATAGAACACTGTGGCTGGAAGCTATTGTGTGCAAAATGTTGATGTGACACTGTAAACACTTCAACTGGTGCTTCGCTCCCCCAAGGCTACACAATGCACTCCTATTTTTAAAGAAATGTGAAGCTCAGAGCTTCCCTCCAATATCTCCATTGCCTTTTGTCTTTTGAAGACACGAGTTATGCAAATGTCAGCTGCATTCTGAGTATCACACATTAAGGTACCCGCACCAATTTTCTGATGGGTGCCAAGTGATCACAAAATGATCTCGAGCTCAATCTAATGTGCAGAAAACTGCTTTTATGTGTAAGTTATGCCTGATAAATGTTCTCAGATGGGTCCAGTTTCCAGGCACGTGTTAAAAGCTTTGTGATACATTTTAACCAACACTGACCTGTAAAGGATGTGAGTGAGAGTTCAAAGTACTTGCCTGCATAAATATTTAAATTTATTGTCCCTATACATACTCAAACTGTAACAACCATTGCAGTTCAGGTGGAGGAATAACCTCTTAAAACAAGCAGAGTGACTGAACTTTAATAAAATCAAAGGATTAAAAAGTCAGGGAAAATCTGGTACCTCTGCCTTCTCTGATTAAGTGCATTGCCATTATCAAAATTTGGGAATTACATATCCCTATAATTCATATGCTGTCAGGACAAACTTGCAAACATAACATACACAAAAAACTATAGATTTCTTTGTGAGCCAAAATCCAATCCACAAAAAACAGTGTTGTGCCCAAAATAAAATACTGCAGGTGCTGAAAATCTGATAAAAGAAAACAGGAATTCAGGAAATACCCTGCAGGTAAGGCATCACCTGTGGAGAGAGAAGTTAATGTTTCGGATGAATGGTTTATTGGATGCGATAGGGTCTTTTAAGAGGCTTTTAGATGGGTACATGGAGCTTAGTAAAATAGGGGGCTATAGGTAAGCCTAGTAATTTCTAAGGTAGGGACATGTTCGGCACAACTTTGTGGGCCGAAGGGCCTGTATTGTGCTGTAGGTTTTCTATGTTTCTATTTGAGGGATTGACTGTGCTCTGATAAATAGTCACAGAACTGAAATGTTAAATTTCTTTGTTTCTCCCCAGCCAAAGAAACTCGTATAGATGTGTAGTGTATATTGACTGGCTGCATCACAGTCTAGTATGGAAACACCAATACCATTGAATGAAAAATCCTACTAAAAGTAGCTGATACAGCCCAGCCCATCACAATAAAGCTCTCCCCACCATTGAGCACATCTGCACAAAATGTTGTCGCAAGAAACTAGCATCTAACATCAGGGATGCCAGCCACCCAGGACATGCTGTCTTCTCACTGCCACCATCAGGAAGAAGGTACAGGAGCCTCAGGATTCACACCACCAAGTCAAGGAATAGTTATTACCCCTCAACCATCAGGCCCTTAAACCAAAGCCACTCAACTTCACTTGCCCTATCACTGAAATGTTCCCATAACCTATGGACTCACTTTCAAGGACTTTTCATTGCGTGCTCTTAATATTTATTGCTAATGTATCAATAACTATTATTTCTTTCTTTTTGTATTTGCACAGTTTGTTGTCTTTTCCACACTGGTAGACCACCAAGCTGAAGCAGTCTTTCATTGATTCTGTTACAGTTATTATTCTAATGGATTTATTGAGAATGCCCTCAGGAAAATGAATCTCGGGGATTCATTTATGTATATATGTGCTTTGATAATAAATTTACTTTGAACTTTGAGATGCTGCCTGACCTACTGGGTATTTTCTGAATTCATATTGAGCTTCTTTAAAGAGCTCATAATTCTGTGATCACGCCAGTAACGTTGAAGATTACAACAGCTTGGCAAAGATCTTTGCATATCACCACCTAAGCTGTAAATAAATTAACTTTGATTTCCTGTTCTTCATATAAAGACGGAGAATATTGGAAACAATCAGCAGGTCACACAGAGCCCACAGAGCTAATGTTTCCATTCAAAGAATGAAGAGTATTCTTCGCACAAAGACTGACAATGTTTCTCTTTCCAGAGACGCTGCCTGACCTGTTGAGCCTTTCCAACTATAGTCCCACTTTAGTCATTGTTCGCAGATAATTATTACAACTATAATTGTCAACAATCATTATAATTGTGGATGATTATAATTATCAACAGTATTTCTCAGTTTCTATTTCACATTTCCAGTATCTTCAATTATTTTTATCACTATTCATTGTCATTATGGCTGTGTAAATGCACACAATTCTATTGGACTAAGCTTCAATACCTTCTACATAGATGTATTCTGTCTGCATTCGTTGTTTAGATTTGCTCATAAAGGTACAGCTGAAATAAAAAGCTATAAAGTAGTGTAAATTCTCAGCAGGTCATGTGGCATTTATGGAGAATGAAACAAAATTCTTTAATCCAATGTCCTTTCATTAGAAGGAACAGATAATATCTGTGGAACTGGAGATCAATATGAAGCACACATCCAAAAATGAAAAGAACCAATTGCAAGAGGAACCCACTGGGTCAGGCAGCACGTATAGATCAAAATGGACAATTGACATTTTGGGCCTAGGTCCTCACTCAGATGAAGATGAATTCCTCCTGCATTTTGTTATTGTGCTCCAGATTCCAGCATCAACATTCTCTTATGTCTCTAGAAGAGAAAGTAAATTGTTTTACCATCCAGCAGCCCTGCATGGAACAGTTAAAAATGTGTTCAATTAATATGCTTATACTTCGTACAAGGGGAGTGCAAATCTCTGCTCTAATAGCTGGCAAAAGTTCTAAGCAAAATGAGTTTAGGCCATTTCAAAATTGATTAAAAGTAAAATAATCTCTCATTTTGTCATTAAAGTTATTGATGCATTTTAAAATTCTTTAATAAACATGCCTTTTTCATAGATCATTACCATCTGGTTATGACTCTACTCTTAATGCATTCCAGAAATATGGATGAATAAAATCTGAAAGTCAGCTGTCTGTAGAAAAGTTTGGAAAGAGATGTGAAGTCTCCTCTTCTTATCAATCTGGCACAGTTGGGAGAGTATAATAAGATTGCCAGTCTGAAGCACTGACGGCCAGGTATTGTGGGACACATATGTAAGGCCACACAAGCAACAATTTACATTTATATAGCTGATTTAACGTAAAGAAGAAATTACTCTGAGCAGTTAAATTCATAAAGGGAAGTAGAATAATAATCCAGGGCTTGTGAACAAATCAGAATTTGATAAGGGCTTTTGAATATAGAGAGACAATAGGAGCTCAAAACTGGTAGTGACGTGAGTGGAGACGGTCCAACATGCAAATTTTCCAGCAATGTTGCAGTGAAGAGATTAGATGGGGTGGCTGGGTGGACATGGGGAAATTCTACAATATGGCAGAGGGAAAGTTAGGGAGAGAATGTAATGAATACAAGGGCTTTAGGACAAAAATATTAAATTTAAATCAGCACATCGGTCCCAAACAATAAGGCCCCATTCAAAATCTGAAATTAAAAGGAAAACAAAATGAGGGGAATACTCAGCAAGGAAAGCAGCCTCTGTGTAGACAGAAGCAGATAAGATTTCAGACTAATGATCTTTGATCAGGACTGGGAAATGTAAAAATCAAGCAAGTTTTAAAAAGTAGGAAAAGGGGGAGCGAGGAAAGAGAACCAAAGGGAAGGTTTATGATTGGTTGAGGAATAAAAGTACTAAAGGAGAGAGAAAATGTAGAAATGTAAGATCAAAGTCTGAAATGGCTGTTTATTTAAAAACGTTGAACTCATTTTTTTGAATTCTGAAGGCCGTATGTGCTCAGTTTGAGGATAAGGTTCTGTATTCAAGTGTACGTTGATCTTAATCTGGATTGTATAGGTGATAAAACACAGAGACGTTGGATTGGGAGTGGGCTAATGAGTTAAAGTGGATCTTGAACAAAGTGTGGTTCAAAGAGGCTTGGAAGACAGCAAGTACGAAAAACCATGAACATAAAATTATGAAACAGAGTGCTTTATCTGATAACCCAGAAGTTTGCATATTCTGCTGTGGGAAGTCAGCCATTTGAGTGTCATGTATGGGAGGAAAAAGATACTCAACAATTTGGGCTGAAGCCCTGCATCAAGACTACGATGAGGGTTTCCACCCAAAATTTTGACAGTCCCCCAGCAGATTGTCTTTTGCTTTAGAATACTTTTAGCCTTGGTGAAGTAGTAAATAAAATGATAAATGTGTGGAATAATTTCTTTAGGTGCATGGTTAAGCCCATCAGGGGCATAGGCTGTCAGTAGCAGCTCATCTGAATCCTCTATCCTGGACCAATGATTGATCTGCCCTGTGGCTCCTGCTTTCACTGCATGATTTCATACATCTTCCATATGGAGATCATTCCTCTCTCAGGGATGAGGTCTGTGGAGTTTCTGTAGCTCAAAGTTTTTATGGGATGGGTTGCTAGTGCCATGATCAGCCCTCCTTCTTTCACAACCACATCTGGCTCTGTCCATGGCAAAATCTTCAGGTGCACATTTAGGTACAAATTTCATTTGGCATTTGATTGGATTAATATTTAATACAGTAGGAATTGAGGAATGATCCAGTAAAATGTCTCTAATTTTCAACGAATCATATCCAAATGTTCAAGTTTTGTAAAATTGTTTTCAAATTTACATTGCATAAGGTAATAATTATGAATTCACTCCTGATAGAGCAAATGTCTTACAGGCATCACCATCAAAAATTCTACCATGTCAATATGCATTGTCTTGTACAGTTGGCCTGATGTTAATGATTATCACTTGAAGTAAAAACAGAAATAGCAAATAAACAGTGGTATCAAGTTCCTTCTTGTCCCATTGCTTTGGCCTGATGGTGGTCTTCACTAGAGTGCTGCTCTGAGATGAGCAGTGGAAGATCTATTAGTCTGCTCTATGCACTAACTATGTTAAAATGAGAAAACTGAGTTTTACTGAATACATAGGACCCTGCTTTCAACTTAAGTTCATGGCCAATTTTTCATGACATAGTTTACTAATTTTTATAGTCATCACTAAGTAATTAAATTTTGTTCATTACAGTTATGTATAAATATATATGCACAAGTGTGTGTGTGTGTGCGTGTACACATGCCTGTTTAAAAATGCCACCTGAGGATTTAATGGAGTTGTTGCTTGTATAACAAATTAGTTTAGGATTTGTTTTGAGGATTTCATGTGCTTTTCATTACTGGCAAGATATGGTATGCTGGTTTTTAAGGGTTGGGGAAAACACATTTGGCTGTGATAAACTGACCCCTGGTGAAGCCTGTTGAATTTGAAACTCCACTCTTGTGTCCACACTCAAAGTCAACACCAACATCAAGATGCAATATATGCTCTGGGTTTATGTTCTAATTCCGGTTGCCATCCACTTAAGAGACGGGCCAGATGGCCTGCCCCTGCTCTGATTTCTTACGTTCTTATGTAAAACAAACAACTCACTTGAGACAGGATCAATAAATCATGGACAATCCTCAGAATTTAGTTTTAACCTCTATCACTTGAACAAACTGGCATTACAGATCATCTGTCCAATTTTTGCCCAGCTATTTTAATTTATCTATCTATTTAGTTAAAGAAATTAGGCAGACCTTTCCAGCCCAACAAGGCACACCACCCAGCAACGCACCTATTTAACCCCAGTCCAATCACAGAACAACTTACAACTTTAGAGTGTGGGAGGAAACCAGAGCACCTGGAGGAGACCCACACATTCACAGGGAGGACATACAAACTCCTTACAGACAGTGTTGGAATTGAACTCTGAACTCTGGCACCTCGAGCAGTAATAGTGTCGCAATCATGAGCTCACAGTATTACATGCAGATCAGCTGGAAGCTGGTTCAGTCAGAATTGGTCATTGTAAATGGTTCTGCGATTGGACTGGGGTTAAATAGCTGGGTCGCTGAGTAGTGTGGCTTGTTGGGCCAAAAGAGCTTAGTCCGTGCTGTATCTCCAAAAAAGTTAATTAATAAAATAAATAATTGAAATTAGCTGGGTAAAAATTGGTGACCTGCAATGCCATTTTATTTTTCAAGTGATAGAGGTTACAACTGCCCAATAAAGTGTAGGTGGAAATGACTCCTATTGAGGTTTGCAGTGCTGAAATCGTTTCATTGCCTTCGCCTATTAGAGCCAGCCAGTGGTATCATGACATCCACTCTGGACTTCAAGGTGAGTGGTTTCAGGTTTGAATCCAGCCGGCTCCTTGCATGCTTTCCATCCATGCAGGGTTGAGCGTAAAGCTTGCTACTAGACTTTGCTAAAATCAAACACATGCTAAAGAAATGGCAAGTTTGCCACCCAAAGTGCCACAAGGTGTAGAGAGGTAAAAAAAACTTAACCTAGTAGAGACAAATCTCTCATGGATGACCAATAATTTCTATTAAATATAAACATAAAGTCTAAGTAAAAATATTGCATTTGCAATGAGATCCAGTCAGAAAACAATCACCACACATAAAGTGAAATCTCACCTTTAAGGAAGCATTTGAGTTTGTCCCTAAATTCTCATTGATTAATCCACTGCTAATGTCTTTGATTTCATCAAATGTCTTGTATTTGGGACATAGTAGGATTTGAGATACAAAATTATTAAGGTCTGAGAATTACAAACAACAAGTGCTTAGTGAAGGCTCCTCACAAAGTAGAAACAAGAGACTATGCCTAAATTAAAATAACTATAGGTTTAAGGTGAGAGGGGAAAGATTTTAAAGGGACCTGAGGGCAATTGCTTCACGCAAAGGACGGAACATGAATGGAAAGAGATGCAAGAAGAAATAGTTGAGGCAATGCAATAATAATTAAAAGACAGCGGAGAGCAAGTTTGTAAATATGGTGGGAATAAAGGATGTTGGGAACGGTGAGGGTGGAGCACCATGGTAGGGGTGTGGGATAGGTGGCAGAGAAGGAGTGCCAGGGGCAGGAGTTGGAACAGTGCAGACACACCCAGCCTTAGACATCAGACAAGGTCATTTGATTCCAAACAGTTGGCTTATTGATCAATACAGAATGTCTCTGTGGTATTTCCTGCTCCCTCCCCTGTCCCTTCCTCATTTCCCAGCCATTATTCCCCTCTCCCTGGCCCTTTCTCACTCTCAGTCCACAACAGAGACCCATATCGGAAGCAGGTTTATCATCACTCACATATGTCAAGAAATTTGTTTCTTTTTCTTGCAGCAGTACAGTGTAATACATAAAATTACTACAGTAGTGTGCAAAAGACTTTGGCACCCTAGCTATATATATTTGTGCCTAAGACCTTTGCTCAGTACTGCAAATAGATATGAAAGGTTAAGTGGGATATAGGCCAAACACAGGAAAAGGGGACTAGCTCAGAAGGGTATTTTTGTCAGCATGGATTTTGAGCTGATGAACCTATTTCTATGATATATTATCCTTTGACTTTAACTACCTAACTAGGTAATTACAACACAGAGACCACTTAATTCATTGTGCCTTTCATTCTATTCCTAAAATTTACATCAATTCCCCTGCAAAAATTACAGCACTCTGTAACATTGAACAGAAAAATACATTATGGGAGCCTACCAGCAGAAATGAACCTGCCTTTTCATGCTCTGACTGAATCATTGAGATAATTATAACAAAGGTTTGCAGAAGAAAGTAGACCAGTTCATACAGCACTGATCCAACATTATAAATTTCAGTTAATGGGAGTACACCTACATAGATATGAAGCCAAAATAATTTAATGTTAAAGATGCAGAAGCTCAGAACAACAGAAACCATCTTCAGATGTCAAAAGCTGGCAGATTGGTGTTTATTGTTGTTTGCTTCATGAGAACACCGTGCCCAGGTCAAACATGGGTGGCCAGCCTGGAGAGACTTACACCACAATTACAAATCGCATACACACTTCAAGCTTTTTAGTCACTGGCAACAGCTTTAAACAGGGCCATAACTACAAAGGCTCAGTTTACACTTGCAGCCAATGAGATTGATCTTCGTATCTTTATAAGGTAATTCAGGCCAATCACTTATTTGGTTTTAACTGATGGCATAACTCCAGTCTGGTTTGGCGTCAGGGTTCTGCAGTCTGATACGCTTTAACTGACCCGAGTAAATTTTTGCCATTGACCTAGAAATTTTACCAGTTACAAAAATGAACTCCTGAAATGCAAAAAAAAGTGTAATATATTGAAAGCTTTGGTTGCTTAGCAACTGGAGTAATGAACCATGACCTTTGCAAGCACATTTTAATTGCGCTTAATTTTATTGGAGAGGAGACCAATAAGGGTGTTCAACCATTTAAGTGAGAGCACAAAGTATGCTGTATAGCATTTCCGTAGGCTTCAAAATACTAAATGTTTAACTTTACACTATTTTGCTTTACTTGGATTCTGTGCCTAGCTGGAATAGTGCAGGATTGAATTGCGTCCAATCATAAGCACATTAATTAGTGGCGTTTTGCAGCACTATGACTATGAATCTCTGATTCATTTGCTTTCAGCAACTAATTCATTTACAGCAGTGTACATAATTCAGGAAGCTCATGAAGTCCCAACTTTGCTTACAGATTGATTCTTCCAGTGTGTTATGCCAACATCATCTGTGATAGACACTATTGAACTCAATAAAATAATTCCCAGAATTTCAGGGCTTATCTGATTTTATTAATTTATAGTATTAATGTAGCGCTACTGATCTGAAATGTTCACACAGTTTCTCTTTCTTCACATTCTGCTTGATCTTCAGATTAAGTCCATAAGACCATAAGAATTAGTCCATTCAGCCCAACAAGTTTGCTCTGCCATTTGATCATGGCTGATTTATTTTCCCTCTCAATTCCATTCTCTTGCCTTGTCCCCATAACCTTGCTCTGATTTGTGACTGAAAAGCAAAATTCCTGATTTGTTCTCTGTAATTCTCTGCTCTTCCACAGAGAGAGGAGATTTTCAGTGCCTTCGAAGTAATCTCCAGAAATCAACAATCTGATGAGAACATAAGGTATTTTCAAATTATTCTTACTGGAAACACAAAAACAGAAGGCAATAGGAGCAGGAGGAGGCAACAGATGTTCAAACCTGCTCAAAAATTTAATCTGATCGTGGATAATCTATAATGGCCTCAGCTCCTTTTCTGTGCCATTTCTCCATAACCTTCTGTTCATCAATCTATCAAACATCTATCAGCTTCCTCCTTAAATAGTTCTCCTGATCCAGTTTCTGCCAGCCACTGAAGCACAAAATTCCAGAGATTCACCACACTCTGGAAAAAGAAATGTCTACAAGCTTCACTTTAAAATGACTACCCCTTATTATGTAGTTATACCTCCCTGTTCAAGATGCTCCCACTATTGAAACAAGCCATATCTATCCCATCAGGCTCAATTCAGATCTTATCTGTTTGAATAAGCTCATCCTCCATGCTTCTAAACTTGAAGAAATACAGCATAAATTATTTAGTCTTTCTTGGTAGGACAACACTGTTACCCCAGGATTTAGACTGCTGAATTTACTTTGTAATGCCTTCATTAATACTCTATCTATTTTTTTCAGTAAGAGATCCAAAGCTGTATGCAGTACTCCATCTGAAGCCCCACCAAGACCCTATATAATTACAACAAAATCTATTTTAAATAGTATTTCCATCGGAATCAAGGCCAAAATGCTGTTTGCCTTCTTAACAGCTTGTTTAATTCTGCTTAGCTTTTTGGATTCATCTGGACCTCACTCATTTTCAGCTCCCCTTTCATTCAGAAAGTAATCTGCCTTTTGTTTTCTCTTACTGAAGTCCATGACCACACACTTCCCCATATTAAACTCCATTTGCCATTCTTTTGCCCACTCATGCAGACTATCAAAGATCAAAGACTGAAGGCCAATTGGATACAGAAGTGTGTGTGTGTGTGTGTGTGTGTGAGAGATATGGTTGGAATGGAGGAAAGGAGCTTATTGTTGTTGCTTGTGTTGTTCTGCTGAACATTGTGGGCATGCTATGTTGGCGCCAGAATGTTTGGCAACACTTGTGGGCTGCCCCCAGCGCATCTTTAGGTTGTGTTTGTTGTTGTGCTTTTACTGTACGTTTTGATGTAAGTCCATAAGACAAAGGAGCAGAAGTTGGCCATTCGGCCCATCGAGTCTGCTCCACTATTTTTATCATGAACTGATCCATTCTGCCATTTAGTCCCACTCCCCAGCCTTCTCATCATAACTTTTGATGCCCTGGCTACTCAGATACCTATCAATCTCTGCCTTAAATACACCCAATGACTTGGCCTCCACTGCCACCCGTGGCAACAAATTCCACAGATTCACCACCTCTGGCTAAAAAAATTTCTTCCCATCTCGGTTCTGAATGGGCACCCTTCAATCCTTAAGGCATGCTCTCTCATACTAGACTCCCCCACCATGGGAAACAACTTTGCTACATCCACTCTGTCCATGCCTTTCAGCATTCGAAATGTTTCTATGAGGTCCCCCCTCATTCTTCAAAACTCCAAGGGGTACAGTACAAGAGTGGTCAAAAGTTCTCGGAATCATTCTAGTGAATCTTCTCTGAACCTTCTCCAACATCAGCACATCCTTTCTTAAATAAGGAGCCCAAAACTGCACACAGTATTCCAAGTGAGGTCTTACCAGTGCCTTATAGAGCCTCAACATCACATCCCCGCTCCTATACTCTATACCCCTAGAAATTAATGCCAACATTGCATTCGCCTTCTTCACCACCGACTCAACCTGGAGGTTAACCTTAAGGGTATCCTGCACGAGGACTCCCAAGTCCCATTGCATCTCAGAACTTTGAATTCTCTCCCCATTATCACTTGTACAGTACTTGTGATAAACAAATGAAAAGTCTATAACCTATTGCAAATCACAGGACCCTTACCACAACATGTCTTTCAACTTATTTTTATATCAATGGCAAAGTTGGAAACCTAATGTATTGGTCATCCCTTGTGGTTGTAAATGGTGAACAATTATGGGCCAAAATCTGATCCCTGTGGTACTCCACTACGTACCTCCTCCTAGTCTAATCCATTTAGTCAAACTCTCTATCTTCTATGAAATGGCCAATTTCAAGTCCATTATGGCACTCTTCCTCCAATATCACAGGCTTTTAATTTATGCAGCAGCCTTTTTTCTGGCACTGTTGGATCCTGGTGCTTATGCAATCCAAGAAATCCTTAGAAATCACGAAACAGGCATAAACTTTGTGGCTTACTCCCATAGTACCAAATGTTAAAAGAGCAAAGAAGTAGCAAAGAACTATAAGAAAAAGAAGTGTCTTTGAGAACAAAGAACACTAAAAAGCAGCCATAGTCTTCTTAGTCAGACCAGAGATAACAAATTTCATTGATAACAATTAGCCAATAAACAGCCTGATTTAAGTAATGTAACACCTTCTCCAGAAAACTTACGAAGTTTTTTTTAAATACACAGAAGTAACTGTATCATGACTACTAGAAAATTCACTGAGCAATCACATGTACTGTATATAAATCATTATATAAAAATACATGCAAACATAGGAAAGTTTGATGACAAGATAAATAACAATACCACACCACAATCCAACAGCACCTAGTTGGATCCCTTCTGGAAATCTAGATATGCTACATCTACAGGCATCCCCCTCTATCATCTAACACATTACTTCCTCAAAAATTTCAAGCAAATTTGTCAAACATGATTTACCTTTCTTAAAACCACATTAAATAATTCTTGTTATATTCAGCTTTCCTAAATAATTAGGTGCTTACTCTTTGATTATTGACTCTAGCATTTTGCCAGTAATAGCTATTAAGCTAACTGGCCTGTATTTCCCTGCCTCCTGCCTTTCTCCTTTTTTGAACAAAGCAGTTTTATTGGCTATTCTCCAGACTTTGAGATTTCAGTGATTTTTTCAAAAATCAACCAATGGATCCTCTTCTCTGCAGCCATTTCCATTAAAATCCTAGCATGCAGTCCATGAGGACCTGCCTTTAGCTCCCTAAGTTTCTCTAGTAATTTATCCCTTATAAGGTTTTTGTAAGTTCTACCATGTTATTTAAAATTACCCGATCTGATACCCTGGGGATGTTAGCAAGGTCTTCCACAGTGAAGACTGAAGCAAAAAATCTATATTCAACTGGTCTGTCATTGTTTTGTGTGCTGTTATTAATTCAGCAGCCTCTTTCTCAAGAGGCCCTACATTTACTTTGGCTGCTCTATTCCTTTTTGTATATCCATATAAACTTTTACAATTTGTTTTTATGCTACATGCAAGTTTTCACTGTAAATTCAACTTCTTTCTTAGAGTCATAGAGTACTTCAGCATACACTTTGGCCCATCTAATTAACGCTGGCCTGATCTTCTGCTAGCCTTATCTTCCTGCACCCAGAGCATGCCCCCTCATATGCCTCTCATCCATATACATAGTCAAACTTCTCTTAAATATTATGATTAAACCCACATCTACCACTCCTGCTGGCAGCTTGCTCCACATTAGCACCACTCTCAGAGTGCAGAAGATTCCCCTCAAATTCCCCTTACGTATTTCACCTTTCACCCTAAAACTATGATCTTAAGTTTCAGTCTCACACAAACCGAGAAGAAAAAGCCTTCTCATGAGCTTTTTAATCTTCTACTGCAGGATCTTAAAAACTTTCCACTCATCTGGTCTTCCACAAGCTCCTCCCTCTTTATGTAGTCTATTTTTCAATTGAGCAGAATCAGAATCAGGTTTATTATCACTGGCATGTGACGTGAAATTTGTTAACTTAGCAGCACCAGTTCAATGCAATATAAAATACAGCAGAAAGAGAGAAAAAAATAATAAATAAAATAAAACAATAAATAAACAAGTAAATCAATTACATATATTGAATAGATTATTAAAAAATCTACTAAAACAGAAATACTGTATATTGAAAAAAGTGACGGAGTGTCCAAAGCTTCAAAATCCATTTAGGAATCAGATGGCAGAGGGGAAGAAGCTGTTCCTGAATCACTGAGTGTGTGCCTTCAGGCTTCTGTATCTCCTACCGGACAGTAACAGTGAGAAAAGTACATGCCCTGGGTGCTGGAGGTCTTTAATAATGGACACTGCCTTTCTAAGACACCGTTTCCTAAAGATGTCTTGGATAATTTGTAGGCTGGTACCCAAGATAGAGCTGACTAAATTTTCAACATTCTGCAGCTTCTTTTGGTCCTGTGCAGTAGCCCCTCCATACCAGACAGTGATCCAAGACTGTCAGAATGCTCGCCACAGTGCAACTGTAGAATTTTTGAGTGTATTTGTTGACATGCCAAATCGCTTCAAACTCCTAGTATAGTATAGCTGCTGTTTTGCCTACTACATTGATTTGCTGCTGCCACAAACCATCAAATTTCAGAAATTATGCCAATGATATTAAACCTGATTCTGATCATCATTCCATCAATTAATTATTTTAATCTCCCGGGCTTTTCAAAGTAATTAATTATTTTCTAACTTTTCAATATTTATTTATAATATTCCTGGCTTTACCTTAAATTGGGTCCACTCTACATTTAATCTTGAGCTCTATAAAATTTAACCAAAAAATTGTGTTTTTGCTTCCTGGTTTGATGCCTAAGAAAACATACAAATGCAATTGGTTACCCAGCTTGCCTTATGACGTCTTCAGCATTACTGGATCTCAGGGATACCTTTTGAATGACAGTATCTGGTAAGAGTTTATTAATTCAGAGGAGGATCAATCAGCAGGAACATAGGACTAGTGTAAAATTGGTGGTTGATGGTTGGAATGGACTCAATGGGCCGAAGGACCTATTCCTATGCTGTGTTTCTTGGTGAAATCAAGGTAGGAAATTACATGTCAATTAGCTTAACACTGTCCTTGAAACTAATTGTTGTGGCTCCACAATTCATTGATCAGGCCAAACTTCTCTTCTTCGGCTGTTCATCGATTTTGATGTTGATAGTGCTGAGATTTTAGTCTTTGCAGGCACGAAGCCTACTGCCATCACATGACCTCCATCACCACAGGGGTTTCCACACCATCCAGAAACCCTACTCCAACACGCCTGGCACAGTAATAAGACAGACTGTGTTGTGCCCCCACCATACAGTCTCTCTGGGCTTCCAAATCTGATGCTAAGTGGTACACAGGAGTGTAACAGATTTAGCAGATACGGAAGCTGCCCCGCAGTGACAACTGACTAGTCTAGTGATGCCATCCATTGACCAGCACTGGTGCCACTACATGCCACCAAAGTGGCTGTACCATTGACCCTTTTAGATCCATCTGCCACAGACACCATCAGATGCCCTGCTGCCAGCATCCTCGTTGGGTGCAGCCTTTGCCTGAAGAGGCATAACCTACAAAGTAGCAAAGGCATGCTTACCTCCTTAACTTAGCCAGCCATGATCCTACTACTAGATCTAGTCTAGTAGTATACCGATGGAACACCACCTTCACGGTTAGGTTAGACCTGCCAGAGAATGAATCTCCATCGTACTTTGCTGATGTTCGGCCAGTGTCACTCCTACGCCACAGTGAGGTGCCAAGATATGATTTTGTAGGACCAGGCCATACCTGTAGTATTGTGAACAGTATGATTCATCATATTATGTGAGCCTCCAAAAGACTACGATCAGGAGGTATGACACGAGGACCCAAGGCTACATCACTGATAATGTGTCCCAGCACATCCAATGATGTATCTCAGCATCAAAAAGGATTAAGGAGCATTGGAAAGAGTGCAGACGAGATTTGCCAGAATGTTGCTCAGAAAGGAGGGCTTTATTTATGAGATTGGGTGGGAAGGATTTATTCACTGAAATACATGTGACCAAGCCGTAACTTTGCAGAAGGTAATAAGATTATGAGGGGCACAGGCAAGATAAAGACTTTTCCCTACAGTGAGGAAGTCTAAAACTAGAGGGCAAGAGGGATGAAATTTAAAGGATATCTGAGGCGAAAGCTTTTTGCAAACAGGGTGGTGGGTGTTTTTTGAACAAGCTGACAGAGGAACTGGTAGAAACTGATACAATTATCACTTTAAAAGGCATTTGCACAAGTATTTTGACAGGACAGGAATAACGGGATAGGGGCCTAATCTACCTCGTTATGGCCTTGCACCTTACTGCCTGCATTGCATTTTTTAGTAATTGTAGCACCTTATTTTGCATTCTGTTATTATTTTACCTTGTACTACCTCAGTGCACAATTGTATTGAAATGATCTGTGTGTATGGCATGCAAAACAAGGTTTGTAACTCTACCTTGGTATAAGTGACAATAATAAACCAATTTGTCAATTTAATGCAGGCAAACAAGATTTGCATAGATAGGCATCACAGTTGGCATAGATTGTTGATCAAATCTATGCTTTTCATTGCTTCAAAGACTCTATGACTCCGGGGCAACACGGTAGCACAGTGGTTAGCACAACGCTTTACAATACAGGTAACCTGTGTTCAATTCCAGCTGCTGCCTGTAAGGAGTTTATGTGTTTACTCTGTGTCAGTGTGGATTTCCTCTGGCTGCTCCAGTTGGTAGGTTACTTGGTCATTGTTCATTGTAACACACACAAAATGCTGGTGGAACGCAGCAGGTCAAGCAGCCTCTACAGGAAGAAGCGCTGTCGAGGACGAAGGGTCTCGGCCCGAAACGTCGACAGCGAAGGATCTCAGCCTGAAACGTCAACTGCGCTTCTCCCTATAGATGCTGCCTGACCTGCTGCATTCCACCAGCACTTTGTGTATGTTGCTTGAATTTCCAGCATCTGCAGATTTCCTCGTGTTGGTCATTGTAAATTGCCCTGTGATTAGGATAGGATTAAATTTGGGGATTGCTGGGAAGCAAGGCTTGGAGAGGCCAGAAAGACCAACTCCATACTGTATCTCAATAAATAAATAACTAAATAATATTTAATACTAGAGATGCAACAGTTGGACAACTCAGGATGGTCAGGTGGAGTCAACATACTTTGTGAAAGGGAAGTGACCAAACTGTTAATGTTCTTTGAGCAAGTACAATGAGCTGTGGAAAAGTGAGACTCAGATTATGTATTTCCAGAAGACATTTGATAAGGTGCCACTTTAAATGAAAACAAAAGTTCATGGTGTATCAGGTAACGTACTGACGTGGATGAAAGACTGGCTTTCTAACAGAAAACATTGTGCAAGCTGAAATTGGACTTTGCAAGTGAAGTAAGTGGGTAAGCTTTGGCATGGATTATAATGTAGGAGAGTATGATGTTTATATTTTGGCAGGAAAAAAGTAATTAAATGAAGTGTATTATCTAAATGGCTAAAGATTGGAGAGTTCCACCATGCAGAGAGATCTGAATGTCCTAGAGCATGATTCCCAAAGGACTCATATGCAGTACCAAAAGTAATTGGTAAATATAACAGATTACCATTTAGTACGAGAGGATTAAATGTAAAAAGGCATTGGTGAGGCCACACCTACAGTGCGACACACAGTGAAGGCCCTCTTTTTTAAGGAAGTTTGTTAATACATTGGACGCAGTGCAAGAGCTATGCTCAATTTGACCAGCAAAAGATGGAGGAACCACTTCCACTTCTCCCCTTGATCCTTTGGTCTCAGTATCTAAAAATTATATGCAGGCTGCTTTCAAGAGAGTGAATCCAAGGAAAACATCCGGTCCAGCCGGAGTACCCCGCCGAGTACTGAAGATCTGACCAACTGACTGGAGTGTTCATGGATATCTTCAACCTCTCGCTTCAGCAGTGTGTGCTACCCACCTGCTTCAAGCAGGCTTCAGTCATACCGGTGCCGAAGAAGAGCGCAGTAACCTGCCTCAAGTACCATCGTCCAAACGCACTTATGCCCACACTGATGAAGTTTTGTGAAAGGCTGGTGTTGAAACATATCAGCTCCTGCCTGAGTGGCGTGAATCTGCTCCAATATGCCTACCGGAGCAACAAGTCTACAGCAGGTGCCATCTCATTGGCTTTCCATACAACTCTAGAACATCTAGACAGCAAAGAAGGATACATTAGGATGCTCCTTATCTATTACAACTCAGCATTTAATACCATCATCCCCTCAAAACTAATCAGTAGACTCCAAGACCTGGGCTGCAATACACCCTCGTACAACTGGATCATGAATATCCTCACTTGCAGACCCCTGTCAGTTTGGATTGGAAAAAATATTTCCACAGTCTCCTTCAGCACAGGTGCACCACAGGGTTGTGTGCTTAGACTTCAGCTCTACTCATTTACACCTATGACTGTGTGGTTAAGTAATAGCTCCAACACCACATTCAAGTTTGCTTTTGACAGCACTGTTGTGGACCGTAGCAAAGGGGGCAATGAATCAGCATACAGGAGGGTGATTGAAAATTTGACTGAGTGGTATCATAACAACAACTTCTCACTCAATGTCAGCAAGACCAAGGAACTAATTATAGACTTCAGGAGAGGGAAAGCAGAGTCCATGAGCCAGTCCTCATTGGAGGATCAGAGGTGGAGAGGGTCACTAACTTTAACTTCCTGGGTGTCATTATCTCAGAAGACCTGTCCTGGACACATCATATAAATTTAATTGCAAAGAAAGCACAACAGTGCCTCTACTTCTTTTGGAGTCTGCAGAGATTCAACATGTCATCAAGAACCTTGACAAACTTCTAGAGATTTCTAATGGAAAGTGTATTGACTGGCTATATTACAGCCTGGTATAGGAAAACCAATGTCTTTGAATGGAAAATCCTACAAATTGTAATGGATTCAGTCCAGTAGTTCACAGATAAAGCCCTCCCAACCATTGAGCACATCTACATGAAACACTGTTGTAGGAAAGCAGCATCCATCATCAAAGATCCTCACCACCCAGGCCATACTCTTTTCTTACTGCTACCATCAGGCAAAACGTATAAGTGCCTCAGGATTTTCACCACCACATTCAGGAATGGTTACTACCCGTCAACCATGAGGCTCCTGAACAAAAGTGGATAACTACACTCATCTAATGAGATGTTCCCATAACCACTGAACTCACTTTAAGGACTCTTTATCTTGTTATTTCATGCTCTAGTTAGTTATTGCTATTTATTTATAGCTGCATTTGCATAGTTTGTTTTCTTCTATGCTCTACATGCTCTTTCCTACATCCTACGTCCTGTATACAGTTACTCTTCTATAGATTTGCTGAATATGCCCGCAGGGGAAAAAAATCTCAACATTATATGTGGTGACATGTATGTACTCTGATAATAAATTTTACTTTGAAAGTTGAACTTTTGAAGACCAGTACCTGCAATTGGGAGATAACTACAAGAGGAAAGAATGATTTATTTAGGGCTTTAGGGCAGAAGTTACGAGATGAGGGAACTGGATTGGGATTTAAAAGATCCTGAATAGTCTTTCCAGGGGAGATGTAAAGAACATGGTTGTTTTTTCAAAAGAGGTCCAGAGAAAGTATATGGAATGAAAGGGTTAATGTATGAGGAGTGTTTGATGTCTCTGGACATCTACTCACTGGGGTTTAAAAGAATGAAGTGGGTTTGCATTGAAACCTACCGAATATTGCAAGGACTAGATAGAGAGGATGTGGAGAAGATTTTTCCAATAGTGGGAGAGTATAGGACCAGATGGCATAGCCTCAGAATAGAAGTATGCCACTTTAGTATAGAGTTGAAGAGAAATTTGTTTAGCCAAAGGATGGAATTCATTGCCATAGATGGCTGTTGAGGCCCAGACGTTAGATCTATTCAAAGCAGAGTTTGATAGTTTCTTGATTATTAATTGCATCAAAGGTTATGGGGAGAAGGCAGGAAAATACGGTTCAGAGGGATAATAAATCAGCCCTGATAGAATTGCAGAGCAGACATGATGGACTGAATAGCTTAATTCTGTACTTAATAGCTTAACGTCTTGTATTATGATCTTACGGCTTTGTATAGAATCTGGAGCCGCGTATTATTTTCAAAAAAGATGATGTCCCATTTAAAATAGAGATGAATCAAAAATATTTTCTCTCAGAATACTCTTTCTGAAAGACTGATGGAAGCAGGGTCTGAAATTGGTAATTTAAAAAAAATTGTCGAGTTACAGTGCAGAATAGGCTCTTCTGACCGTGCTACCCAGCAATCCCCAAATTTAAATCTAGCCTAATTAATTACAATGACCAACTAGCCTACCAACCTTTGGACTGTGAGAGAAAGCCAGAACACCTGGAGGAAACCTCCATGGTCACAGGGAGAACATAGAATCTCCTTATAGACAACGGCAGGGCTTGAACCTGAGTTGATGGTACTGTGAAGCGTTGCGCTAACTACTATGCTGCCATGCCGTCCTAATTGGACAATTCTTGTTGCACAAGGAGATGAAAGGTAGAAATGTGAAGACAAGGTTATAATCAGATCACTATTAATCTTACGTCATGAATAGAGCCAAGAGGCCAGCTAGCCTCCTCCTGCTCCTAAATCAAAATTTGTATCATTTCTATAATTTTTGAAGGTTTCTGACTTTGTGAATTGGCTGACACCGACACCACTGGACATCATCTAACAAAGTTGCTGACAAAACACTAACTACAAATCTGGGAAGTACTCTAATTATTTGTTCAGTTAGAAAAAGTTAGATTTTCTTCTATATGCTTTAAGACTGGAAGATTAATATTTGTACTTTAAACTACATATATCTGTTTCAACAACATGTCATATAGAGTAAATCAATTTTACAAAATACTGCGCACCGTCTGCTGTAGTTGCTCTTTAGCCATTAGACGTATGAATTTTAAAATTGTATTTGCTTGTTTTAGCAACATAGCACCATGATAAATTTGACCTCTTCATTATCACATTAACAGTTACTATAAATAAATATTCCAAATAACCTGTGCCAAGACACCGGATATCCATCAGGAGTGGTAAACACTCTAGGCAGAAATGACCCCACATGCTTAGGGAATTTGGTTCCACGGAATAAAATTTTGGAGGTGAAGCATAGTATACTTGTTCTACTCTACAAATGGGCTTGAATTCCTCGACATCAGGTAATCCAGATTGCTTTTCTAAATTCCACCTTCATCTCTAGACGTATAGAGTTCTTTCCATTAAATATCAAAAGTACTTCATAGATCCCAGAACACATTCTATACAGTTAGGAAAGCTCACCAGTGACATTACTTTCTGAGGTGGTTGAAGAGAGCTGGACTTTGTACAACCATACTCAAGTTATCATGCCAACCCGCAGTACAGGCCATCGTAACCAGCTGCATCACTGCTTTGTGTAGAATCTGCACTGTGGCAGCCAGGAAGGCTCTACAATGGGTGGTCAAAACTGCCCAATGCATCAGTAGCACCAGACTATCCTCTACCAAGGACACATGTACAGAAATAGTGCCGGAAAAGGGCCAGCAACATCATCAAGGATCCCACCCATCCTGCTCGTGGACTGTTGTCTCACTCCCATCAGGGAGGAGGTCTATGTAGCATCCAAGCCAGGACCACCATCTCAGAAACTGCATCAGTCTTCACAGTGGAAGACATCAGAGGTATACTGAACATTTAAGATGGTCAGGGAGGTGAAGTATGTGCAGTGAAAATTACAACTGAAAAGGTGCTCAGGGAGCTTAATGGTCTGAGGGTGGATACATCTCCTGGACCTTGATGGAATGCACCCTCGGGTTCTGAAGAAAGTAGCTGGAGAGATTGAGGAGACATTAACAAAGATCTTTCAAGAACTGATAGATTCTGGCATTATACCAGATGACTGGAATATTGCAAATGTTACTCCGCTATTTAAGAAGGGTGGGAGGCAGCAGAAAGAAAACTATAGACCTGTTATTCTGACATCAGTGGTTGGGAAGTTGTTGGAATTGATTGTTATGGATGAGATTACGGAGTACCTGGAGGCACATAACAAGATAGGCCAAAGCCAGCATGGTTTCCTGAAAAGAAAATCCTGCCTGACAAACCTACTGCAATTTTTTTGAGGAAATTATAAGCAGGGTAGACAAAGGAGATGTAGTAGATGTGGTGTACTTGAATTTTCAGATGGTCTTTGACAAGATGACGCACAAGAGGCTGGTTAGAAAGATAAGAGCCCATGGAATTACAGGGAAGTAAAAGTACTAGCATGGGTGATCAGCAGAAAACAGAGGGAATAAAGGAATCCTATTCTGGCTGGCTGCTGGTTACCATTGGAATTCTACAGGGGTCGGTGTTGGGACCGCTGCTTTTTACGATGTTTGTCAATGATTTGGACTTTAGGATTAATGGACTTGTGGCTAAATTTGCCGATGATACAAAGATAGGTGGAGGAGTGGGTAGTGTTGAGGAAACAGACAGCCTGCAGAGAGACTTAGATAGTTTAGGCGAATGGGCAAAGAAGTGGCAAATGAAGTACAATGTTGGAAAGTCATGCACTTTGGTGGAAGAAATAAACAGGCAGACTATTATATAAATGGGGAGAGAATTCAAAATGTAGAGATACAAAGGGACTTCGGAGTCCTTGTGCAGGATACCCTGAAGAATAACCTCCAGGTTGAGTCGGTGGTGAAAAAGATGAACGCAATGTTGGCATTCATTTTTAGAGATATAGAATATAAGAGTAGTGATGCGATGTTGAGGCTCTATAAGGCACTTGTGAGACCACACTTGGAGTATTGCGTGCAGTTCTGGGCTCCTTATTTTAGAAAGAATATGTTGACATTGGAGAGGGTTCAAAGAAGATTCATGAGAACAATTCCAGGGATGAAAGGGTTACCCTATGAGGAACATCTGGCAGTTCTTGGAATTCAGGAGAAGTGGAGCGGGGGTGGGGGGGGGGTGGGAGGTGATCTCATAGAAACATTCTGAATGTTAAAAGGCCTGAACAGATTAGATATGGCAAAGTTATTTCCCATGGTAGGGGAGTCTAGGACAAGAGGACACATCTTCAGGATTGAAGGACGTCCATTTAGAACAGAAATGCAGAGAAATTACTTTATTCAGAGGGTGGTAAATTTGTGCAATTTGTTGCCATGAGTGGCTGTGGAGGCCAAGTCAATGGGTGCATTTAAGGCAGAGATAGATAGGTTCATGATTAGCCAGGGCATCAAAGTGTATGGGGAGAAGGAAGGGGAGTGGGGATGACTGGAAGAATTGGATCAGCCCATGATTGAATGGCAGAGCAGACTCAATGGGCCAAATGGCCTAATTCTGCTCCTATATCTTATGGTCTGATCTTATAGGTCTTATGGAAACAGTTACTCTCCCCAACCTGATCAACACTTCCATCTGCTAGCTCCACCACGACTTTATTATTTGCCATCATCACCTTATGTACAGCCTTTCATCACTATATAGATATACAATCAACCTATATATGTAACTACCTTATGTATTTATATTTATTGTGTGTTTTTTTATTATTGTTGAATTGTTTATCTTTTTTTGTTTTTATATTTTACATCCAATCTAGAGTACCAATTATTTCATTCTCCTTTCACTTGTGTACAGTAATGACATTATACAATCTTGAACCAGAACACATAACATTACAGCACAGTATGGGCCCTTTGGCCCACAATATTGAGCTGAACTTCTAACCTACTCCAAGATCGATTTAACCCTTCCCTCCCACATGTCCCTCCATTTTACTTTCAGCTATGTGCCTAGCTGAGGGTCTCTTAAATGTTAGTAATGTTTCTACCACGACCACCACTCCTGGCAGCGCATTCTTTGCACCCAGCACTCTCTGTGTAAAACACATACCTCTGACATCCTGGGAAAAAGTTTCTGCCAGTCCACGATATCTATTCCAATTATCACCTTATCCACCTCTATCAAGTCACTTTTCATCCTCCTATGTTCCAGACAGAAAAGCACTCTCTCACTTTACCTTTCCTCATGAGATGTGCTCTCTAATCCAGGCAGCATCCTGTTAAATTTCCTCAGCACCTCTCTAAAGCTATCACACCCTTTCTAGAATGTGGTGACCAGAATGGAACATAATACTCCAAATACGGTGGAACCAGAGTTTTTCAGAGCTGCAATATTACCTCACTGCTTGTGAGCTCAATCCTCTGACTAATGGAGGCTTCTTAATCACCCTATGGCTTCTTCAACAACACATGGCTTCTTAACCACCCTATCAGCTCGTGCAGCAACTTAGGGGGATCTATGGACATGGATCTCAAGTTCCTTCTGTTCCACCACCCTGCTGAAAATCCTGCCGTTAATCCTGTCAAATAGGCAGAAAAGCCACAGAGATTTTGGAAAGGAACTCCAAGGCTATTGAAAGTATGGCAACTTGGGACACAGAAAATTATGAAGTTTGGATTGGAAAAGATTAGAAAAGCTCAAAGAGAGCAAATTATTCTGGTTTGAGAAGTTTTCAGGGATAGAGAAGGCTGAAGTCAAAGAGCAATTTGTAAACAAAGTTGTGAATTTTTAAATTTGGGCTTTTCTGTATTAGCAGCCAAAGTGTGTCAGTAAGGAAATTTTTTTTACCCCAGTGATTTTGGATGATGACTTACTTCAGATAGTCACTATTTATTGCCCAGTCGTAATTGTTTTGAGAAGGTCGAGAACAATTATTTAGCCCTTTCAACATTCAGTAGGTTTCAATAAGATCCCAGACCTCCCCCACCCCTCCCACACCTTCTTCTAAATTCCAGCAAGTACAGCCTCAAAGCAGCCAAATGCTCCTCATATGTTAACCCCTTTATTCCCGGAATCATCCTCGTGAACCTCTCTCCAATGACTGCACATCCTTTCTGAGATATGCTGCCCAAAACTAATACCCAAAATGTTAATTCCCACTGACTCTGGGCTTCATTCATGCAAATGCCAAATGGAAGGCCATTGTTCAGAGCTGCATTTTAAATTCATTCTACAATCCACATTCAGGTCTGAAGTTAGGCCACCGTTAAAATTAGTATTCACTATATATCAGAATTCCAGAATACGCCCTAACTATGACATGTTGAAAATAGTTGGACCAAGGACACTGCTATGAGGAACTTATGCAATGACAACCTGAGGCTGAGATGAGTCACCTCCAAAAAAACGCATAGCCATCCTTCTTTACCTGAGGGTGCTGGGTAAAATTAAGCCAACTGGTTCCATTTTTATTTTAGAAATTTGCCTATTTTGTGATGTGGTGAGATTTTGTGTTTTCTTATGCAGAAGTACTCCTTTAATAAGATGTGCAAGGGGTTCATCTGAATGGAATGTGATAACATAGGTCTGCAGTAAGCTTGGTCATGGACCTGGCTACAATCATCTGAAGACTTGGAGGGTTTCCACAGCTAGAGAGTAATGGGAATTGAAAATCAGACTCTGTGTCTGTTTACACCAATCTGATTTGAGGCAGTTTGAATCACAGCCAGCTTCAAGTTGGCATACGAGAGACAGGAGCCTTTCTACTCTCACTCACGTCAGTATAAATAATTCCACACCCCCTTGCAAAGGCAATTATAATGAGAAACAGCTGCATATTCTGTACAAACACAGATTTTCAGCTACACCTTAAAGTGGATTATAAAAGCAAAAGAAAAGATTTCTTCCCTTTAAACAAAGATTGTCTTTTAGACCCCTTGCTACTAATTTTAGTTCAATGTCATGACAATTATCTCTGCCAATGACACTACAAGAAGTCAGTTATCACTGAGGCATCTTCAATATACAGTTGGGCTAGAAAGTTTGTGAACCCTGTAGAATTTTCTCTATTTCTGCATAAAAATGACCTAGCATGTGATCAGATCTTCACTTAAGTCCTAAAACTAGATAAAGAGAACCCAATTAAATAAATAACACAGAAAACACTATACTCATTCAATTATTTATTGAGAAAAATGATCCAATGTTACGTGTATTTGTTGGAAAAAGTAAGTGAACCGTTGCTTTCAGTAACTGGAATGACCCCCTTGTACAGCAGTAACTTCAACCAAATGTTTCCAGTAACTGTTGATCAGTTCTGCTCATTGGCTTGGAGGAAGTTTAGACCATTCCTCCTTACCAAACTGTTTAAAGTCTGGATGTCGGTGGGCTTCCTTGCATAAACTGCCAGAACATTTCTATAGGATTAAGGTCAGGACTTTGACTCAATCATTCCAAAACATAAATTTTCTTCTTTTTAAGCCATTCTGTTACTGATTTACTTTTGTCTTTCAGATCATTGTCTTGTTGCAGCATCCAACTTCCATTCAGTTTCAGGTGATAGACTGCTACCCTAATGTTCTCCTGTAAAATGTCTTGATACAATTTTAAATTCATTGTTCCCTCAATGACTGCAAACAGTCTAGGTCCTGAGGCAGCAAAGCAGCTCCAAATCATGATGCTCATTCCTCCATACTTCACATTTAGGATGAGGTTTTGGTGTTGGTGTGCAGAGTCCTTTTACCTCCATACACAGCAATGTGCATTTCTGCCCAAGTGTTCAACTTTTGTCTCATTCGTCCACAGAACATTGTCACAGAAGCAATATAGAACATGCAGATAGTCTTTTGAAAATTTGAGACGTGCAACAATTTTTTCTGTAGAAGGCATATCCCAGAGGTTTACATTCCTTTTTCAACAAATGCATGTAATATTGGATCTTTTTTCAATAAATAAATGAACAAGTATAATGGGTTGTGTTCTTTATTTAATTTGGGTTTTCTTTATCTAGTTTTAGGACTTATGTGAAGATCTGATCACATTTAGGTCATGTTTTTTTGCAGAAATTGTGAAAATTCTACAGGGTTCAAACTTTCTAGCACCACTGTAAGCACAGAGAGCATGCAGGAAAATATTTATTTTTATGAATTTTGTAGCTGCAGGGTTATACGCTGTTATTTTATATATTTTATTTTATTAATGTATTTGTGGTACTCTTTTGTTTATGTGCTGTGTGTGATATATGTATTGTTGGTGCACCGAAGTCCTCAGGAACATTGTTTCTGTTGGTTATATATGCATACAGTCAGATGACAATAAACTTAAACCTTAGCTTGAACTTGAACTTGTCATTTACTCAACCAGCTTTTGAGATAGATTGTATGCATTGGGTGTATACACATTGATGATCATCTAAAGTTACACAGATATCTTGCTTTTCCTGTCTTTCACCATGATACATAAGGTAATCTTTATAACTGGCATTTAAAGATTCAATATGCACTCACCTTAGTTGCCTCTTTATTCGGTACCTCCTGTACCAACATTGTTCAAAGATGCTCTTCTACACACCACTGTTTTAAGGTGCAGCTATCTGAGTTACGGTTGTCTCCTGTCAGCTTCAACAAGTCTGGCTATCATCCTCTGACGTCTCTCATTAACCTGGTTGTGGTGAACTACATATACCTGTCTGGACACCCCCCACCCCCCTGCTGACTGCTCCTGTGGCTCCTCCCACAGACCCCTGTATAAAAGCGATTGGAGACACTGCCCCGGTCTCAGTCTCCAGGACGTAGTGTGGTGGTCAATTGCTGCTTGTTCTTTCTTCCAGCCAATAAAAGCCTATATCTCATGTCACGTCTCCGAGAGTTATTGATGGTGCATCACTGGTGTTTTCACCCACAGAACTGCAGCTCACTGGATATTTTATGTTTTTCACAACATTCTCTACAAAGCCTAGAGACTGTTGTGTGTGAAAATCCCAGGAGACCAGCAGTTTCTGAGATACTCAAACCACCCTGCCTGGCACTAACAGTAATTTCATGGGTAAAGTCATTTTATTCACATGTCTTCCCCACTCTGATGTCAGGTCTGAACAACAACCGAGCTTTGCAACCGCGTCTGCATGCTTTTGTGCATTAAGTTGCTTGTTTCAAAGCTTAGTCTTTCTAAAGTCAATGTTGATTCGAAGTCTTTACCCAAAAGAGTTGATGACACTTACTGATCCTAGTCAGGGCAGTTTGGGAATCTTTCTCCTAATTAAATTATAGGAATTTCTCACAAATTCAAAACGTGTAATCACATCCTATCAGAAAATTGACAATGACCTGCTGGAGTACTGAAAACAATCATAGGAATAGGTGGAGAAAATTAATGGGAGAAGAACTGAGAAAGACAGTTGAGGGATTGAGTCAAATGAACAAAGGAGATGAATCAAGAGGTTGATCCATGACTGAAATTTTGAAAGGCATGTTTTGCTGAACTAATGTCATTAAAAATCAATTCTGAAAAAAATTCTTCTTTGCAGAGGAACTTAATTTTGAAAAGAGAGAAACTCCACCTAGTTGTATATTCCTGTCCTTGCTTAGAGTCCTGGTGATATAAACACACTCATACATCACAACTGTCCAGACTGTTTCACTGTGAATCTTCACAGCGCACTTTAAACAAAGTGTGAAGATGGCCTGGAGTCACAGAAAGGACCTGGGAATTACTTTAGTGTTACCAGTGGTGCAACAGTCCTGTATGCTCTTAGTACCACAAGACCTAACCTTCCATTTAAACTCAGTCCTTTTGGACTAAAATTCTGATCCAACTGTCTGTATTCCCCAGAGCAATCCTTTACTTACCATGCACACAAGAGATTCTATAGTTGCTGGAAATCCAGAGCAACACACACAAATGTTACGAATGTGTCACAACTCTGAGGGGCCGAAGGGTACAAAGTAGCCCCCTCCTTTTTGAGAATCGCAAGATTGCTATTAATTCGGGTCTGGGACCCAGGAAATGAGAGAGAATCCACAAGGTTTTGGAATGTGTCCTGGCCTCAGTGAAACAAAGCCACTGATAACGGCCATTGTCTCTTGGAGACGGAATTGTGTATTGAGTACTGTACTATTCATCAAAGCCCTCGGGGCCGACCAGAGTGGGCTGGTTGAGGGATTGCATCATCCCAACCTGATTGACATCTGAGACCCTGTGAGTAAGGATAAAAGAGGGTCTGGAGAACAACCCCTTTAGACGCACCAGGAGAAACGCTGGAAAGCCTTTGACAGCGTTTTATAGCGAACGCCGGTGAGGGCCCGTGTGCATCCTCCCTTGCCAGGGTAGCGGGCTCATTACGGAAGAACGGCTTAGCTAAAGAAGAGGCCACAAGTGAACGGCCACCCCAACGAGACTCTGATGGATCGAAATCATAAAAGGAAAGCCGGCAAGTTTCTCAAAAATCTCTCTCTCTCTCCAACCAAAGGCTGCAGCCTGCATGAACTGAGTGACTTGTATATTTCCATCGGACAATACATTATCCCCTAGACAACGATAGAGCGTATTTCTTACTGATTATTATTATACCCGCACTTTTAGATTTAGTATTGACGATGTATATTATCTGCATGTTTGCATTGATATTATTTTTGTGTATTTTTACTAATAAATACTGTTAAAAATAGTACCATCAGACTTCAAAGGACCTCTCTATCTTTGCTGGTAAGTGACCCAGTTACGGGATTCGTAACACAAGATACTGGAGGAACTCAGCAGGTCAGGTAGTATCTGCAACCACAGGAATAAACAGATGGTGTTTCAGGCTGAGACTCTAACTGGAAAGGAAGGGAGAAGTAGGTGGAAGGAGGGGAATGAGTGCAAACTGGCAGGTGATAGGTGAAACCAGGTGAGGGGAAAGGTGGGTTGTTTGGGGGATGTGATGAAAAGAGAAGCTGGGAGGTGATGGGTAGAAGAAGTAAAGGGCTAAAGAAGAAGGAGTCTGATAGGAGATGAGAGTGGAGCATGGGAAAAGGTATTTGATATTTTACACCAAATGGTCAAATCTTGAGATTCTCCTTTTTAATCATTTGAACACTGACTCTCTCTCAAAGTCACTTGTCACTTACTTCTGGATCACGTGTCAATGATCCTTGGTTCTTCCAGAGCCCATCATATTCTCAGTGCTTCAGGACAACAGCAGTGTCTCCTTTATTCCCAAATAGAGTATGCAAACTGTACATGTTCTCCATAACCCTGGGGTTACCTGAGACCTTCTGCATTTCTTATGCTCCTCTATCTGCCAACGATCCTGACTTCCACCCTAATGTCCTATGGCTCATGATACCCTTTAACCAATCGAATTTCATAGCACACTCCGGAAAACATCCATTTCTTCAATATTGCCAAAACAGCAATAATTGCTTAAGCACTCATGGTGGTCCCTAATGTTACATGGGTGAAATAGAAAGATTGCTTCTGATTGTATCATTTTGATTACATATCTGTTAGACAAGAGTAAGTTATTTATCCCCTTGCTCCTATTCCAATATTCTACAAAATCATAGTTGATCTAACTTTAATCTCATCTCTATATTCACGACTACTTGTGGTACCTTTTTCACCCTGTTTGTTTATTAAGTATCTACTACCTATTTAGTAGTTTTAAAGAGTCATCTTCCACCAACCTTTGAAAAACTGGGCTTCAATGATTTGCACCTCACTGACAGCACAAATTTCACTTCATCACTATCTTCAATGGGTAACCCATTACTTTTAAACACTGGCTCCTACTTCTCCCGCATGAGGGATCATCCTTTCCCTATCCATCTTGATAAGAGCCTCCAGGACCTCGGTGCTTCCAATGTGTCCTTTCTAAGTTGCTATCGATATTGCCTTGAGTAGCCTGAATGACATAATAAATGAAAAGACTTATAGGGAAGTGCACTAAATTTATCAAAATCTCTTGCCCAGGGGGATGTTTGGGCACACCAGGCTAATGTCGGACTACTGAAAACAAAATGCAAAATCTTTTCGTGACTGGTCTCAGGGATTTGATAACGTAGGAGGAATTAAAAGTTGACAGGATGCTTGAAAATACATGTACCAAGTTTTAATTAAATGAGGGCTAAGAATGCTCTCCCACACTCTTCTTTAATTAAACTATGAACATTTCTCCATGAAACAATGCTGGACATCAAGTGCTTAACAGATACCCAAACCTGTACGTCTATAATTCACTCCATCACATTTCATTCTACCATGATCACTTGCTGCTTCAGCACATACACAGAAAATAAATTCAGAAGATCTTGGTGTACCTGAATAAGTTATCAATCTATCAAGGTAAACAATATCTGTTTAAAACATATATTAAAACATTAAAATACATTTAACTGGATTAAGAATTGTTTTTTTAAAAACTCACAGATTGAGTGCCATCTTGCATCAAGCTATATAGTGATTAAAATTATCTATAAAGAATAGTGTAACTTGATATGTATCGATCTATTTCTTTTAGAGCAATGACACCTCCCCAGCATTATGTATTGATCTGTTGTCTGCGCATGTACATTGTTCTCTCTCTCTCTCTCTCTCTCTCATTGCCATGTGGATACACCAGTAAAAGCCATTTCTTGCAAGCGTGATTTTATTTAATGTAGTCAAATTGTAGTTAACTTTATGTAGTTAAATTTGAAGTAAAATTGGATAGGTATACGGACAGGAAAGGAATGGAGGGTTATGGGCTGAGTGCATGTAGGTGAGAGTAAGCGTTTGGCACGGACTAGAAGGGCCGAGATGGCCTGTTTCTGTGTTGTAATTGTTATATGGTTATATGGTAGTTGTGCGCAGGCACAACATAACTGTAAATGAAAATACACTTTAAATTATGTTTTCTTATATAATCATCAGAACAATATGAATTAGTAGATATTGCTCATAACCTGTTATAGATAAAAATGAAATGATCCAGGCTTTATTTGAAAGCATATTCATCAGTGAGGTCTCTGCAGGTATTCAATCACAGTTCAGCATGAACTAGACAGGCTGAAGGGCTGATTCTGTGCTGTGGTGTTCTATGACTCTATGATTCGATTCAAAAACTGAGTACTTTCAAAAACTGGGTCATGGTTTGCATGTTTCACAATAGCTAATTGGCAGTGTTGCTGTGATTTACCATCTGTTCCACAATTGTGCCAAATTAAGCAAGACCACACTCCCAGAAAGAACCTGGAGCAGCACCGAAAGGATTCCTGAAACAAACTCCGGAAAATAAGCATTGTTTCTGAGTGTTTGTCGTGCCTTCTTTTTTATCTTGCAACACCTCAGTTGCCTCATGCTTTCTGTCACTGACTCTGGCAATATTTAACTTGACAGGTTGTTTTGACATAAAACAAAAAATCTATCAGCAGAAGTGAGGAGTCAAAAAGCCCACCGTGCTCTGGTAAGTGCTGGGAAATTATTCTCAGTTGGAAAAGCAGTAGAATTTGCAAGATTGCAGCCATCAAGGTCAAAAAGTAGAAAACACCCATGACAGTTTAAGTGCCTTCGGGCTCACTTGCAAATTTGCTTAACTCTCTAGTAGGACAGATGATCTCCTGCAGAAGCATTTTCTATTGGATTAAAGTCAACTTTGGATTCTGACAATGATTTGAAAAGGCGTTGAACTGACTGTCACCAACCAAGCTTGGGACGATATACACTCAGTGGCCACTTTATTAGGTATGCCTCTACACCTGCTCATCAACACAATTATCGAAGCAGCCAATCATGTGGCAGCAACTCAATGCATAAAAGCATGCACTTGTAGTCAGGAGGTTCAGTTGTTGTTCAGACCAAATGCAGAATGAGGAAAAAGCAGGACCTAAGTGACTTTGACCGTAGAATGACTGTTGGTGATTTCAGTTTCTCAGAAACTGCTGATCTCCTGGGATTTCACACACAACAGTTTAGAGTTTACAGAGAATGGGGCAAAAAGCAAATAAAAACATCCAGTGAACGGCAGGTCTGTGGGCAGAAATGCCTTGTTAATGAGAGAGGTCAGAGGAGAATGGCCAGACTTTTTCAAGCTGACAGAAATACAGCGGTACCTCAGAGACAACAGTCACAACAACAGTGTGTAGAAGAGCATCTCTGAATGAACAACATGTCAAACCTTGAGATGAAAGGGCTACAGCAGTGGAAGATCGTGGGCATACACTCGGTGGCCACTTCATTAGGTGCAGAAGGTATCTAATAAAGTGGTTACTGAGTATATATTTCTTCCACCCATTAAACAGAATTCTAAAAAGACGGTTTCTTGATGTAACTAGGGCAAAGGAGAAAATTGATATTTCCATTATTGCTATTCATGATTTGTTTTGTTTCTCAGTCTCCTGGACCTCCTAGAGTTTAATTTATGTGACTAGGTAAGGCCCATTAAAACCCACCACATGGTATTTAACATTTAAATTCATTCTAGTGCCAGCATCAAAGAGTTCTACACTTTAATTTCAAATTCAGGCCAAATTTTATTTTTAAGGAGCATTGCAATAAATGACTGACCTAACCATCATGGGGCAAGAGAAAATTTACAAAAGGCACGTTCAGTTGTTCAGTGAGATAGTTAACAAGGCTCCTATACAACTTTCTTAATGTGTGTTTATTAGGTTTTTACAGTGTAAATGTATTGTTTGAACGATAGGTGCAAATGTTAATTCCTTCGCTTCTACCTCCAGCCAACATTCTGGGTATAGTTTATTATATTAAAAAAACTACTTCTTATTTAGTTTAAGCTACATATTTAATGGAAAGTGCGGTAAAGTTGTTGCTTAACAAGATCGCTTTCAGAAAGGACAATTTATTGTTTTCTTCTGGGTGCCAGAAAAATGACTGTAGGTTGCACTAACATGTCTAGAAACACAACAATTGCCTGGCAACATTGACATCATCGATTTTCCCATGAAGTCTCACACCATCCCTTGTGAGAATGGTGCCCATTCCTTCATCAATACTCAGTCATTAGTCCGGAGCTCCCTATGGAAGGAGTTACCTTCCTACCATGTCCACAATGTTTAGGAAGAAGAAGGAATTCCACCATTCAATTGGCAATGCAAGAAATTCCTTCTTTCCTTGCAGGAAACACCCTTACCATGAAAATGAATAGTAATAAAGTACATTTGTCCAGAATCTGAATATCACCATAGATATTGTGTACAAACAATGAACTAAAGTACTTGTTAGTGGATTGTGAAAATATAGGATGCTACAATTCAAGATTCCTCATTATATTAGAATCAGGTTTAGTATTGGCAGCGTATGCCATGAAATTTGTTGCCTTTGCTGCAGCAGTACGACTCAATGCATAATAATTAAAAAATGTGAATTACAGTAAATATATATGGTTAAATATATATAGATTTTATATATATATATATATATATATATATATATAAATAGTTAAATTAAATGAATAGTGTAAAAATAGAAATTAAAAAGTAGTGAGGTAGTGTTCATGGGCTCAATGTCTACTCAGAAATCAGATGACAGTGGGAAAGAAGCTGACTGAATTGCTGAGTGTTTGCCTTGAGGTTTCTGTACCTCCTTCCTGATGGCAGCAATGTGAACAAGGCACGACCTGGGTGATGGGGGTCGATAATGATGGATGCCTCCTTTTTGAGGCTTTTCTCCTTGAAGATGTCCTGGATACTGCAGAGGCTAGTGACCACAATGGAGCTGACGAATTTCACAACCCACTGCAGCTTATTTCAATCCTGTACAGTAGTCCCCTCCCCTGCATACCAGACGGTGATGCAGCCAGTCAGAGTGTTCGCCACAGTACCTCTGTAGATATTTGTGAGTGTCTTTTCAGACATACCAAATCTTCTCAAACTCATAATGAAATCTTGCCACTATCTTTGTAGGTGCAACAAAATTTTGAATTCAGGATAGATCCTCAGAGATATTGACACTCAGGAACTAGAAATTGCTCACTCTTGCCACTTTTGATCTCTCTGTGAGGACTGGTGTGTGCCCTATATGTGGTACACTTCAATGTTTTTCATCATAAATGTTAAAATCAGTGCCAGGGCTAGACCAGCGATGTCCTTGCAACTGTCCAGACTTCTCCTTTAGTCATGCAGCTTTACTTAGGGTGAAGCAAAAATGGAAACATACATGTGTAGCAGTTTACTACAGCACTGCTGGAGAAGTTACATGCTGAAGGCTGTGATGTGGATCACCATGCTGGGTGAAGTCCCAGCAGAACACCTTCAATGGTACTAAATCTGCACTTGTGCAATGCTTATTAATGCTGACAGAAAGACTGGGGAATGAGGGATCCATCTGGAGCATTCACTTCCTTCAATTGCTGCTAACTATTAAAGGAGAAGAACATAACTATGAGTTTTGACATTATATCTTTGCTCATTTTTGACAGATAGACAGACATACTTTATTGATCCTGAGGGAAATTGGGTTTCGTTACAGTCGCACTAACCAAGAATAGTGTAGAAATATAGCAATATAAAACCATAAATAATTAAATAATAGTCAGTAAATTATGCCAAGTGGAAAGAAATCCAGGACCAGCCTATTGGCTCAGGGTGTCTGACACTCCAAGGGAGGAGTTGTAAAGTTTGATGGCCACAGGCAGGAATGACTTCCTATGATGCTCAGTGTTGCATCTCGGTGGAATGAGTCTCTGGCGGAATGTACTCCTGTGCCTAACCAGTACATTATGGAGTGGATGGGAGACATTGTCAAAGATAGCATGCAACTTGGACAGCATTCTCTTTTCAGACACCTCCGTCAGAGAGTCCAGTTCCACCCCCACAACATCACTGGCCTTACGAATGAGTTTGTTGATTCTGTTGGTGTCTGCTCCCCTCAGCCTGCTGCCCCAGCACACAACAGCAAACATGATAGCACTGGCCACCACAGACTCGTAGAACATCCTCAGCATCGTGCAGCAAATGTTAAAGGACCATTTTCACAAAGATGTTCAGCATGGAGTTTCAGCAGCTGTACTACTCTTCTGGAAATCTGCCCCTTTCTATTCTCCATCAAATGCTTGCTCTCAGTTTTACCACATCTGGGGTGATAGATGTTTCAAAAGCATCTTCTATTTTCCACTGAACTGACTCCAATAAAACAAGGACAATACCCACAGATCTAAATTATTGTGTATCGGTAAGCAGAGTATTTATTCAGTCAACCAAAAACCACAGGCACTCGTTAGAATGCTGTCTTTCTTCCATCTGGGCAGCCAAAGTCTTTAAATGCAATATTCTAAGCAAAATTCAAATGATTTTATAAACCTACTGTTGATTGATTACAGCAGGTTTAAATAGAGATGATTTATTTACTAGCTGATTTACCCATTGGGCAGGTTACTCTGAATGTGAAAGATGATAAAGATTCATTAATGTGTAGCTTTGCTTTTTTCTCTCTCCTTCCTGTTCAAGTACATTAACAAGTCATCAATGATATTTCCTACATTCACAGAAGCAATTTCACAAGTGATCTCAGTCAGAGACAGCAGGACTCTGACTGAGATGCATCTCTTCCTGGAATCAGGTGGATTCCACTCAGCAATTCAGGAACAGCTTCTTCCCCTCCGCCATCCGATTCCTAAATGGACATTGAATCTTTGGACAGTACCTCACATTTCTTTAATATACAGTATTTCTGTTTCTGCACATTAAAAAAAAATCTATTCAATATATGTAATTGATTTACTTGTTTATTTATTATTGTTATTTTTATTTTATTTACAGTATTATTATTTTTCTTCTCTCTGCTAGATTATGTATTGCATCGAACTGTTGCTGCTAAGTTAACAAATTTCACATCACATACTGGTGATAATAAACCTGATTCTGATTCTGATTAGAGTAAAGTGAGACATAACTTGGAAGTAAGATGCATTGTTCCCCCTTTGATTTTACCTGGACCTGACAGTTTTCATCCACTGATTGTCACTGCACATCACTATATACAAGTCCTTGACTAAATATCACGACCACATTGTTACTGTGTATCCTGTGGAATGGTTGTAATAATTGTTGCTCACTCTCTAGGAAGTCTGTTGTTAACTCTTAAGTAAGTAGTTAGATCCCATAAGGCCATAGGACGATAAGATATAGGAGCAGATTAGGCCATTTGGCCCATTGAGTCTGCTCCTCCATTTCATCGTTGATCCATTTTTCCTGTCAGCCCCAATCTCCTCCTTTCTCTTCATATCCCTTCAAGACCTGACTAATCAAGAATCTATCAACCACTGCCTTAAATATATGTAAAGTCTTGGCCTCCACAGCCACCTGTGGCAATGAATTCCACAAATTCACTACTCTCTGGCTAAAGAAATTCCTCCTCATCTCCATTCCAAAAGGACACTCCTCTATTCTGAGGCTGTGTCCTTTGGTCCTATTGGAGCAGAACAAACATATGAAGGCAGATCCTGGGAAGCTCTTGCCCCATGGTAAGAATCCTAATGGAATACCAAATAATGCTAACCCCCAGGAGATTCAATTGGGTGTCAGGACAAGATGGAGCTGGGTTATAGGGTAGTTCTTCTATTTGCTTTGAAGAGCAGAATGTGGCCTGTTAACATTTCCCATTAAGACTAGTGACTGCAATAGTTAATAGAGCAAAAATGAATGAGGATGCAATGTTAAATTTCCAATTAAATTTATTGTTCCATTTCAAGATATTGAATTTCTGACTTTAGTTTTAAATAAGGAAGCCGACAGAATTTGAAATGCATGTTGTTACTTTAAGGATTAACTTCAAAAAATTTCTGGCTTCTATTATCCTGGCAAAAATCACAGCTAAAATTTGTTGCATAGAAAACAATACTTCAGAGGTAATGATTTACTTAATTCTGGAGTAACATATGCAGAAGAAGATAGGCATAGTGAATCAGTGTTAATTGGTGGTGAAACTTTGAACTCTTTTTGTGCCATTTTGAGCCCACAAGCTGAAGAATTGACGCTTGTAATTCTTTTCACTCCAGCTGTTATTTTCACAATAACGTTAGAGACACCCTATTTTACCACAGAGCTCCACTTCATTTTGCCGCACTACGCTTTCCTGTTCTGTGCAGTCAATAAAATGTCCCATCTGTGTAGGATTATGGAGATGTGGACCACATGAAACTAATGCACTTCAATAAACACTTTGAATGGAATTATTGCAAAAATTCAGTTCAATAATAAACACACACAATTTTTCAAACATGCCATTGCAGAAGTTGTTGCTTTGCTGAGTTTTCCAGCAAACAGTGAGACCAAATTTTTAAAATATTTGTTGACAGGGGATTGTGAAAGTACAGGAGTGAAGGTGATGATGGGAATTGTGGGAGAGTTTTGATGTCTTTCCCATGTTTACTAAATCTAAACAACTTCATCTGCCTGTTACACCTTTCATAGGTTTCAATAGTGAAATGGAATACTAATACATTTTTGGCACTTATGGCATTTCCCTCTATTTCTAAGTCTCCCATACTAAACCTAATGTAATCCAAGTCACCTGGAGGAAAAACTTGCCATATCTTCACTTAGACATCCATTGTGTTACTTTTAAACTGTGAACTAGTAGCCACCAAAGTGGAGTTAAGATACTGTAATTTTAATATAATCGATTGCAGCAAGTCATTCATCTTGATTTGAAGAAGAGTATTGCAAATACCACAGGCATCTTTTTAAATGTAAAAAGTTATTCATATTGTATAATGTACACATTTATAAGTCTTTTGTAACAACATACTCAAATTATTTAATGGACTTTTAATTTAGAATTACCTTCAAAATATTTATAAGGGCTTAAAATGTTTGGAAATATTTTGTTTTAAAAGTGTTAAAACCTGTTTTATCTTTTTTTAAAAAAATTAACCATTATGCAATCTATAAAAATGTATTAATTGCTTTCTCATGTCAGTGAGTGCTTTAAAAAGAAAGTGTTTACTTCATAAACTCTCAGGCAGTCTGACTGAATGCAGCTCAGACAATTGTCATAAATTTTCTTCATTTGGTGGCCAGTTCTTAATTTGGCCTTTCTTTCCCTTATCCTTCATTATCCCAATGTGATGTTATTGCACAGTAGGGCTTCTTATCATGCTGCCCCTTGCCACGAAGAATTCCTTCCGGACATTGCACCCAGTGGCGACTGGAAGGAACGTTTAAGATAACATTGAATGCACTGGAGAAATTAGTGACTAGCTGTCGGTAGATGCTGCCCCATTTATTTAACCAGAGATATTACACAATTTTTTGTATTACTACAGTACAAGAATGACCTCCACAATTCATGACACCAGGACATCCATCTTTTGCTCTTAGATGCCATAATACCACTGGCAGAGTAGCAAGGGCAAATTGCAGAAGAAGCAATATACTATAGAAGAAAAATACTACAGATGTTGGAAATATGAAATAAAAACAGAAAATATTGGCATGTTCTATCAAGCGCCCAGAAATGTGTACTTGATGGTTGTCATGGATAGGGTGGGCTTGTGCTTGAGTTTGATGTTTATGATATCAAAGACTTTAAAAGAACAGAATGAAGTGGAGAATCTCATATCAGTGTTGGGAAAACTGGATATGACAACAGATGAGATATACATTGCAACACACCATTTTTTTGGCAGTAAGACAGCACAGTATTCCACCTTACTGCAAAATGTGAAAGTTGCAGAAAGTAGTATTGACACATTTTGTTGTGTAATGCCGTGCTGAAACTGACTGTCATTTTGAAAATTGCACTTCTTTTTGATATGAAACTACTCTTAATTTATTGCATTTGGCACAGTAGATGACTTTTTAATGTCAGCTCTTAAAGACTGGGAACCAGTATACATAACACTCATCGGTAAGGGAATATTATCAATAAACAAATTCATGTTGTAATGATAAGGAAATGATAAGTGCTTCCAGAGATTCATAGGGACTTGGACTGACAGGTGAAGAACAGCACTTACAAGGACCATATCCTTTGTAAATGGAGACCATGGAGATTCTTCAGTTCTAGAGCTTGATGCTTCTAGCAGCAAGTTGCCTTGTAAATCTCAGTAAGCACATGGACGTGGCATCCAAACTATTGCACTTTAGAGAAATGCATGTAAATGTCCAAACACACACTGATTACTCCTGAGGATGAAGGAAAAATTGATGGTCTTCTCTCCTTAAGGATTGGGAATAATCATTAATGGCATAGAAGTAATTAAACTGTGAGGTGTGCTGGAGATTGTAAGAGGTCAGAGATCTCAGTGAGGTCAGTGTAATTTGAGTATTGGCCCTTTAAGTAGCATGGGTTCAGAAAAAATGTCATAATTAAATAAAAATGTATCAGCTTTCACTCAAGTGAGATTGGAAATCTCACTATAGGGGAGCTTTGACAGACCCTAAGCCTCAGAAAGGTGACATTCATCATTAGGGTCCCCCATCACCCAGGTCATGCCTTGTTCTCATTGCTACCATCAGGAAGGAGTGTGAAGGTACAGAAGCTAGAAGGCACAGACTTAATGATTCAGGAACACCTTCTTCCCCTCTGCCATCAGATTTCTGAATGGACATTGAGCCCATAAACTACCTCTCTACTACTTTTTCTATTTTTCACAACATATTTATTATGATATTTAATATACATACTTGCCGTAATTCACAATTTTTCTATTACTAAGCAAGTACGTATTGCATAGTACTGCTTTGGAAAAGACAACAAATTTCATGACAGATGCCAGTAATATTAAACCTGATTCTGATTCTGATTTGTTACTATTCATGTTGTTTTGGCACAAATAACATTTAGAAAACATAATGCTTGAGAGACGAAAATCCTACCAAAATATGGGGAGATAAATTTTCTAATCTATGCCAAGGCATCCAACTATGAGCACAAAATTGCTCTGGTCTGGCTAACCCTATTTTAAAATTAACACAGTAGTATTGTATTGTGAGTTGGAATGGCAGCTTCATAGTTCCCAGTGGGTAAGGTACACAGAGATTATAGGGCAACACCATTCCTGCTAAGTGAGTCAGCACATTAAGAGCTGTCTTTCTGGCAGTGATGGCATAGTGAGGGAAGGAATACACCGTGTTCTGTATGTCTGTGCACCTCCAGATGATTGGTCCAATTGACTACCATGGGTGAGATTAGGCTTGGTGATAAGCAGTATTCCAGAATGCAGCTCAGAATGAGTTTGTATGAGAATGTAATAAGGAGAAAAAGGACCATAAGAACACCAGACATAGAAGTAGAATTAGGTCATTCAGCCCATCGAGTCTGCTCTGCCATTCTATCAAGGCTGATATATTATCCTTCTCAACCCAATTCTCCTGTCTTCTCCCTGTAACTTTTGAAGCCTTTACTAATTAAGAAACTATCTACCTCCACTTTGAATATATCCAATAGCTTGGCCTGCACAGCCATCTCTGCAAATGAATTCCACAGGTTCACGAACAACATGCTAAAGAAGTTCCTCCTTATCTCTGTTATAAATGGACGACCTTCTATTTTGAGATTGTGTCCTTTAGCCTTCAACTCCCCCACATTAGGAACCATGTCCACTCTATCTGGGCCATTCTGTCTTCAAAAGGTTTCAGTGAAATTCACCCTAATTCTTCTGAACATCAGCATGCACTGGCACAGAGCTATTATATGCTCTGGATGCACCGACGCAGTTTCCATTATCTTGAGTATTGAAGACATATGGTGGAAGATGATTTGTGCAAGGTATTGAGGTCACAGTAATTGATGCTTCATTTCACACCTTGCACAATGTATTTCTCTTAGTGAACAATTAGTGAGTTGCAATTAACTTCCGCCTTGCTGGACATGTGTAGTGCACGTATATGGTGTCATAAAAAACTGATGTTAAAAAGATATTTATGCTAAGGTGATTATCGCACAGAATGCCATGACAAATTAATGTCACCCCTAAAAGATTGTTAGCATGCTTTGACTCACGTTAAATCATTTATAAATTTCATTTGGAAATAAGATATTCATAAAATTTCTTTCAAATATTGAAATACATTAGACGTGTAAGTACAATGACCTGTTCTCTTTGGAGTGAAGGAGAATGGGAGGTGACTTGATAGACATGCATAAGAGGCATAGATAGAGGAAATAGCCAGCACCTTTTTTCTCCAGGGCGGCAATGGCTAAAACCAGAGGACATCCTTTTAAGGTGGGTGGAGGAAAGTTTTGGGGAGATGCCAGAGTTAGTATTTTTTTTACACAGTGAGTGACAAGTACCTGAAATGTACTGCCAGAGGAGGTGGTAGAGGCTGATTCATTAGAGACATTTAAATGGCTCTTAGATAGTCACATGGATGAAAGAAAAATTGAGGATTATGGGCTATGTAGGAGGGAAGGGTTAGATTTGTCATGGTATAGGATTAGAGATTAGTACAACATCATGGGCCAAGTGACCTGTACTGTACACTTCTATGTTCTATCTTTTAATAATAAGCATTTAAATTGTTTTAACACTGAATGAAGGATAGTTACTCAACAGAACATTGGGGATAATTCATCCAATCATCTCTGAAATAATGTGGCCAGCTGAGAGAACAGCCTGGGCCTCAGAGCTTTGCTTTTGCATGGCATTCGAAAACCAGTTAAGTTGACGTGAACAAGAGATTTGTATTC
Source organism: Hypanus sabinus (assembly GCF_030144855.1). Classification (NCBI taxonomy): domain Eukaryota; kingdom Metazoa; phylum Chordata; class Chondrichthyes; order Myliobatiformes; family Dasyatidae; genus Hypanus; species Hypanus sabinus. The sequence continues at coordinate 62,529,794 of NC_082722.1, read as the reverse complement.
TCTGTAGATAAATGCTGCTTTTGGCTCCATGGTGGAATATTTGTTCAGGAAACACACTGCACTAAATTGGCATTTTAATTTATACAAACTGACTGGTAGGAGAATTGGAAAAGCACACTGTTACAGTTAAACTTGCTTTTAAATAGCATCTTATCAGAATATCCCAAAGTGCTTCAAACACAATAGGTTACAGTAGAAATTCGATCTATATTCTGTTAGAAAACAGGGAAGATAATTTGCACACAAAGAAGTCCCATAAAGACAGAAGAGTGAATGAGAGTCAAATTTAATTTTGGTGCTGTTGCTTGAATGAAAATTATTGTTCAGGACCTTGGGAGAACTCCGTGTTCTTCTGTACATAATGCCTTGAGTTATTTTATAACTATCCAAAAGATAGAATTACAATTATCCAAAGCCATTCAACAGGGATGGCAAACAGGCAATCTATTTTAGAACTTACTCATTTTTCATATTGAGTTGAAAATCTAACTCCTCAATAATCGAACATTCCCGCTCTATTACACAAATTCTCAGATCATGACCTAGGATCAACAAGATAAGTGGGTGCAGAAGTTATGTCCAATTGCTGTCAGGGGAGTGTCATTAATGTATTGTTTGGCTAATAGGGTTAGGGTTTTCAATGAAGTCACACCAGGAATAAGTAAATATCGCAATATGTATAAAAAACAAAATATGATCCTCAGTCCTTTATGTTCACTGCAAGACTACTTAAAACCTAAGGGTAGTGTGAGTGATCCACATATTTTCTGCAGTTGATGTCATTTCCTCCATCCCCAACCCCTCTACTATTTCCTCAGTCACTGCACTGTACTGAAAAAATCACTTTTAATCCACTTTTTATAACACTTATTACATTGCAAATACATGCTGGTATTTATGTATTTATGCACATTTTATTCTATGTCTGAACTTCAACAAACTTTATTTTTATACATTTCTTTATTCTTTGTAATTGCTGACTGTTGTTCTTTTTGTTGCATGTTATGCCAACACACCACGGCAAATTGCTAATATATGTATTAAGAATAAAGTTGAATAAAGTTGATCCTTTTGTGAATACAGTCCTGTTACTGGACATGGCCAGAGTAAGGAAATGTATTGACACAAGTACCATCAGGCTGAATAAAAGAGGGCAGTCTTGCCTTATCTACTCCTACTTAACATTCTAAACACACTTACACTCACAATGTAACAAAATTAAGAACAGAAGAGGTTCACTTGAGGCCAATTTGGTTGGCTGTTTTATTCAAAGAATTTTTACTTGATAAATTATTACCAGCTTAAAGCATTGATGTTTTGGGAAGATAAAACCCTGTTTAAAAACTCTCAGAAAGCCTTCTCTGGGAACTTGCTTCAAAACAGGACAGGAATTTAACGTTCATCTATCATCGAGCTATTGTTCTGTAAATACATCTGCTTGGAAAAATATTTAAGCCTGTGAGAGGTAGATGAACATTCTTTTTTGGAAGCCAGACAATCAGGCACAGAAAAGCATATTGCACCTTGTATTCTGTACAAATTTAATTGCACTGTCACTATAATCCCCAAGAACTGTTGCAGCAATGATTGGCACTATTGTCCCAACTGATGCTGTGAGAAAGAAATTACCTTGCAAACCATTTAAAGCAGAAGTGTGCAAGACAGTGCCCTCTTCTATTTGGTATCTAGAAGTTAACTGACTATGGAAGCTTTGTGACTGGTTATCAAATCTATCCATACCGTCCTCTGGCCTTAATTGTCACATACAGATACAGCCTTCAACATTCCAACGGTAAAACCAACCATCTTCCTCAGGGACTGAGGGTGGAGGGGATGAAGCTGTTCCTAAAACTTTGAATGTATGTCTTCATAGTTATTAACATTTTAAAAATAAATACAAATTCATTTAAGTAACATTAATTAATATATTGATATTAATTAAAAATAGAACAAAAGGACATGTACTTTTATTATGAATATCAGAGTTCAAGTTGAATTGTCATTCAACCATGTACATATATACAGCTAAATGAAACAGTGACCCTCTGGGGGCAAGGTGCAAATCACAGAAAATACAGTCAGACACATAGCACATCTAGTTCCCAATCAAATGAAACAGACAGTGCCTAAAGTGCCAATGAAGTTGATATTAAGTATATCAGCATATCTGCTCAGACTTTAACAGAATGTCCCCGGACACACTTGTAATCCGTGGGATGGAGTGAGGGCAAGCCTGACCTCTATCGCGTTCCAGAGCTCAGAAACACACTGCAGCAGTCCAGCAGTTCTCTGCAGGACCACTGGTTATTTATTTGATGCTTTCTGACCTGCTGAGCGTTTTTCAGTACTTTTTGATTGTATATTTTTGGAGTTTTAGCATCTGCTGCAATTTGTCCTTGTGTCTGGCACTACAAATAGTCAGAAGCTGCAGCAAGTTTTTAATTTACTAGAGATATCTATTAGTTTGTACTAAGAATGCGAAGTGCTAAGTTCAGCCATCACTTGAATAATGATCTGAATTTTTGACTTAAAGAGCTGGTCTAGTCTACAGAGTGATGGGGATCATGCATCTTGTGGATCGTTGTGAAAATACAATCACTTTACTGATGTTCTTCTGGGAAGAAAATTCACTGCCCTTATTAATTCTGGCTTATATCTCAATCCGCATTTCAGAATGCACAGGGCTTTTAACTACCCCTTGCATTCTGAAATACCCCAGTGAGTGATTTAATTACACCACAAAGGCCAAGGAAATCTGATATTCCATTATTAGCATGCTGCCTGACCATTGTTTTATTAGGTCCTAAGGCACGGTATAACTGGATGGTTGTATTTCACAGCAAATGAAAACTTTCCATCTGGGTAGATGCTGGAGCATGATGATGGAGAGTGAGTGAAGAGGACAGACTGGTAGCTAATGGCTTTATCTGGCCTTCATCAGGATGGTAATCAGGTAAATACAAAGATCAGAAACAGATATGGGGGGCTTCAGGGTTTGAAAGGATGGAGACAAGATGGATCAGAGGAATGATAACCATGCGGGTAAGGTGGGTCAGGACTCTTGGGGGAGTTAATGCTCAGAGTGACCGTGCTTTGTGGCATTGAATTTTCACCATCAATAACATACCAATATGCCAATGTGTTTTGCAGCCAGTGAAGTACATTTGAAATTGTGCCCAACGATTTCTGCAGTACTCTTTCAATGCCACTCTTTGTTAGATTGGTGATCCATAGCCTAGCCTCTGTCACCCCTTAACATCCCATAAATGATCACATATCGGTTGGTGTGAAGGACCTCCTATGGGAGCTACTTCAAGGAATCAACAAACTACGTACATGCTAGGATTATCCCTTCTGTCTATTGCTGCACTTCTACATATTTTGGGATGCTTTTCCATTCCAGTAGTTTTATAAAGGAAGAGGGCATTTGATACTCAATCAGAAAAGATGAGAATGAGGGATAGTGAGTGAGAGAAGGGGAATTTTATTAGTGGATAGCCTTATTTTCAAAAGCTTCAGCTCTGCTCAAATATAGATACCTTTCCTAGTGCATCTGGACAAAGATAGCCTGTAAAACTTCCTCTTGGCATTGTTCAGTTCCTGGGAAAATTAATCAGGACTGTGTAGATCAGGATGAGCTTCTCACAGGAGAAGAAAAAGGAAGGTTGTCAAAGGGGGTGTTATTCACAGAGGATCCTTGAAATGTAGTTACGCTGTGGAAGACTTATTATCCAATGCAGGGATGGCATAAACTTGAACTCCCTTGGATGTTGGGTGAGAGTTGCTTGTGCTACACTGGTTGTTAAACCTGTGTAGGGCCCTGTCACGAATGGTGCCAGACTATAGAAATTTAAACAACACACACAAAATGCTGGCGGAACGCAGCAGGCCAGGCAGCATCTATAGGAAGAAGTACAGTCGATGTTTCGGGCCAAGACCCTTCATCCGTTTACAAAGGGTCTCGGCCCGAAACATCGACTGTACTTCTTCCTATAGATGCTGCCTGGCTTGCTGCATTCCACCAGCATTTCGTGTGTGTTACCAGCATCTGCAGATTTCCTCATGCTTGCGAATAGAAATTATACAGTGCTTTTCATGATTATCATAACTCTCACTCCAAAATGTTACCCAATCTAAAAGCTAGCAATTGGGCTATAATAATAAAAGGATTCAGCAGACATCAGAATAATCACTGAGCAGAGCACATCATGATTTGTATGTCTTATTTATTCCCACAACAAGCTGGGTAATACAAATTACCTTGGGGAAAGCCTAGAGAAGAACTACAAGAGGAGTACAAAAATATATAACTTAAAGAACTTTGGCTATGATGATAAGCTCTAAGTCCATACACCTCTCAACCACAACAATGTAGATTTAGGTGAAACCCCTTTTTACCGGGCATCTCCAGAAACATAGCTGGTTTTTAGCCTCTCGTTAACAAGTCAATGAACTCAGTGCTGAGATAACCACCTTTCTCGAATTCCTTATGTCTAGGGTCGATATGTCTTGGGTCTCAACAGATCGGGATGTTTTGACCACCCACACCACAATATAAGTAAATACTGTGTAAATGCTGCCCACTCACAATTACCTGTTAGCAAGAAATAATAGATTGTGCACTGCATACAATTATAAAGCAAGCATATTTACAAATTTCAGCTTTATTGAACAGTTATAGGAAAAGAAAAAAAGTAAAACAAAATAGAAAGGGCCCATTAGAGTTAACCCAGTCCAAATATGCACATAAGTTGCTCATCTTGAGGTTGTCTTCACCTGGTGCGCTGGACCCACATTTGGCATGTAAGCACACACCTTCTGAATGTCATTTGAAATTCATCTCAAAAAATGGGCTGCTCCACCCAGCAGCTTCTCGAACCTTCTCCCAGTTCCACTATACTGATTGAATGACGCTGCATTTCTAAGCATAAACATCACAACCCTTTATTTTTAGCTCAAACCCAAACATGTTGAAATCAGCACAGAACTGCTACAATGAATTACCTACAGCATGGCAGTAAAAATAAGAGAACTACGTAGGGATGACCAGATAGATATCTACAAAATAGTTAAGGAGCTGGATTCTAGTCATGAATTATATTAGCTTAACAGATCACAAAGGAACTGAAGCATGGGTCTCATCTATGTAAAAGCTAGAATATTCAGGAAAATTATTTTTTTTGTGTGTCTTATGAGCTTCTGGAACATTTTGGTGAGATTCAACTCATTCTGTGCCTTCTAGATGAAACTCAACAGCATGGATGCTGTAACATGCAGATTAGTGTCCTTACAGGGAACATTTAGTCCAAGTAGCCTTCTAGATTGATTAAGATTGCCCAGGGCAGTCAGACAGGAACTTCTACTGAGTATCTATTCTCATTTGCCCTTTTTTCCCCTTTTTCAATTGCAGTGATGAGTGGGAGAGTAGTGGGATATTGAACCAGAAGAAATGCTTAGCTATCTTTTCCTTTTATTTAGAGATGCAGAAACAGGCATTTCCGGCCCAACAAACCCGCGCCGCCCAACCACACCCATGTGACCAAATAACCAATTAATGCATATGTCTTTGGAATGTGGGAGGAAACCAGGGCACCTGGAGGAAATCCACACAGTCATGAGGAGAATGTACAAACTCTTTACAGGCAGCGGCAGGAAGGGAACCATAGTTACTGGCACTGTAACAGTGTTTTGTTAACTTCTGTGCTACTGTGCAGCTGCATGATCCAGCTATAGTGGTAATAGGAAGTTTTAAAGTAGATTCATAGAGTCATAAAGTTATACAGGCCTTTCAGCCCATGAGAAACCAAGGTGCTCACATTTGGTCTCCATCCCCTGAAATTGTTCCTCAAGTATTTAATCAAATGTCTTTTTAATGTAACCATAACAGCAGGTATTCCCCTGCCTGTATTGTCATACATTTAGACCTATTTCCAAGTGATTCTCCAAATGTGGTGAATTCCTCTATTTTGATATAATTCTGGCTCACCTCCAGTCTCCCACTGCTTATAAACCTGAACTCATCCAGCATTATGATGTCTTGTCTCACACATGGTTCTGCTTGCATATCATCTATATGCTTGTTGGATCTCATCATTTCCCAGGTCCACAGGGACTGCAATTTAAAATTCTCATCCTGGTTTTGAATTTCCATCAAACAGTACCAGCAGCGCAGCAATTTTGTTGTCGGACCAGCAACCTGGAGGCCTCTATCAGTGTTTTAGTGACAAGAGTTCAATCCTGCTGCTTCAGCAGGAAGATTTGAATTTATATAAATTGAACTTATAAACAAATGAGATCCTCCATTGTTTGGGGTCGATCGTCCTAGCAGTTCGAGTAATACACAAGGCAGTAGAAAAGCCAGGGCAGTATGAGATGGAGAGCAAGCTGTCGCCCGTGCAGCAAGCTCAACTTCCCTTCACAGCTGATGAATCCAAAGGAATGGCAGAGGCCGATACAGTTTGGCACCTGCAGCATCACAGGAGTTCCCAGTCAGCATTGAACTCAACGAAAGACCACTTTAGGGACTCCGGTTCCAGATTTTATCCCAAGCCTTTCCCATGAGTAGGTATAACCGCAAGGCAGTGGAGACTAGTGTTCAGAGATTTCCTTCTCCTAGATGAGCTGCCAACCACAGCTGATGAACCCCATCTGCCTGAAGTGACTGGTTTTAAGGTGCCAGTAACCTGTGGGAGCTTATCCCCACTATCAGCCTGGCTATGAAAACCTTAAGGAAACATTAAGGAATTGCTTGTGTTTATGATACCAAAATTAGTATTATAAACACAAGAGATTCTGTAGATACAGGAAATCTTGAGCAACACATACAAAGTGTGGGAGGAACTCAGCAAGTCAGGCCCCAACTACAGAGTCGAATAAACAATTGACGTTTTGTGCTGAGGCTCTTTGTTTGGAGAGGCAAGGAAGGGCACAGAAGCCTAAATAAGAAGGTGGAGGGAGGAAAACGAGTTCAAGCAATGGGTGAAAACTGAATCTGGGTGGGTAGGTGGAGGTGGGGGTTGAAGTAAGAAGCAGGGTGGTGATTGGTGGAAGAGAGCTGAAGAAAAAGGAATCTAATAGGAGTAGACAGTGGACCATGGAAGAAAGGGAAGGAGGAGGCTTATTAGAGGGAGATGATGGGAGGTGAGGAAAAGAGGAGTGAGTGGAGAACCAGAATATGGAATGGAAAAAAAAGTGTGGAGTGTGGAGAAATTACTGAACGTTAGAGAAATTGATGTCCATCCTGTCAGGTTGGAGTCTCCCCTCAAGAAATATGAGGTGTTGCTCTTCCAACCTGAGAGTGACCTCATGGTGGCAGTAGAGGAGGGCATGGACTGACATGTCGGAATGGGACTGGGGGGGCCCAGTTGAAATGGGCGGCTTCTGGGAACTATCACCGTTCGCGGCGCTCGATGAAGTGATCTCCCAATCTACGTCAGGCTACACTGATGTGGAGGAGCCAGCTCCAGGACCTCATCTCAGCAATAGTGACCATAAACCAGAGGAACCTCTTGTGCCATCTCTTACATACACTTCCTTCAGAGGAGAAAACTGAATGTTCTTTCCTGATCTATATTTGATTTTTCAATGACTTCTGGATTGGGCTGGCAAGTAATTTGTAATTGGTTTATTATTATCACAAGCACAGAGATAGAGGGGAAAACTTTGACTTGCAGACCAAACAAGCAGATCATTCCAAACATGTGTACATCAAGGTAGTACAAAGGATAGAGCAAGAACAGTTAGCATTACAGTGCAACACATAATATTAGGCATAATAATAGTCTTAGGCACCTGAGCTATATGTGTATATGTGTCTCAGAATTTTGCAGAGCACCTTATTCCTTTATCATATGTACATTGAAACATACAGTGAAATTTATAGTTTGTGTAAACAATGATATGCTGGGTGCAGCCCACAAATGTCCTCACATGTTATGGTTACTACTTAGTATACCCATAATGTTGCTCAGAACAACACGGGCAACAAAAACACCAAAAGAACAAAACAAGACAACAGAAAGACAAGCACGTTTCCAATCCTCACACATATTTGCTGCTTCACACGCATTTTATCCGGAGAAGGAGGAGGGGACCCAGGAAGGGTGATATGCGGATGAGAAGGGGCCGGAGTGGGGAATAGAAGAAGAGGGGAGGGAGAGGGATTTTTTACTGGAAGGAGAAATCAATATTCATGCCATCAGGTTGGAAGCTACCCAGATGAAATATAAGGCATAGCATTCCTATATAGCTGTGAAAGTCAAGTTTAGCAATTTTTAGCTAGGGCTTGATAGAAGTGTTAATGGAAAAGAGAAAGAATGAATGTTAGTTAATACGCATGTCCCTTAATCCATTATGTAACATTGATAAAATTTGAGGAATTCCACTCAGAATTTGTCCAGTTCATTCAATATACCAACAAGGTTCCACCATAAACCAGATAAGATACCCTAATGCAAATTTATGCCTTAACCTTACTACACCCCTACTAGGAGGTTAAATCCCAATACGGTTAGCATACTGTAACACGCTATAAGGTTTCACTGCTGATGTAATGGCCTCTCTGTAATGTTTCACTGCTAAGGTAATGGCTGCTCTGTAGCAGCGATGTTTGGGTTATGACTAGAGATAACAGGGCATGTTAGCCATTGAGCGGGATGTTGTTGTGTATCTGGGAGAGGGGTTTCGCGATTTTTTTGCAAGGGAGTGATGTGGAGAGGAGATGCAAATGGAGAGAGTTGGTAGACCTCCGGATGGAGTGGACTTAGAGTGAGGATCCAAAGGTCAGCGACGATTGGAGGAAGTTAATGGTAGACGAATGGCCTTATCAGTGAGCTCCAACGTTGCGCCTCAGACTTTTTCATGAGAATGAGCCCTTTTCTTTTTTTTATTTCTTTACCAACCAGATAAGATATTCAACCGGTCAGCTAATATCTGTGGAACGAGAAAGAGAGCTAACTTTTCAGGTGGATATGCTTTGAACAAAGCCAAGCTGCAGAATTCCCTTTGGAATCCCTCTCCACCTCTTAAGCTTTCTTTCTTCCTTCAGAATGCTTATTAAAATCTGCCTCATTGATGAACCAAGTCAAATTAAGAATTATAAAGCTCAATTGTTTAATCACATATTCTGTGCTGTTTGTTATTTCATGGTACTGACTTGTAACAAGGGACATATTGTGCAGCGTCCACCCAAATGAGATTTCTTAAGTTTGGCCGGGCCGGGAGCTGTCTTCCCCTAGATTAAGCCACTAGCTGAACTGAGAGTTGCAATACCTTAAGCAAAAAAAATAACAATTTCCATTTTTTAAGCACCTTTCATGTTGCAATGCATACCAAGAAGCTTCAGAGAAATATTTATAAATAAAAATATACACCAAGCTCAGACAATTATCCAGAAGTTCATCAATGAGGCAGATTTTAATAAGCATTCTGAAGGAAGAAAGAAAGCTTAAGAGGTGGAGAGGGATTCCAAAGGGCATTCTGCAGCTTGGCTTTGTTCAAAGCATATCCACCTGAAAAGTTAGCTCTCTTTCTCGTTCCACAGATATTAGCTGACCGGTTGAATATGTCTTTCACCTTCATGTTTATAGAATATTTGCCAAGGGAAAACCACCAAGGGATTTTTAAAGCAGTTTTTCTCTCTCCGTAATAATCAAGAAGTTATCTCAAAGTGTTGTAAGCCAGTGATAGATCACCACGCCATGGCTTCCATGATACAGTGGTGGAATTTGAAAACAGGGAAGGAACATTGAATAAGCAGGAGTTCAAGGCCAGAAAGCTCACAGAAAATGGTCAGGTGAAGGCATGATCTTAATATAATTGGTTTTTTTGGCCTCACATCAAATTCAGGTTACCAGCCATTCTAGTCTTGTACCTCACATTTTCATCATTTGATTTTTTTTTCTATTTCTTTCTCCTTTTGCAGTATTTCTGAAATTATTTCATGTAGTATCTCTTCCTAATTTTATTTCATGTAGTGTGTCTTCCTATCTACATGTCCTCTTGACCTATCTGTACCACCACCACCACAAGTGTCATTCAATCTTTACTAGATTCCAGTCTTTCACTGATGTACTGCTGTGACCCTTTTTATCCCTGCAACTTCAAATTTAGAACATATAGAATATAGAACAGTGGAACATCAAAACCAACACTTCACACCATGATCATTGTGATGAACGTGACCCCAAAATTAATGTGAATTTCTTTTGTTGGCATATGATCCATTGCCCTTCGTTCCCTGAATATTCTAAAATCCTGCTAACTGCCATTATTGCATCTGCTTCCACCACTGTGTCTAACAGTCTGTTCCAGACTCCTACTCCTATCTGTGTTAAAAAAAACTTGCTCTGTAAATCTCCCTGAAACGTCTCCCCCATCGCCTTAAATGCATATTCTCTAATATTTGACATTTCTACTCCTTGGAAAAGATGCTATCTACTCTATCTATGATCCCATACTTTTATAAATGTCATCAGGTCTCTCCTTAACCTTTACCATTCTTGAGAAAACAATCCAAGTTGGTGCAGACTCTCTCTATAACTTATTCCCTCTAAACAAGGCAACATCCTGCTAAATACTTTCTGTACCCTTTCCAAAGCTGCCACATCCTTCCTGGAATGGTACAATGCTCCAAGTGTAGTCTTAGCAAAGTTTAATATGCCTTCATTGTTCGTATACTCATTGTCCCAACTGATAAAGGCAGGTATGCGATTTGCCTTCTCTACCACCATATCTTCCCGTGTGAATCTAATGCATGAAAAGCATGAATCTATTTTCCTCCCAGTACTGATGGGAGATCATTGACTTGAGAGATAAACTCTCCACAGATGCTGGCTGAATTGTTGAGTGTACCCTGCATTTTATGTTTTACAGTTTAAATTTCCAGTGTCAGTTACACTTTCCCTCAATGTCTTAAACTATGTCTAAATTAGTTTTGTCTTTAAACCATCAAATAACTTTAAACAGTTTCACAGGAAACAATCATAAGCCATTATGATTATGTTCAAAATAATAAGATGATGTCTTGTAATTTCTTTTTAATTGGACCATCAGTGTAAAATCAAACACTGCAGTCTTTGGATCCCCAGTTAAACACTAAATTGACATCACAATGCCTTTTTAAAGGACTAATGTATTTTCGTATTTTATGCTAATACTCTTTAAAAAGTCCTGATTTAAACAGAGAGGCACATATTGGTTAATCAGTCAATAATATCTTTTGGAGAAGCAGGATGGAAGCAATTTCTTACCATTATGAGAGATGATTACATAATTCAGGACTAAAATATTAATGGTAAAATAACAGAGCAAGTTTCTCATAAAACTACAAAATTGTAAATAAATGAATAATATAATACAGTATATCAAATGGAAATTATTTAGTACAATTTTTAATATAGGTTGAACTTAATAATTTTTCCAAATTAAGTCCAGATGCTTGAATATAATGTTGGTGATACTTAATATAGCACTCATCCAAAGATGCAAGGCTGATATTCAGTAATTTTAATTTCACTCTACACTGCTCTTTATTCCAATCTGCCTTTCTTCACATGATACATAAAAATAACCAGGATTTCTCTCCCTTTCTTAGCCCCTATAAAACACGCAATGCATTAATGTAATGAAAGGAAGTGGTCAGGCAGGCATTAGGAAGATTTTCCCCAAGGACAAGGTATTTAAATTAATAAGACGTAGTTTACTTGTGAGGAGTCAAAATGTTTTCATCTAGGGGTCATTCCCATTTTGAATGCACCACATGAGAAGATGGTAGAGGAATATAATCTCACATAACATCTAAGAAGTATCTGGATGAGCACTTAAATCATCATGTCATGGACCAATTGTAGACCAAATGTTGGTAAATTAGATTAATATTTAATTACCAGTATGGACACGCTAGGCCAAAGGGCCTGTTTAGGTTTTGTCTAACATTATGGATCTATGTTGGTGGATTACAAAATAAAACATTCAGAAGCATGCTTCACACAAAAGCACTGTTTGGCTTCTCTTTTGCAGGTATAACGTGAAGTGCAGAGAAGAATAACAAAGGGTTGTTTCATGTAATTTAATGGCAACACGAGTGAATCTGCAGATGCTGGAAATAAATAAATAAAAACACAAAATGCTGGTAGAACTTAGCAGGCCAGACAGCATCTATGGGAGGAGGTAGTGACAACGTTTCGGGCAAAAATCCTTCATCAGGAGTGAAGTAACATGGGATGGTCGAGGGGGGATAAGAAGTGGGGGGAGGGATGAAGTAGAGAGCTGGGAAGTGATAGGCTGGAGGGAAATGGGCTAAGGGGAAGGTGGAGAATTATGGGAAATAAAAGAGAAAGAAAGGTAGGGCTGTGGGGAGATTATAGTGAGGGGAGAAAAAGAGAGAGAAAGAGAACCAGACTAAAATTATAGATAGGGATGGGGTAAGGGGGGGCAGGGGTATCAACGGAGGTCTGTGAGTTGATACCCCTTACCCATCCCTCCTCCCACTTCTTATCCCCTCTCGACCATCCCATGTTACTTCACTCCTGATGAAGGGTTTCGGCCCGAAACATCGTCACTACCTCCTCCCATAGATGCTGTTTGGCCTGCTGAGTTCTACCAGCATTTTGTGTTTTTATTCATGTAATTTAATGGTGTTTGACTTGTCTGCAATCAGGCCAACTGTCTCTTGGGTATTTCCAAAATGTAGTAACATCTCAAGAGTAGAAAATTGCAAGAATAAGGAAAGACTAAAGTCAAATGAGACTGAGGAGAAATTAAATTGAGATGTATTGAATTAAAAGAGAGCTAAGCAATGGTACTAGGAAAATACTATTTTCCTTGACAAGGAGATAAATAAATAGAAGGCCCAGAGGTGTTAAACAGAGGAATGACTGGAAGGAAGTTAAGGAGGAAAAGAAGTACAGCAGTACTTATTTGAAAAGATTTCAGAGATGGAACCACCATCATACCAAATCACTTCAAGATACTCATCATGGCTAGGTATGACCAAAGTGGTTCAATTTTTGATTGGTGTTGGAGCAAATGGGCCTATTGGCCTCTATGTTAATATCTATGAAAAAAAGTGTGATAGGACTTCAGAAAATTTGAGAGAATGTAAATGGTTAAGTAGAAAAATTATTATGATATATATCAGATCTTCAAGTTCAGCCATAGTACAACAAAAAACTATAGGTTCAAGCTTATGAAAGATAAATTTGGAACAGATCACAGGAAATATTTTTCCAAGTAAAAAGCGATCAGAAGTCAAAAGTTGGAATAAAATTCCTGGTCAAATTGCAAATATACGAATTGGTCCTTGGGGCACTCCATTATTCTGAGAATATTTGTCCATGAACAAACTGTATTTCCTTCCTTAGACTAGATTCAGAAGAATATTTAACTTTATCAGCATTTTACCCTTCAAACATCTAACACTATTTTGAAAAAATTTACAAGTCAGTTGGCCTGGCTGCAGCCAAGTCACCACCAGCAAATAACAAGAAACAACTGGCAAACTAGCTTTAGCTGAGGATCACATTAGTTTACACTTGGAATGTTTCCCATATACAGTATACTGGGTGGGAGTAATACTTTATCAGCCATTTTTTTTAACTTCATCTCATCTCAGTAACATTCATTAGTGATGGCTCCTCACATAAGCAGCAGGATTTCAGCCACCTTAGTTGAAAGCCCTCAAGCATCAGAATGAATGGAAATTTAAAACTAGGCAACAGTTATAAAGTGCCAACAAAATCCTCAAATACTGGAAATTTGAAATTAAAATGGAAAAGTTTAGAAAGGATATGGGCCAAACACAGGCAAATGGGACTAGCTTAGTACATTGGTCAACATAGGCATTGGGCCATGGTTTAATTTCCATGCTGTGTTATTCTGTTACTCTATTACTTTATATCAGGTTGGCTTGCAACTCTTTACTTATCCTTTCTCTAATTAATTCAACCTTTCAGTCTTCTGACACCAGTCCTGTATTCAGGAATGTTTGAAAAACAGAGTACCTGCACAATGTTCCCCTTTGCTTCTTCTAGCATCCTGGGGTATGTTTTATTCAAGTCAGGCAATTTATCCATGTTCGAGTATGTTAAACTCTTTAATTCAGTACTTCAAGCGTATGCTTCGTAAGTATATCATTCGTGTCTTTCCCCTTTTTTGGGGAAACAATTTGCAAAATACCGATTAAAACTTAGAACACTGACTCCATAAATGAATTATATTTGTAGCTTCTGTTAGGCCCTTCTTTTCAATTAGTCATTTTCTAGCTCTTTACGGACCTATAAAACCTCTGCTTGTCATTGGTTTAAATCGGTTGTGTATTTACATAGCCATTCTTTAATTTCCTAATTTCACTTTCAATTTCCCCACAATTTCAATTCTTACATTCCTCTAGCATCCTGTCACATTAAACTGAGTACTTTACAATAACGTCCCTTATTTATCCTTTTGTGTAATATTCAGTTTGTCCTCCAGAAGCCCATAGACTTGGCAGGGCTGCCTCCATGTTATGCAAATATATGCAAATATATTTACCCTGATTCCCTTGAAGAATTCCCCCCCCCCAATTCCTCAGATATACAATATCTTCAAGTAGCTATTTGCAATCCACATTCATGAAATAATTCCTGTGACCAGTAAAACAGATAATACCTTTACTCCTATTTTACCTTTGTTTATCTATAACTACTTAATCTAAATGAATTACAATCATTATCACAAGTACCCGCCCACTAACTGCCTACCTTCCATAAATCTATTGTTGTGCTTGCTACGTACCACCTTAAGACTTTTCCTGAATGTGATTGAAGAATTCTTCCCTTCTTTATCTTTTATATTACCTGTATCCCAGATAATATGAGGGGATCAAGATCATCTATCCCGGGATCAATGCACATTTCAGCCCTGTCTTGTGACTGCTGACCTTCCTCAGCCATTATTCCTCATCAGAGTCCAGGTAGTGATAGGGCCAGTGCTTTTTATTGACGGGTGGAGGCTGCTTCTCACCCTGTAGCAACTGACTGGGAGTAATCCGGACCCAACACTTGACCTAATCCAGTCTTGTGAGCAGCTACAGTCAACCCATTGTCTAGACCAATATATAATGTTCCTGCTACATCCTGTACATTTTCTTCAATAGCAGATTATCTTACACCTAGCTCCATTATATCTCACATTCAACCATTTAGCACTCACAGATTTTTTACAGGCCCGGGGTCCTTCTATTAGACTCAATTTCCTGTTGTTTGATATCATCTATGAGCTTTGCCAAACTATATTAGATGTACAACATGAAGTCATTGATATAAATTACAAACAGTATGTCTTGGTCCTTGAGGCACACCACTGCTCTCAGATTTTTCTGTTAAGGAACAAACAGTGCTTCCTTCCTTTGGCCAGATTAAAGAAAATACCACACTCTATCCTCAAATTGTCTTTCAAACTTGCATTAGCATGTATTTCTGCAAGAAGCTGGTATCTCAAGCATAAGGTAAAGCTACGGACCAACAAAAAGTGCCACCAATTTTCCTATTCTCAGTTTAAGTGAAAGGATTGTATTTGTTTTGCGACTTATAAAATATACATCCAAAAACTACTCTTATGTAACCAATGCACACTTGGTTGTCAATTTGTAGACAAGAATCTCCCATAAGCAATGGTTTGGTCATAGCATTGTTATAATCTGTTTAGTATTGTTGGATATGGTATTCAGGATGTCTTTCCTAGTGTTATCTTAATTTCACAAATAATATCTTTAATACCAATGTGTGCATAATTTCTCATGTAATGCCCTGGTTCACATCTTTACTATTATGCTGTGGGTATTTCATTTAGCAGCTCTGTCAGAGCTGTTTGTTCAGCTTTCAGCCTGTTTGGGGTATTGTTGAAGATAGGGGATGGTGTAGAATATGTGCCATCCAATTAGTGGGAGGTATTTCTTGGTGAGGGACAATAAGGTTTATCTTGAACTTTTGTTCAAGAGGAGATGAAGAGGGCAGATGCTGGGGAGAACCGGTCGTAGCATATGATCCGGTGGGAGACCCGTTTGTTTGAGATGGATTGCAAGCGACATTCGGAAGGTGGTGTGTGCTTTCATGTGGACTGAGGGCCCAGCGTGTGAGTGACAGAGATGTTCAAGGTGAACTCCAACTTGTGCACATTTGACTGTTTAATTAGAATGGGCCCTTCTCTTTTTGTTATTCTTTACTAATCCTTCAGTTAAGATTCATAAATATAATTCCTTTAATTGTATGTGGAGTGCTGGCTGTTATTTTGTGACATTAATTTGTAACGGGGTAGCAAATGACACAGCAGCCACACAAACAGAGGGTTTTGGGGTGGGCTCGTGACACAGTCTCACATGTTTAGTGGGGCTGGAGATTGTCTTCTCTAGACTTAAACAGCCAAGGAAACCAGAGTCTTCCACGTGCCACAGATTTGTCTCTGGTTCTGCACTGTAGAACAGAAGAGGATGATGTGTGCACTTTTCAATTTTTTAGATGTTACTGCTAAAGGGCTCCTAATTGAGTTTGTTTTCCATTTTTTGCTGTGTATATGGAAAGCAATGTTACTACACAACAAATATCTGGGTTGTCTCTAGACCAGTTTACCAACACAACAACTGTCGGCCAATTTAAAAGAGGTCTGTACTTCAGGCAGGCTTTGGCCTCTTTCTTTGACCCTTACAAGGTTGGGTAGAAAGTATTCTCCAATGGTTGAATGCTGCAACAATGCTACCAACAATAACCACAACAATATAATATCACAAAAACATAAGATAACTGCAGATGATGGAATCCAGAGCAACAAACATCTGCTGGAGAAACACAGTGGGTCAAGCAGCATTTGTGGCGTGGGGACAAGGAATTGTTACCCTTTCAGTACTGATGCAGGGTTTCAATGACAATCAATCCCCCTCCACTCCCAAACCATTGACCCATTGAATTCTTCCAGCAGGTTGTTTGTTAATCTGTAATGTCACCTTTGGTACTTCCAAATGTCCCAAAACACACTTCAGAAGAATGCGTTCATCACGCTTCCTGATCAACTTGACCAGATAATAAATAAAATAATCATACAGTTTCAAAGATTTTGAAGTGAGTTTTAATGGAAGAACGAGAAGTAGAGAAGAGAATAAGTTTACTGAAGGAGTTTCTAAACTGAGCTTCTTGGAAGCTCAAAATGGTTGAAAATGATTGCATGATTAAGTTCAGGGGTAATAATATATAAATGATTACATTCAGTTACAGGAGTACAGATGTCTTGGTGAGTTGAAAGCTTGGAAAAGACTACAAAGATAGGTAAAGGTAAACTTTAGAAGATTTCGAAAACATGGGTCATAATCAGTCAATTTATAATCAGTCAGCATCAGAATCAGGTTCATTATCACTGACATATCTTGTAAAGTTAGTTGTTTTGCAGCAGCAGTACAGTGCAATACATAAAAATTACTATATTATAATGAGTATAAAACAATAAATGCTGCAAAATGAGAGCAAAAATAATGAAGTTGTTGTCATACATTCATAGACCATTCATAAAAATGATGATGGAGGGGAAAAATGTTGAGCACATGTCTTCAGGCTCCTATACCCAATGGTAGTAATGAGAAGAGGTCACGTCCTGGGTGGTGAGGGTCCTTGATGATGGATGTCGCCTTCTTGAGGCATTGCCTTTTGAAGATGTCCCTGGTGATGTGAAGGCTTGTGCCCATGACAGAGCTGGCTAAGTCTACATCCATTGCAGCTTGTTCCAACAGGCACAAAATGGATGTTCAATATAATAGCTCAGATGTAATTTGAAATTCATCTAAAGCTGAGTAAATGGAACTTTTGACAGAGAAAGAAGACAAAAGATTTGGTTTCTCTGGAGTGAGTTATCTAGGGACAGCGGAGGGGTCAAGAACGAATAGTTGACATGCACCAATGAACAGATTGTTCTGATTGTCAGCATCACGAAAGTTCAAATACACCCCAATATCCAGCAATAGAAAACAGAAGCCAGGAGTTTCCAATTGTCATTATGTTAACACTGGCGATAATCTCAATCTAAAGCAAATAAACAATCTATCCTTGATGCTGACGCAAAGCGAGCTCAAAACTCTAAGCCAGACTGCTAAATATTTCTTAACATCTTTGAGTGTAGAATAATGCACCTTACACACAACAAGAAATTGAAGTATTCAAATCAGTTAGAACATTCCATTTGGATTTTTCTCAGGCATGTCAATGTTACTGGTGCAAGGAAAACAAAAGGCAGAGGCCATATGGGAATTGCACTTCCATTGAATGCTGTGCTTAGTGATAAAGGAAACAGTGTGCACTTTATGAGCTTTCCCCATGCTGGGCCTGATTAAGTCTTGTACTACCAGTTGCTTCAAACCAAAGCATAGAACACATCAAGGACTAGTAAGGAAAGATTTTAGCAGCCACGTAATTTGTCAGATGTGACTGCTGGTTAATAAGTGCAGGCAAACAGGATGCTTCACAATGGATGGGGCCTGATTGAAACCAAATGCACCATTAAGGCAGACTGACTGGACTCCAGCAGCCAGGGACCAGTGGGAAGGCTCACAAAGGGTGGCAGCTAAGTTCACGCATCACCTCTCTCTCTCTCGCTCAGCAGGAAGCACAGTGAGGGGGTTATCAAGTGCAGACCAGAACACCACATGGTTCTGCCTGGCTTACCCTCAGCAGGGGGGCAGGTATGCACAGAAGCAATAAAGCTGAAACTTATTCTCACCATTCTGCCCTAGTAGGGAAATTAATGCCCTGTGTGATAATTGCTACCTTGGGAGTAAACAAATGTTGTGGCCCCCAACATTTTATGAGACAAACTGCTGCTAGTACCATGGACAGAGAGTGCAGAAGACCAGATGTGTTATTGTTTAGATAAGGGAAGTAAGTGGAATCACTTGAGTCCAATTCATGCTGCTTCAGTGTGGATTTAACTTCTCTCTGCTTAAAGGAGCCTTGCCCTTTATTTGGAGATGCTGAGGAACAAGTTCAACTTTGGATGCTGCCACTAGTATAAGACCATGAGACATAGGAGCAGAATTAGGCCATTTGGCCCATCAAGTCTGCTCTAAATATTGCATCATGGCTGATACATTTATTTTCCCCTCCTCAGCCCCATTCACTGGCCCTCTCCACATAACCTTTGGTGCTGTGGCCAATCAAGAACCAATCAATCTCTGCCTTTAATACACCAGTGACCTGTCCTTCACAACTGCCTGTGGTAACAAATTCGCCACCTTCTGGCTAAAGAAATTTCTCAGCATTTCTGTTTTAAATGGATGACTCTCTATCCTGAGGCCGTGCCCTCTTGTCCTAGACTCCCCCATCATGGGAAACATCCACTCTGTCTAGGCCTTTCAACATTTGAAAAGTTTCAATGAGATCCCTCGCTCATCCCTCTAAATTCCAGTGATTACAGGTCCAGAGCCACCAAGCATTCCTTGTAGGATAACCCTTTCATTTCCAGAATCATCTTTGTGAACCTCCTCTGAACTCCCTCCAAGGCCAGCACATCTTTTCTTAGATGAGGAGCCCAAAGCTGTTCACAATTCTCCAGGTGAGACTCAGAGAAGCCTCAGCATCACATCCCTATTGTATTCTAGAACTCTTGAAATGAATGCCAACATTACATTTGCCTTCTTCACCACCAAATCAATCTACAAGTTAACCTTTAGGATGTTCTGCACGAGGATTCCCAAGCCCCTTTGCATCTCAGATTTTTGGATTTTATTCCTGTTTAGAAAATAGTCTACACATTTATTTCTTCTACCAAAGTGCATGACTATGCATTTTCCAGCATTGTATTTCACTTGCCATCTCCTTGAACATTCTCCTGCACATTCTCCTGATCTGTCTATGTCCTTCTGCAGACTTTCTTTTTCCTCAACACTACCTGTCAATCCACCTATCTTCGTATCATCTGCATACTTGACAAAAAGCCATCTATTTCATCCTCTAAATCATTGACATACAGCATAAAAAGAAACGCTTCCAACACCAACCTCTGCAGACACCACTACTCACTGGCAGCCAATCAGAAAAGGATCCTTTTATTCCCACTTGCTGCCTCCTAGCAATCAGCCAATGTTATAACCATGCTCGTAACTTTCCTGTAATACCATGGGCTCCTAATTTGGTAAGAAGCACCTTGTCACAGGTCTTCTGAAAATCCAAATATATGACATCTTCTTTATCTATCCTACATGTAATCTCCTCAAAGTACTCTAACAGGTTCGTTAGGCAAGATTTTTCCTTAAGAAAACCATGCTCACTTTGTCCTACCTTGTTCTGTGTCTCCAAGTACTTCATAACCTCATCATTAACAATTGATTCCAACATCTTCCCAACCATTGAGGTCAGGCTAACTGGTCTATAACCTCCTTTCTTAAAGGGTGGAATGACATTTGCAATTTTCTAGTCCTCCAGAACCATGCCAGAGTCCATTGATTCTTGAACGGTCATTACTAATGCCTCCATAATCTTTATCATTACCTCTTTCAGAACTCGAGGCTAAACCTTACTTATATTATCCTTAATTAATTGGATGGAGGTTCGGAGTTATTGGCACTACTGTATATGTACTTAATATTATTCAATGGCCCATGTTGGTTAGTGTTTTTTTTTGTTTTTTTTTCTCTCTTTTTTTGGGGGGTTTTTCTTTTTTTTCTCTTTTTACTTCTTTGTTCATTAATGTTCTGCGTTTGAGAGGTTATATATTTTTATTATTACATATCTGAATGTCTATTTAAACTATTAATTATGTACTCTCAAACATTTTGTATTCATGTTTCATTTATGTTTGTTTAAAACTAATAAAAAGATTTAAAAAGAAAGAAAAGAACTCGAGGGTGCAGTTCATCTGGTCCAGGTGACTTATGTCCAATTAGGACTTTCAGCTTTTTGAGTACCTTCTCCCTTGTAATAGTAACTGCACTCACTTCACCTCCCTCACATCATTCAACACCTGGCACACTGCTAGTGTATTCCATTGTGAAGACTGATGCAAAATACTCATTTAGTTCATCTTCCATCTCCTTGTCCCCTGTTATTATTTCTCCAGCCTCATTTTCTAGTGGTCCTAGATCCACTCTGATCTCACTTCTGTTTTTTATACACTTGAAAAAGCTTTTTCTATTCACCTTGATATTGTTTGCTAGTTTGCTTTCATATTTCATCTGTTCCCTCCTAATGATTCTTTTAGTTGCTCTCTGCAGTTTTTTAAAAGCTTCCCAATCCTCTACCTTCCCACTGATTTTTGTTTTGTAGTATGCCCTCCCTTTTGCTCTTACTTTAGTTTTGATTTCTCCTGTCAGCCACAGTTGTACTATTTTGCCGTTTGAGTATTTCTTTGTTTTTTGGAATATGTCTTTCCTGCACCTTCCTCATTTTTCCCAAAAACTCAAACCATCGCTGTCTTCTGTCATTCCTGCCACCATCTCCTTCCAATTGACTTTGGCCAACTCCTCTTTCATACCACCGTAATTTATTTGACTTGACTGAAATACGGCTAAGTCAGACTTTACTTTCTCACTATCAAATTTCAAGTTGAACTCAATCATATTATGATCACTGCCTCCTAAGGGTTCCCTTACCTTAAGTTCCCTAATTGCCTCTGGTTCATTATATAACACCAAAACCAGTATAGCTGATCCCCTAATGGGCTCAATGACAAACTGCTCTAAAAAGCCATCTTGTAGGCATCTAAAAAATACACTCTCATGAGATCCATTACTAATCTGATTTTCCTGATCTAGAATATCTGCATGTTAAAATCTCCCATGACTATCATAACATTGCCCTTTGATATGCCTTTTCTATTTCCCATTGTAATCTGTAGTCCACTTCCCAGCTACTGTTTGGAGGCCTGTATATAACTACCATCAGGGTCCTTTTACCCTTGCAGTTTCTGAACTCAACACACAAGGAATCCGCATCTTCCAGATCTATGTCATGTCTTTCTAATGCTTAGATGCCATATTTTACCAGCAGAGCCACACCACCCCCTCTGCGGATCAAGAATCTGTTGTGTTCCCTTGCCAATATTTGATTCACTGTGAAGATGGGGTACAAATGATGACCAATAACATAATTGCTCTTTAGGGCTAAGTACAGTCTGACAAATTTCTGCATTGTTTATCTTTTCAGACATTCTTTTTGCTCTCAGTAACACTTATGTTCATTAGATATGAGGCTGTGGTGGATAATGAATAAGTATACGAAAAGAAAGAAGCAGGAATAGATCACGTGGTTTCCTATGCTTCTTCACTATCCAGTAAGATTGTGCCTGATCAGCATTAGTTTCTGTGGAAACTGTATACAACTTGATCCTCTTGACATCTGGTGCAGTGAATGTGTCCTTGGTGACAGTGTGGTACTGATTGTATCTATTTTGTCCGCAATATGACTCTCATGCACACACATATCTTCCTAGTGGACAAGAATGATCGCCTGGCACTTTCCAAGCACATAGAAGTGAAGCTTCCCTCAGTGTCCTGGTAACGTAGTGCTTAATGTAATGCTTTGCAGCTTCAGCTGTAAGGTCAGGGTTCAATTCCCGTTGCTCTTTGTACGTTCTCCCCATGACCGTGTGGGTTTCCTTTGAGTGCTTTAGTTTCCTCCTACATTCCAAAGAGGTATGCATTATGGTTACTAAGTTGTGGGCATACTATATTGGGGCTGGAAGAATGGTGACGCCAGTGGGCTGCCTCCAGCACATCCTCAACAGAAACGATGCATTTCTCTTCATGTTTCAAATTTTCAATGTACTTGTGACAAATAAAGATAATTTCTTTATTTAATCAGATCATTCAATAACCATCACAAAATGGATTATCTGCTTATTATCATACAACTGTGAATGGGAGCTTTCTGTGCACAAATCAGTTGCTGTGCCTCTTAAATTATTACAGTGATTTCAAAAGTATTTCCCTGGGAGTAGATACCTTTGTGTTGCCTGTTCAAAAAACATTCAGATTGGCTTGGAATCTTGTTATAAATCTGCCTCAATCCTAATTAAAGGTCTAGAGCCTAAAGTTATTAATATGCACCATAGCATTGCTGTAATTTGTACAAGAATATCTTCTATCCCCAGTAAAGATGGACATGTATCTCAAGACCATTAATGTGGACATAGACAGGACAAGGTAATCAATGGTAGACATATCCTTGCTTTTCAGAAGCATCAATTAAGGCAAAAATCTGAATGTAGGCATTTTCAATGCTATTAAGAAGTGGCAAGGCCATATTATAATGTTTTAAGTACAAGTGTTCTTACAACCAAAAAAAAAGATGTTCTTGTGCTTTCAATTTGTCTGGGAGAAAACAGCTGCTGATTTTCTTCTTAATGAGTTTCAGACATTTTTTTTATCCCTTAGCACTGCAGAGTTTTGTGCCGAATTGACAACGCAGACATCTTAGTTGTCCCAAAATGCCAACATACACTTCTCACCTCGAGAGATGCTGCTGGACCCGTTGTGTTAAGATGCAACATAGATCCGTGCAGCACAGTACAGGGACACCAGCTTTGTGCCAGCCTTTTAACCTAGTCCAAGATCAATCTAACACTCTACTTCCACATCCATTTTTCTTTCATCCATGTGCCTATCTGAGAGTTTCTTAAACGTCTTTAGTGTAACCACTTCTGCCACCACCCCTGGCAGTGTATTTTAGGAACTTATGACCCTCTCTGTAAAAAATCTTACAAATCAACCTCTGACATACCCCTTTGTTTTCCTCCACTCAATCTAAAAGTATGCCCTCTCATATTAGTCATTTTACGCAGGTGCTGGTTGTCCACTCTATCTATTCCTCTTAACATTTTGTACACCCCTGTCAGGTTGGTGGGATGATCAGGTTGACTATCAAATCACCTCTCATCCTTCTTCACTCCAAAGCAAAAAGTCCTAGCTTGCTCACCCTCTCCTCATAAGACATTCTTACTAAACCAAGCCGAATTATGGTAAACCTCCCCGCATGTTCTCTAAAGCTTCCACATCCTTATAAAGAGGTGAGCAGAACTGAACACAAGATCAGTTCTTGCAGTGTTCTGTTTGTTGTTTCAGATTACAGTGTCTGCAGTTTCTTTTATCTGGGGACTGCTTTCTCAGAGCTCAGTTTCTAATTCATCAACTTTTTGCCATCTCCTGTATATTGCACAGAGCATCATTTGTCTCAGTTCAGCTGTGCCAGCTGACTCTGATCCAAACCCTAGTTGCATCTAAATCCAGCCATCCCACTGTTCGCCTGACTGACCCCTACCCAAACCTTCTAGGTTCCTCAACTCATTGTTAACACTGTGTCATAATTCCTTCAAATTCCTGTTCCCCTATCACTGATCTACATTAACATCCTGTTTCATTTTGTTTGAAAGTTCTCAAACATGTATTCCAATTCTTATATAGTCTCGACAGTTATCCCACCCCAGCAGCCTGCTATTCTGTAATGTTCTCCTGTTGCTCAAATCACTGCACCTTCTATACATCTCCTTTTGCATATTCTTCACCTGTTGTCCTGCCAATTGAAAATCAGAGTAAGATCATAGGCATGGGAGCAGAATTAGGCCATTTAGCCCATTAAGTCTGCTCCCTATTCCGTCATGGCTGATTTATTATCTCTCTCAACTCCATTCTCTTGCCTTCTCTCCATAATCTTTGATGCCCTTACTAATCAAAAAACAATCAACATCCACTTTAAGTATCCCTAATCATTTGGCCTGCACAGCCATCTGTGGCAATGAATTCCACAGATTCACCACCCTCCAACTATAGAAATTTCTTTTCATCTCTGTTCTAAAAGGACATACTTGTTTTCCAAGGCTGTGCCCCCATTAGAAGAAACATCCTTTCCACGTCCACTTTGTCTCAACCTTTCAATATTTGATAGGTTTCAATAGGATCCGCCACCCCCTCATTCTCCTAATCTCCAGCGAGTACAGCCCTGAACCATCAAACTCTGCTTGTACATTAACCCTTTAATTAATTAAATGTCATTAACCTCCTCTGGACCCTCTCCAGTGCCAGCTCGTTCTTTGTTAGATAAGGGGCCCAAAACTGCACATAATACTCCAAGTGTAGTCTGACCAATGCCTTACAAATCCCCAGCTTCGACTAGTTGGCAGATTGGTACATGACCTGTACTCTTCACAGGCTGCAGGCCTGATTCACCCAGGCTTGACCCTTGACTCAATGAACTTTAATCATGGTGTAACAGATATGGGCACAGCGCAACACGAATGCAGGATGTAGATTTCCTTGACCGCTATTTGCTCATTAGGGTCCCCTCGCCGGACATTGTGATTCTAAATACTTCTGTTTTCCTTTTTTTTCCTGCCTTTTCTTTCTTTTTACACATTGGACTTACAGAGTTAAGGAATTAATCCAGATAGTCTCTAACAAGAAATTATGATGCAGTCAATTATTGTGACTCAGTTCATAAATTAGTATTCATTATTCACAGACCTGAACTATGAATCTGGAGATCTGAGTTGCAGTCAAGTTAGATTTTACTTTAGATAATTAATGAACGTTTCAGAAAAGACAACCAAGAAATTACTGGACTGTCATTAAAAAACTTGGTAATGCTCTTTGGAGCAGGAGATCAATCTTTCTTACCTGGCCTGACATGTATTTGACCCTAGGCCTAAAACAATCTGAACAAGGAACTGCCTTCTGAACTGGCTTAAAAAGTGAAGAGCCGATCAGGGATAGGCAATAAATGAGGGTATGCCCGTGACAAGATGAACAACTGAAAACAAAATTACCCTGGATGGTTCTGCAGGTTTTATGGCCAAACTCTAATATTTACTGCTACCTCTTGTAACTATCTTTCCAAGCATGAGGCTCATATACAACCACAGATATTTTATTAATCATCCTCATCAGACATCACTTACGTAGATTTAGTTACTAATGTAAGCCTGCCAACATGCTTAAAGTATAAGGTTGCTGTCACATCAGTGTATGCACAGATCCAATAATGACTAGTCAGAACAGCCAGCTAAAGACTGCTGTAAACTAATCTGATTCCATGGATAATAGTTCACAAAATCGGCATTAATGCAGCCATAAATTTTACACCGATGCAGAATTTCCAATGGAAATGTATTCCGGAGCATAATCCCAGTAAAATTTGATAATAAATTTGCTCTGCCTGACTGACCTCTGCCAGGGTGGCCTATGTTTCCCCCCACACCCCCCCCCCCCAGCCTCCACTGTGATTTTTATTTAAGCTCCATTGAAAAGGAAGGGAGATCTTAAAGTGGACGTTCAAGTCCCAAAGGTGGGAAATAAATGCACAGAAAAGAAAAGATTTAGGGAAAAATATTTGTAGTCTGGCAAATAATCATTTGGTTTAGTACAGGATATTTTCTGCCATGTAGTACTGTGCAGACTCTCATAGTATTCTGCAAATTGTGCAGATCCCTATTCCTTCTTTTAGTTTAGAATTTTTAGGGGCATCTCATTGGCATAGCACTCTTAGACTGATAAATGCTGAAGTGGAGCCATTTCTGAGGCTGTCTACCTAAACCAGGACGAGGTTTGATCCACTAAGAGCCACGCCGATTTGGAAAGGTCAAATGTGGAGCGGAAGTGTCTAGAGCATATCACTGCAGCGGGGCCCAAATCTGAGTGTGGGAGACGTCCTGGTCCTTGGACAATGTAAACACCGGGCCAGGTGGACTGCGAAGGAAAGGTGTTGGGACCAAAGGTGAGGGTGGAACAGTTCTGCTCCGTGACGTTTTACTTTGCTCTCCTCAGCGCTGAGGCCGAAGCTGTGTCGTGCCCCGGCCACTCCGGGCTTGGTGTCTGCAGGCTTCGTGGTGATTTGCCTCTCTGTATGATGGACTGAGAATGAGTCTACGGGTCTATTCCGGCTGCTCCCAGCTTCGGGTTTATGGCCTCAATTTCATTCTGAATGCAGATGCTGGCTTTATTGTTGGCATGATTTGATTTGATTTTTTCTCTCTCTGTCTGCACATTAGGTGTTAAACTTTTTTTAAAAAAACTAGGTTCTTTCAGGTTTCTTGTTTTGTGGCTGTCTGTAAGCAGACGAATCTGAAGGCTGTATAATTTATACCTACTTTGATATAAAATATACTTTGAGCTTTGAACTTTGACTGAGTGCCTCTCCTTGCATTATTGTTTACATTCAGGCAGTACAGAACAGAGAATGGGAGATAGCCACCCACTTACTTTGAATTCTGTGATTGGTTCGTTATGCAGGATAAAGAAATTAAATTAAGTATTGCATTAACTTTTCAAAGTTATTTGTATTCTTCCTGTGTTGCCTGTGGTTATTTATTGTACATTTCATTGCCATGATGCTTTGTAGTCTTGCCTTCATGTCTCTGCTCCAGTCCAGTGACATTGAGTTAACCCAGCATCAGCTTGACAGCTTTCCGAACAAAACGCCAAATGTTAGTTGCCCTTGTGCTGTCACACACATAAGAAAGGGAATTATAGTTACACCGTGATGGGAAATCAAGTGGCAGGAGTTTTGGCTCCTATCACACTTCAGCATCCCCTGCTGGCTGAATGTAACGTTCAAAGAAAATGCACAGAAAGCCAAAGTTGTACTGCTCTCCCCTCTGCTGGAGACACACGATTGCTCAGTGCTGTGGTGCTGCAGGAGCTGATGGAATGAGGTAATGTTTCCAAAAAGTTTTCCTTAACATTTGCTTTGAAATAACAGAGGCTCTGAGCTGCACCGATTACACTCAGGAACCTTGGGAACTGCTGTCTATAATCATACTTCTTTGAAAAAGCTTTCTTACTTTGCTCCACTTAAAGCACAGTCTGTAAAATTGCTCAAAATCCCAGTTATTAACAATTCCAAAACTAAAAACAAGCTGAAACAAATTTAGTGCTGTACTGTTTTGGACTTCTCTCTCTCTCTCTCTCTCTCTCTCTCTCTCTGACTCTATTTCTTTCTCTCCCTTATTTTCCCTTTCTTTTTCTATTTATCTCATTTCATCTGTCTTTTCTTTCTCTTTACACTTCAACCTCCTAATATATATTTTTCTTCTTTTTCACTCCATCTGTTTCTTTCTCTTTTCTTTATGTCCCTGTTTCTTCTTTTGCCTCACTCTCCTCTCTAGATTTGCCTTTTTCTCTCTCACCCTCTTTCTTGTTAGATTTCTTTTCCTTTTTTTCCCCCTTCCTATGTTTCCCTCTCCTCTTGTTCTAGGTTCTATTGAGATAATTAAAAAATAGAAGAACGCAGGTTTATTTCAGTTTGCAGAAATTACTGAAGACAACTCTGTCTGCAAAGCACTGGGAGACAGTACTTAATAATCCCAGAGAACAGAGTACATCTGTAACTTTTTTTTAATGAGCAAAAGAAGATCACATGAAATCACAGTCAGCACTCTTTACAGCTCTCGATGGAGGCCCACTTCCTCAGGAATTACCTCATGGTGATTTACAGATTATCAAACAATGTACAGTACTTCAGTGTAAAATTTATCTTCTTGTTTCTGTACAGTTACGAGTGTTAAGCAGAAGGGCTGACAGATTTAAATTGGTTGAAATTTTGCATTGGGTCTTCTGCCAGCATTGAGGGTTACAGAAGTGTCTGATAGACTTACTTCTCGTCTGTTTACTGTTAACTGTATTATTTACTGTTTCCCTGTTCTGCGCATTTCAAGTGTATTTTGAATTATATTTTCTTAACTTACTTGCAGTAATACTTTATTTTATGTGCCGTGTGTGATATGTGTTTTGCATCTGCACCCTGTGACAGCAGAGGGACGTTGTTTCGTTTGGTTGTATATATGTACAGTCAAATGACAATAAACTTGAACTTTGTGACAGTCACTGCAATTAAAGGTCACATCACTGGTTTCATATAATTTTCGGATGTTAATGAGTTGTACCACATAAATGCAAGTTGCTTTTTTTTTTTGCGAAGCTCTCATCTTCCAAACTGAAAAAGCTTTAGCTCAGGATTACATAAGGTTCCTTCAGCCTTAGGGTTTGGACAACCATATGGATTGCACCTGCCTTCTCCACGCCTGGCATTGTGCCTATGCGCCTGAAGCACTATAAGACATACTTGACCCTGTTTAACTGCTCACTTTTCCTGGAATTGAATTTCTGCCTCACCACTTATGTGCTGATTTATTGGTTTATCTGCAGCTTTCAAAACCTCTGCATCTTAAAGCCTGTCGAAAGTAGAAGTGCTTTGTTGCAATTGCAGCATTTCAATTGAAGGTTATTTAAACATAAATCGCTGGACATATTCGGCAGGTTAAGAAATATCTGTGGAGAGAGAAACACAACTAACATCTCAAGAGAATGATAATACTTTAGGACTGCTTTGCCAAGAAAGCCAGTTTGATAAATATTCTATGGTGTGGCGCAGAGTGCCAGTTAGAGATGCAGAGTCATGGAGCACCGCAGCACAGAAATAGGCCCTTCAGCCCATCTAGTCCATGCTGAAATATTCATCTGCCTAGTCCCATTGACCTGCATCTGGACTGTAGACCTCCACACCCCTCCCGTCCATGTACCATCCAAATTTTTCTCAACTGCTGAAATCAAACCCTCATCCACCACTTCCCCGGTAACTTGTCCACACTCTTGCCATCCTCTGAGTGAAGAATTTCCTCCTCATGTTTCCCTTAAGCATTTCGCCTTTCATTCTTAACCCATGACCTCTGCTTCTTGTCTCACCCAATATCACTGGAAAAAGCCTGCATATATTTACCCTATCTATACCACTCATAATTTTGTATACCTCTATCAAATCTCCCCTTATTCTCCTACATTCTGGGGAATAAAGTCCTAAACTATTCAACTTTTCCCTATAACTCAGGCCCTCAAGTCCTGAAAATATCCTTGTAAATTCTCACTGTACTCTTTCAAAATTATTGTCAACTTTCCTATAGCAATGTGAACAAAGCTGCGCACAATACTCCAAATTAGGCATCACCAGTGTCTTCAACAAATTCCGTAAAATATCCCCACTCCTGTACTCAATACATTGATTTATGAAAGCCAATATGCCAAAAGCTTTCTTTACAATCCTATCTACCTGTGACGACACTTTCAACACACACTGTTCCATGCCCTACCACTCACCGTATAAATCCTACCCTAGTTTGTGTTCCAAAGAGCAGCATCTCACATTTGTCTGTATTAAATTCCATCTGCCGTTTTTCAAACCAATTTTCCAGCTGGCCCAGATCCTCACTGTCCCAATCCTGGTGTCACCCACAAATTTGATGATCTGGTTTACTACATTATCACTGAGGTCATTGGTATGGTTGACGAACAATAACAGACCCTGCACCAATCCTTGCAGCACAGCATGAGTCACAGCCTTCAATCACAGAGGAAACTATCTACTACAACTCTGGCTTCTCCCACAGAACCATTGTCTAATTCATTCTGAATGTCAGTTGGTTTGGACTAAGTTATTGTCAACTTTATTAATGTCCTTCAGCCAAGGGAAACTGCCACCCACACCCTGTTTGGCCTATGAATGACTCCAGACCCACTAATGCATTTGTTCCCTCGCTACCATCTCAGCAGAAGGCCAATGCGTTTGGACAATAAATGTTGGCATTTCAGAATTCGAATATAGGGTACACATCATGGGAAAATAGAGTACATGTCCATATCCCATTAAAATAAATGAACGAGAGATGGAATAGTCACATGGAAAATGCAGTAAGTAGCTTCCGTATCTAGTGTTTAAGAGAGGAAAAAATCAACCACGGTTGCTGATGGGTGTACCTCGCGGAGACGTAGGCGGAGGCTGAGACATGATGGTGATAAATTGTGACTCCTTCAAGTTCACTTACGAAAACAGCTTAATTTCTACCTTTGATGTTTCTCCTTTTCCCTTTCAGGATGAATGGGATTCTGTTGAAGACCCTGACGTGGAGTTACACTGAGACTTCAGTTCTTTGCGATGGTGGGACCAACTCCTGAGGGCTCACAGCTGGCCGCTTTTTGATATCCCAAGAAGGTGGCCTAGAAGATGAGTACACCTTCGAGGCTCTGAAGTTTCGTAGACCTGTGGACCTGCTAATTCTAAACCGGTGCTGCTGATTGAAGCGTTGCGGGAGAGAACAGAACATCAGGATCAGTGGTTCAGCTGTTGCAGGCAGACTGTGTATTTGGTGAGTTGAGCTCTCTCTCTCTCTCACTGGTGGGTGAAAGATTGTTGCCAATTTTCGGGACACAGAACTGGGAAAATCAAGAGGCGCAACAGACTTTTAACACCATAGACCAGTAAGTTGTTTTGTTATGTCTCCCCTCTCGCTGTGAAAGAGGACACCTCTTTTTCCCTTTATTAAGGAGAGAGAGAGAGAGAGAGAGAGAGAGAGAGCGAGCCTGTGGTACTTCAAGTTGTTGGGTGAATGACTGGTTTTATTGTACTGTAGACCCGCACGGTCTTTATTGGGAACTTTCCTATTGCATGCTTGGTGGGCAGAGCGTGCTGATGTTCTTTTACGGAAGTGGGTAGGGGTGGGGGAGGGTTGTTGATTTGCTGCTGCTTATGCGTGGGGGGGGGGATAGAACGGGCTCTGGAGTTCTAACATTTTAACAGTCACTCATTCTTTTTGGCACTCTTGTTTTCATTGATGTCTGCGATAAAAGGAATTTCAGGGTTTATATTGTATATACTTCTCTGATATTAAATGGAATTATTGAACTATTGAACATGGTGTGTTTGTGTGTGTGTGGGTTCAGGTGCACGACACCTGTTGTTATCATACCGTGCCTAAGCTCAGATGAGGCTCCAGAATTTGCTGTGTCCCCGTGCAGCCATTCCTGATCATGAATCAGTTGCTGAGAGGGAGAGTGGAAAGAGGAAGGCAGGGCTGATATAAAGAAGAAAAACTGTGTTCCAGCACTGCATTGTCCATTTATTTTGACATGATGGAGTGCCCTCTCCATAGTCTGGTTGCAGTCCTGTTCTCAACAAATCTGGGCCCCAGAATGTGTCTTCTAACCTTTTGTCTCAACCATCTCCACCGCAACAACATTAATGTCAGTGAGAGCCTGTATTCCACTTCTTGAAGTCCAAGATCAGTCCTTTGGTTTGATAGAGTCTATAACCATCTCTATTACATGCTTGGGAGAGATGTTAAAGTAACTTATAAAATGAAGACCATGCTGAGGGCCTTTGAAATTTTCCGTTGTCAGGATCTCACTGTGATCCATGTACTTTGTCCAGCATAGACATCAGTTAATTAATAAATAAAGAATAGAATTTGAGAGGGGCCTGAATCTCTAGTTCTCTGGCAACACAGGAGCATTCTACCAAATCAGTTGAGGGAGATACAAGAGACTGCAAGTCCTGGAATATAGAGCAAATAAGCAAACTGCCAGAGGAAATCAGTGGGCCATAGAACATAGAGATCTACAGCACATCCTCCCTAGGGTCAGACCAGCTTTGGGGAGGAAAATGGACAGTTGACATTCCTGACCCAAAATTCGACTGTCAATTTCTCTTCATAGAAACAGCCTGACCTGCTGAGGTACTCTAGCAGTTTGATGCATTTTCTGTTGTTAATGATTGTACTCCAGTTGAATGCTTCTCCATTCTATGTCAACCAATTCTAACCATATATCTGTTAATTTCTCCTGGCTATGGAGCACCTACACCTCAAACACAACACTCCACATGTTTGCATGCTCCAAATTCATGGTACCTGTGGTTTTACCAATGACATGAATTATGTCAGCACAGTTATGGATAGTGCCCTTGGGACTGTGGGTGGAATTGATCTGCCATTATAGTTGCCGTTATAGGGAAGTATACCATATGAGTTCTTCACCATCTTGTCTTCATGTATCACTGCTTTCAGAGAACTACATACTTATCTCCCTAGGTCTGTCACTCCTACAACACTCTCCAAGCACCTCAGATTTTACTGCACAGTCCTGCCATGCTTTAACTTCCCAAATTACATCTGTTTGTGCTTTACTGAGCCCTCTTCCCAAGTTGTTCTAGGTCCTGTTGTAATTTTAGATGGCCCACTTCACTGTTCACCACACCACCAATTTTGATGCCATCTGCACACTTACTAATCAAGTCCCCTTACATTCTCTTCCAGAAGAGGTTGTCTCCCAGACTGCCTTCTCATCCTTATTTCTGGGAGGCTGGATCAGGATTCCAGTTTACCTGTCTGCACTATCATGATTCAAGGTTGTTTAATATAATTTCAAGTACACACATATAAAAGAGACTGAAATAATTGTTACTCCGATGCAGCAGAAATGAAAACTTTGTAAGATAAAGAACACAATAATTATATTGTCGGTGCGGGCAGCGGAGTGCGCAGGAGCAGACTGCTGGGCTTTGGCTCAGCGGGCTTCGGTGCAAGGGGACTTGAGGTGAGAAAAAATCAGTGAGCCTGAGTACGTGCTTGCTGAGGTAAAAAAGATAAGGTCGGCAGGTACTTTTTTCATTTATTCTGACTAATCTGGGATCAGGTAATGGGGGAGACAGTTAGAGCAGTGATGTGCTCATGTGCAGTATGTGGGAGGTCAGAGTCAACACAGTTGTCCCTGATGACCACACCTGCAAAAGGTGCATCCAGCTGCAGCTCCTATCAGACCGAGTTAGGGAGTTGGAGCAGGAGCTGGATGAACTACGGATCATTCGGGAGGCAGAGGCAGAGATAGATAAGAGTTATCGGGAGGTAGTCACCCAAAAAGACAGGAGGTAGGCAAATGGGTGACAGTCAAGAGAGGCAGGGAGAGCAGACAGAGAGAGCAGAGCACCCCTGTGGCCTTTCCCATCAACAATAAGTATACCGTTTTGGATACTGTTGGTGGGGATGACCTATCAGGAACAAGCTGCAGTGGTCCTGTCTCTGGCACTGAGGTTGGACCCTCGACTAGGAAGGAGAGGAGGGAAGAGAAGAGAGTGGTAGTGATAGAGGATTCTATAGTCAGGGGGGCGGATAGGAGATTTTGTGGGAAGATCAGGAGTCTCGGATGGTATGTTACTTCCCTGGTGCCAGGGTCCAAGACATATCAGATTGGGTGCAGGTTATTCTCGAGAGGGAGGGCAAGAATCCAGATGTTGTGGTCCATGTAGGGACCAGCGACATGGGTAGGGTGAGTGAGGGGGTCCTGCGTAGTGAGTTCAGGGAGTTAGGTGCGAAGCTGAAGGGCAGGACCTCCAGGGTAACAATCTCAGGATTGCTACCAGTGCCACGTGCGAGTGAGGCAAGGAACAGAAGGATTATACAGATGAACACGTGGCTGAGAGGATGGTGCAGGAGGGGGGGGGCTTCAGGTTTTTAGATAATTGGGCTTTGTTCCAGGGAAGGTGGGATCTATTCCAAAGGGACGGTTTACAGCTGAACTGGAGCAGTACTAACATTCTTGCAGGAAAGTTTGCTAGTGCTTCTCGGGGGGGGGGTTTAATCTAAATTTGCAGGGGGCAGGGATCCAGAATGAGAGAGAGGATAGAGAGATGAAGAATAAAGGACAGGTGGGGACTACACAGTTCTGGAATATTAAGTGTGTAGTAGAGAAAGGTGAGGCGGAACAAGTGATAAGGAGGACACATGTACAGAGGGATGGTCTGACGGAACATGGAGTTAAATGTGCAGAAAGAATAAGTAAATTTAGGAAGGACAACAAAATTCAAGGGACGTATAGCCCGATGGGAGTTTGGGGAGCTGGGTTAAGCACAACAGGCAGCGATTTAAACAGAGAGAGGAGAAATGGGCTAAAAATTCAATATCTGGATGCACAAAGTGTCAGAAATAAGGCAGATGAGCTTGAAGCTCAGGTGTGAATGGGTAACTATGATGTTGTTGGGATAACGGAGACATGGCTGCAAGGAGATCAGACCTGGGAAATAAATGTACAAGGGTATACTTGCTATTGTAGGGACAGAAATGTGGGCAGAGGGGGTGGGGTGGCCCTGTTGGTGAGGAATGAGATTCAGTCCTTTGCAAGGGGGGACATAGGATCAGGAGAAGTATAGTCTGTGTGGATAGAACTGAGGAACAGTAAGGGCAAAAAGACCCTAATGGGTGTTGCCTACAGGCCACCAAACAGTAGCATGGATATTGGATGCAGGTTGAATAGGGAGTTAACATTGGCATGTGGCAAAGGTAATGTCGCAGTAGTTATGGGGGATTTCAACATGCAGGTGAACTGGGAGAATCAGGTTTTTGCTGGACCCCAGGATAGGGAGTTTGTAGAGTGCCTACGGGATGCATTCTTGGAACAGCTTGTACGAGAGCCGACCAGGGACAAGGTTATTCTGGATTTAGTCTTAAGTAATGAACAGGATTTGATAAGCGATCTTGAAGTAAAGAAGCCATTAGGAGGTAGTGACCATAATATGATAAGTTTTTATCTGCAATTTGAGAAGGATAAGGGCAGATCGGAGGTGTCATTGTTGCAGTTGAACAGGGGAAACTATGGAGCCATGAGGGAGGAGCTGGCCAAAGTTAACTGGACGGATATCCTAGCAGAAAAGACAGTGGAACAGCAATGGCAGGTATTCTTGGGAATAATGCCAAGGTGCAAAATCAGTTCATCCCCCGGAGAAAGAATGATTCAAAGGGGGGGGAAGGTGCCACGGTGGCTGACAAAGGAAGTCTGAGATCGCATAGCATTAAAAAAAAGGAAATATGACAGAGCTAAGGTGAGTGAGAGGACAGATGATTGGGAATTTTTTAAGGAACAACAGAACTTTACTAAAAAGGCAATACGGGGAGAAACAATGAGGTACGAATGCAAGCTAGCCAGGAATATAAAGGAGGATAGCAAAAGCTTTTTTAGGTATGTGAAGAGAAAGAAGATAGTTAAGAACAATGTTTGGGCCCTTGAAGAATGAATTGGGTGAAATTGCTATGGAAAACAGAGAAATGGCAGAAAAATTTAATAAGTACTTTAGATCTGTCTTCACTAGGGAAGACACAAGCAATCTCCCAGATGTATGGATGGGCCAAAGACATAGGGTAACAGAGAAAATGAAACAGATTGACATTAGGAAGGAAACGGTGATGAGTAGACTGATGGGACTGAAGGCTGACAAATCCCCGGGTCCATATGGTCTGCATCCTAGGGTACTAAAGGAGGTGGCCCTGGAAATTGCGGATGCATTGGTAATCATTTTCCAATGTTCCTTAGATTCAGAATCAGTTCCTGAGGATTGGAGAATGGCTAATGTTATCCCACTTTTTAAGAAAGGAGAGAGGGAGAAAACAGAGAACTATCATGCTGTCAGCCTAACATCAGTAGTGGGGAAGATGCTAGAGTCCATTATTAAAGATGAAATAGTAGCATATCTAGATAGCAGTGATAGGATTGGGCCAAGCCAGCATGGATTTACCAAGGACAAATCATGCTTGACTAATCTATTGGAGTTTTTCGAGGATGTAACCAGGAAGTTAGACAAGGGAGATCCAGTGGATGTAGTTTACCTCGATTTTCAGAAGGCATTTGATAAGGTCCTACATAGGAGATTGGTGGGTAAAATCAGATCTCATGGCATTGGGGGGAAGATATTGACATGGGTAGAAAACTGGTTGGCAGATAGAAAGCAAAGTACAATGGTGAATGGGTGTTTCTCGGAATGGCAGGTGGTGACTAGTGGGGCTCGGTATTGGAACACAGCTGTTTACGATTTACATCAACGATTTAGATGAAGGCATTGAGAATAACATCAGCAAGTTTGCTGATGATACTAAGCTGGGTGGCAGTGTGACATGTGATGAGGATGTTAGGAGAATTCAGGGTGACTTGGATAGGCTGAGTGAGTGGGCAGATACTTGGCAGATGACGTTTAATGTGAATAAGTGTGAGGTTATCCACTTTGGGAGTAAGAACAGGAAGGCAGATTATTAGCTGAACGGTGTAGAGTCAGGGAAAGGAGAAATACAAAGAGATCTAGGAGTCCTTGTTCATCAGTCACTGAAGGTGAATGAGCAAGTGCAGCAGGCAGTGAAGAAGGCTAATGGAATGTTGGCCTTTATTACCAAGGGAATTGAGTACAAGAGCAAGGAAATCCTTTTGCATTTGTGCAGGGCCCTGGTGAGACCACACCTGGAGTATTGTGTACAGTTTTGGTCTCCAGGGTTAAGGAAGGACATCCTGGCTATAGAGGAAGTGCAGCGTAGATTTACGAGGTTAATTCCTGGGATGTCCGGACTGTCTTACGCAGAGAGGTTAGAGAGACTTGGCTTGTACATGCTGGAATTAAGGAGATTGAGAGGGGATCTGATTGCAACATATAAGATTATTAAGGGATTGGACAAGATAGAGGCAGGAAATATGTTCCAGCTGCTGGAAGAGTCCAGTCCCAGAGGGCATGGTTTGAGAATAAGGGGTAGGTCATTTAGGACAGAGTTAAGGAAAAGCTTCTTCCCAGAGAGTTGTGGGGGTCTGGAATGCACTGCCTCGGAAGGCAGTGGAGGCCAATTCTCTGGATGCTTTCAAGAAGGAGCTAGATAGGTCTCTTATGGATAGAGGAATCAAGGGATACCGGGGACAAGGCAGGAACCGGGTATTGATAGTCGATGATCAGCCATGATCTCAGAATGGTGGTGCAGGCTCGAAGGGCCGAATGGTCTCCTTCTGCACCTATTGTCTATTGTATATATATAAGATAGCTTATATACATAGATTGATTGTAAGTCCATAAAATGACGTTAGGTACAGGCCAAGTGAAATGATAAAGTGGTTGTGTTAGGGGGTGTGGAGAGGTGGTTTAGTGGATGGAGGTATTGATCAGCCTTACTGCTTGGAGAAAGCAACTGTTTTTTAGTGTGGTAGTTCTGGAATAGACACTATGTAGTCTTCTTCCTGATAGGAGTGGGACAAACAGTCCATGAGCAGGGTGGGTGGGATCCTTTATGACATTACAGGCCCTTTTCTGACCCCTTTATGTATATACAGCCGGCCCTCTTTATCCGCAAGGGATTGGTTCCGGGAGCCCCCGCAGATACCAAATAACATGGATGCTCGAGTCCCTTATTTAAAATGCCGTGGTATTTGCATATAACCTACCCACATCCTCCTGTATACTTGAAATCATCTCTAGAGTACTTATAATACCTAATACCTAATGTAACTGTTATGTAAATAGTTGTTATACTGTAATGTTTAGGGAATATTGACAAGAAAAAAACTGTACATGTTCATCTCGCTCACAACAAAAGCAGTGAACAAACGAGATGTGAGGAGAACAATGATCAAACAACGAGTAAAACTTGTACTTACCTGTACAGTAGTTGCTACACTGTCTTGTTCAGGGAATAAAGACGCTTCGGAGGAGGTTCAATAATACTAAAGTCAGGAACTGTGGAGGTTGAGGGCTGAAGATCTTCAAGCGTTGAACGTCGAGACTTCAGAATTGCAGATGCTTTAGTTAGAAACATTGTTATAGGAAGCTGTCCCTTCCTTTTCCTTGCATCATCAAACAAATCTTGCAGTGGTTGTAGGCATGTTGTTGTCCCTCGGGTAACACGGAGGCTTCGTTCCAGGCTTCGAATAATGCTCGAACAACAAGTGCTGGAAGAGCCCTTCCGTGTTTTCTCGATTCGCGGTTGGTTGAGTTCGCGCATGCGGAACTCACGGATAAGGAGGGCTGACTGTATGTCCCTGATGGTAGGGAGGCTGTTGCAAGTGATGGATTGGGCAGTTTTGACTTCCCACTGTAGAGCCTTCCTGTACACCATAGTGTAGTTTCCATACCGGGCAGTGATGCAGATCGTTAGGATGCTCTCCACTCTGCATCTGTAGAATGGCGTGAGCGTAGATGTGCATAGTCCATCTCTCCTCAGCCTCCTCAAAGCAGAGGCATTGGTGAACTTTCCTGATTGTCTGGAATGTGTTCAAGAGCCATGAGAGGTTATGTGAGATGTGCACTCCTAGGAGTTTGAAACTGCTTCGCTTTTCCACTGCTGTGCCGCTGATGTGAGTGGTGCGAGTTCTCCGGAAATCAATAATTATCTCCTTTGTCTGGTCAACATTGAGGAAGAGGCTATTTCAAAGGATTCAGAGTACATTTACGGTGTGTATAAATTACACCATCTTGAGATTCGCCTCCTTACAGGCAGCCACGGAGCAAAAAACCTGAAAGAACCCAATTTAAAAAAGAAGGCCAACACCCAATGCACAGAGAAAGAGTAAATAAAAACACAGGTCATGCAAACAATGAAAGCAAACAATGGTATTCTGAACCAATATGAATCCCTAGTCCCAAATCCCAGAACAGCCAGAGTAGGCCCATAGTCTCAGTCTTAGTTCATCATAGTGATAATGTAATATCACTACATTATCAACATAATTATAAGGAAGAACTTAGTTCATTTTTGTGCAAAGTAAATCAAAGTGATCATAAGGCTGCTAAACTTTAATAACGAGAGTTGTGCCGGAAGTACCTGTCCTTAAACCTGGCGGTGTAAAACAAGTCTTTCATACAGTTAAAAGAAACATGCATTAATACTCTACCTTTCAGACTTCAGGATTTCTCAAAGTACTTTATAGGCAAGAAAAAGTTCCTATTGTCCAACCATACTGGAGAACGCTTATTACCACGTGACCTGATTCTCAACTGTCATATTTTCTTCTTCAGGAGAGGCAAAATGAATTAAATCTTCTCTTGAATGGTCCTCTATCACAGCTCTTCTTCTGTGATCTCTACTGCCCTCCGACTCTTCGACTATGTACTCACCCAGACTTGCCACCACAGTTCTCCCATCAGATTCCATCCTCTCCAGCCCTTTACCATTCCCACCCATCTGACTTTACCTATTCACTTTTTACTGTCCTCCTTCCTCTCTCCTCCCCCCCCCCCACCTGTTTATTCTGGTGTCTCCTCCCTTTCTCTCTTGACCTGAAACATCAACTGCTTTTTCATTTGTGTAGATGCTGCCTGACCTGCTGAGTTCTTCCAGCATTTTGTGGGTGTTGCTTTGCACTTCCAGCATCTGAAGAATTTCTCATGTTTATTAGGTCTGGGCCTGTTGGGAGAGAGCTC
This sequence comes from Hypanus sabinus, assembly GCF_030144855.1. NCBI lineage: Eukaryota > Metazoa > Chordata > Chondrichthyes > Myliobatiformes > Dasyatidae > Hypanus > Hypanus sabinus. The sequence continues at coordinate 62,489,817 of NC_082722.1, read as the reverse complement.
ATATCAAAGGAATCACTTGTGAATTACAACTACTGTTGTTATGTTGCTGAAACAACATGTTGGTGTCTAGGAAATAGTTCTGAGATACCTGATACTCTTATTGCTCCATGGCACTTTGCATTTAGCCAGCACCGTATCCACTGAGGCAAGAATAACTTCGAAGTTAAAATTGTATCATTTAAACAAAAAGAAATAAATCAGGTAACTGCAATGATACTTGACTTCTGAGTACTCCTCTCACTGCTCCACACAATCTTTACAGATGACATACTATCAGAAATCACAGTCTGCATTTGCTGTCACAGGAATTCCCAGGATTCTGTCACCCTTGGCACTTTCACCTTGACCTAAAGGTTGCACAGCATGAACCTTCACATCGGCAAGATACCGCAGACAATATTTGTGCCATATGCATTGATTTTATTGATGCCGAATTCCATGTGAACATTGATAGAGGGCAAATCATTTTTAGTTCATAAAACCAACACATAAATAGGGTCTCATGGGACTTTCTCCACTTGAAATACAGTGGAGAGAAGGCAGTACAAACTATCTCTCAAAGTTTTACATTCTTGTGTTTCTAAGACCCATGCAAATTCCTCTTTTCACTTTAATGGCACAGCTCATTCAGAACTCCTAAAGAGATCCCGTCTTTGCAAGTTAGAGACTTATGAAAGTAAATGCAAAATTATACAGAAGAGGCCATTGATAGCAACAGTGACGTACCTGTGTTTACCTGTTACACAGGTCTCCCGCCATCTTATTTCACCTCACCTTAACAGCACACCTTTCTATTTATTTACTTAGAGACGGTGGTTGTCCATTGTGTCCGACGATAACAGGAAACCTGTCCGGGAGAGTCCTTAAAGTGGAAAAGCAACTGCACTGGGGCAGTTCCCCTCTCTCGACCTCTGAAGTCCAGGTCCAATGGTGTGAACAAACATCACAAACTGTGGTCTTCCTTGGTTACAGTGGATGAGCGTGATATGTCCTGTGCCTTGTTCTGCCCTTTGTTCTCCACGGAGCGTAGCAGTATCACCTTCCTGGCCATTGAATCGCATCCACCCAGTTTACCAGAGATGACTTTGCATGCCTTAGAGATACCAACGTGCCCTTCCGGCCCAACAAGCCCACGCCACCCAGTCACACCCACGTGACAAACTATCCTACTAACCCATATGTCTTTGGAATGTCGGAATCCTACACAGTCATGGAGAGAACATGCAAATTCTTTTTAGACAGCAGTGGAAATTGAACCCAGGTCATTGTTGCTGTAAAATGTTAGGCTTTCTGGTACATTACCATGCCACCCTAAACAACTGTCTGGGGAGTTGAATCCCAGTCTCCCACATGACAGGCCGTGATAGCAGCCACTATACCATTGAGGAATTTCTCTCTCATTTACATATCGACCATACTCTGAAATACACAGGTGCAGTTTCTCTGATCGCTCATTGTAGTTATCTCTGCTGCATTCCCATCACAGTCACTCCCGCTTCCATTCTTGAATATATTAGGAATTCAGTACAAGGAAACTTCTTCCCCACATTCACCCTCTTAATTCATTTACCCTGAAGCACTTGGTCACCTTTTGATCTTCCCTTTAATAAGGAGCCCAGGCTGCACACCTAATGCTTGCTTCTTCTCAGTTCAAAATTATATTTTTTACTTTATTCCTTGAGTAATCTAGAAAGTACAAATGTATCACTTTGAAAGTCTGGTTTAATTAAGTGTCAAAGCTAATTCTGATACTTACAGCTAGAAGGAAGGGGCGCAAGGTTCTACTGTAATATGATGGAGACGTGGAGGACCTGTGGAATTTAACCTCACTAATACTCCTTTCGCTTTTGTTTCCCACCTGGCTGACCAGATGTGTTGTGGGAAGACCTTTCACAGGAGGTGCCTCCGGGCAAACTTAGCCTTGGACAACTACGAGGTCAATGGGCATGAGAACCATTGTGAGATTGAGAGAACAGGACGCAAGGTAGAATAGAGTGCAAAAGGCAAGTGGCAGATGTCAAATGCTCCCTACAGGAGTCTGGTGGAGAGTAGTACTCCAGCTCCTCTTGTCTCTGACGAAGTATTCAAAATTGCCTTTCCACTAAAATCAATGGCTTATATTAAGTTTCCCAAGTCATGCCAAAACTGTTGCCACTGCTGAATTGAAATCAGTTATACGTGAGTGCCTGATTTCAGCTTGTGAATAAAGTGCCCCACATGACATAACACCATAACAATAATGGATATGAATGCAATAGGATAGAAAATGCACTCCAGAACCTCAGTCCTCTCAAACCCACCATCAGAGAGGTGATAAGAATTTATATCAAAACCACTGTCTCTGGTTTAGAAATCTGTTCCTCCAGAAGTTAACCCCAGAGCATCGTAACCCAACTAATCAGAACTAGTGAGGAAAGGTATGGATCCAAAACAGTACAACAAAAATACACATAAAGTGCTGGAGGAACTCAGCAGGTCAGGTAGCATCTATGGAAATGAATAACCAATCCACATTTTGCACAAAGCATTTCCTCCACTACTTTGTGTGGGTTGCTTTCGATTTCCATGTTTGTGAGTAAGACGATAAGCTGCCCAGCTAAACTGATTAACATAGGAAGAGAAATGCAGCTCAGTTGCCTGTTATAGTGTAAAAATTTCTTATCACCGTAGGTAAAAGGGAAAAGAATCTGAAAAGTGTTGCTAGTGTGTATCAGAATGTAAGATGAATGAATAAACGGAAATGCAGAGGACATATGAGACTGAAGGGATTGTTCTCCTGGGAGCTAGCACAGAGCAGATGGGCTGAATGGCCTCTTTCTGTTGTGTTATATGTAAATTATCCTCGGGTTGGTTATTTTTGGAGCAATATGTTTTAATATGGAGGAGCATCAGTGGAGCTACATTCAATTTCATAAAGCTTACAATGCATGTATTAAGATCTCATTTAAATTAAACAGTTCTTGTTAGAAAATTGGCATTAGACATACAAAGTCCACTTTTTATACTGGATTATGGTTAAACCCCTGGAATGGAGACAGATGAAATACAGTGAACACTGGACTGAAAAACAGGATTTCACAAGAGTTAACGTAGCCCCCATTACATTACAACATATTCTTCAAGCCAAGAAAAACAGCAGGAACTGATGATCAAGAAATAAAATTCTGTGTCAGCACAGGAAATTGTAGTTTGGTACCTCTGAGACAATATATCATACCTGCTTTTCTGAAACTATGCAGTAAGACAACACATGAGTAAATATGTTCTTATTAAACCACCCTTCTTGCAACTAGTTGGTGTCTGATATGATATGAATTATTTTAAATAATTTATGTCATGTGCATCATAAGTTACGTAATGCCAAATTCATCAATGCCTAAATGACATGCATATCAATAATGGTATGTACATGGGGGGAACATGGTATTGTAGTAGTTCGTACAGCACTTTACAGTACAGGCAATCTGGATACATTTCCGGCCGTTGCCTATAAGGAGTTTGTACATTCTCCCTATGACCATGTGGGTTTCTTCAGGGAGCTCCAGTTTCCTCCCACAGTCCAAATATGTACAATTTGGTAGGTTAGTTGGTTATTGTAAATTGTCCCGTGATTAAGCTCGGGTTAAATCAGGGGTTGCTGGGTGGCATGACTTGAATTTCCGGAAGGGCCTGTTCTGCACTGTATCTCAATAAATAAATAAACTGTATGCTTAAATATCACATCATTTATCTGATTTTTTTTTGTGTGGTTTGTATTTTATTACAGCTCCTGTGCTGAACAGCAAACATGGAATTAGAAGAAGGTTAATTCATGAATCTGTTTTTGAAACTTGCTTTGCCAACTTGGGAAGTTACTAAAAAATACCATGACCATTAAACTATTATAACACAAACATTTCCGGAGAAAGTAAATGTCAGTTTATCCTTTAAGCAATTTCCAGGAAGTATGCAAAACTGGACCAATACAGGCAAAATAATCAGATAAACATAAGCCAGGTTCGTGAGCTATCTCATTTTTGTGAGATTACGTCAAAGTACAGCAAATCTTTATTCTACAGTCTATCATCTAAGAATATGCAATTACATTCTAATGAACTTGTTGTACATTCATGAACTTAAACAAGCTATGTTAAGCTCACGGCCTGGAAAACAATTCTGGCCCATGTTTATACAATGAGGAAATCCTTATCCTTTACATCATTGAAAACTTGAGCAAATTCAGGTGCAAACAACCCAGTACCTTGGGGATGAAGTGTAATGCATATTAAGCCCTTTTGTTAACCTCCAAACAAGATATGACTCCTGGTTAAAGTGATCACTTAGAATGCTTAATAATTTTTCTAAGTAGAATTATACCTGAACATCAGCATTAGTTAGGTTAGTATAGATTCAGACCAGGTTCTGCCCCTTTCCCATTCCACTGTACTTTGGTTTTCCAGAAACAGATCCTGTAAATTTTAATGGCTTTTATCTCTGCTGCCAGGTCACTACAATGAATTCAGTGGAATCTGCTTGAAATGAAAGGTCATTGTAGGGCCAAGAGATGATGTTCCTGGAAGGCAAAATTCATCACTAGAAATCCCCACTATCTGGGCCATTTCCTCTTCAGACTTCTGAAGACCAGAACCTCAAGGTTCAGCAACAGCTTCTTTCCCGCTGCCATCTTGATCCAATCTAAAAATCCCCTATTCTACTTCAGACTATATTTCTTTCAACTACCACTCATACTGGATACTGGACAAGCAATTGAACAGTGGTCAAGAACGAGGGTGACTAGACGGAGCTGGGAGTCAGAGCACAGGTGGAAATTGTCACTGCATTTTCCAATGTTGTTGCTGAGTGTTCAGCTTGGAGATGGGAAATGGGAACCTACCGGGGTCATAAGGAGATATTTGCATGAGTGGTTGCCTACTCTGCTTGTCAAGGGACATGAGTGTTTGTTAGCAGACAAACCAAGCATTTCTCGTAGATAGCAAAATTCAAGTTCTAGTTTTTATGTCATGGGCATATATTCACAGGATCTTTCACCATGAAAATTAGCTTCTAGCAGCAGTAGCAGAGTTCATTACAAATATGACAAGCATACATTTACATTAATTTTAATTAATATAAATTGTCAAAATTACTCAGCAAAGAAACAAAATGACATTAGTGCAAGTTGAAAGTTAAAAACTGGGATGGCCAAAACACTGAAGATGAAATTTAGTCGCATGGAGCATATTTTTAATGGGTTACTCGTCTGATTAAGGTGCAAAACTGATCATATGACAAGACTGACGTCATAGATTTGTAGGAAACGTGAAATTTTTTACTTATTTATGTTATCTATTGATATTACTGACATATACATTCATACTGCAATTCACTTTTTTTCTCTACTATTATATATTGCATTGGAGTGTTGCTGCGAAGTTAACTAATTTCACAACATATGCCGGTGATATTAAACCTGATTCTGATTCTGCACTTAAATTGCTGCCTTTTGCATGTATGGCCGTGAAAAAAAGTGGCAAATGATGCACAATTGATGTTACTGCTCTACATTGAAATACAGTGGTGTAAGTAATGCAGTCGCTCCAGTCAATTATGATTGTTCTCCTAAGGGAGGGGTTCCCAACCTTTTCTATGCCCTGGTCCAATGCCATTCAGAAAGGGGTCCATGGACCTCAGTTTGGGAACCCTTTTCCTCAGAGGTTGTCTCTTGGTAGTTCTTCAGTCGACCATAGCGGCTGATCTAGGATCCACGTATTAAGGACTGCCAGACCTTACAATCCTGTCCCCTTTGCCACTTACTGATCACCACGAGACTTAATCCATGATGTTAGGGTGGACTCCCTTGATGGAGAAAGCCGGTGTATGACTTTCACAAAATGCTGATGGAACACAGCAGGCCAGGCAACATCTATAAGGGGAAGAACTGTCGACGTTTTGGGCCGAGACCCTTCATCAGGATGAAGGGTCTCAGCCCAAAACGTCAACAGTGCTTCTATGCTGCCTGGCCTGCTGTGTTCCACCAGCATTTTGTGTGTGTTGTTTGAATTTCCAGCATCTGCAGACTTCCTCGTGTTTGCAGTGTTTGACTTTGTTTAACTTGGTGAGGCTGATGCACAGGCAGCGACCACTCGGACCTTGGCAGATCAGGGTTTGGATCCAGTGGCATGGAATGCAAGAAGACTGTGGATCATTCACTACTGCAGCCTTCCTCCACCTTCAGTGCTGTCGTGATGCGTCATCATCTCACTCATCAAAGCGAGAGTTCATCAAAGCTCCACAGTTGAGGTCAAGGAAGCACAGTGACATGTGCTGAAGAATGCGTGGGACTCAACTAGAGAAATAGGCCTTAACCAGTAGAAAAATCTCTGAACAAGTATGAAGGGCTTGCCCTTGCCTGGGTTGTTGTTGGCAGTTGACCATGGAACCTTTGAGCTCAAGGTTCAAAGTTCAAAGTAAATTTAAGAACATATATGTCACCATATGCAACGCTGAGATTCATTTTCTTACAAGCATACTCAGTAAATACATAATAGAATAATAACCATAATACAATAAATGAAAGACCACAGTAGTTGGGAGTGTGCAAAAGACAACAAACAAAAATAAATAATAATAATAAATAAATTAGCAACAAAAATCGAGGAATTGAGATGGAGCAGTCCTTGAAAGTGAGTCCATTGGTTCCTAGGAAGAAGATGTACCAGATGTCCCATGCAGACCTTTAGCATTCTTCTCAAGATCAGGATCTCCACCATCAGTGGACCTGATGAACTGTCAGAAATGTGGACAGTGCCCTAATAAACACCCCTGGTCAGATAACCAATTGAAGTAGCACCTCCAATTGCCAACTGCTGATTTAAGAGTTTCCGCAAGGTAATTCCCAAAGTGACACACATCACATGATTGCTCAGGAAATGTGCAGCTTTGTCTGACAACTTATTGCTCTGGTGTTCCCCCTTCACACCTCTGCCTTTTAGCCTTCATACCTCGATCGTGGATCATGATTTTGTACCCTCAGAACCGGCTCAGTGCCAGATTTTATGTGTTAATGCTCCTGTGAATTGTACAGGCTTTGGAATGTCTTATTACTTTATAGATCCCATGTAAATGGAAGCTAAGTGCTCAAGTACTGCAGCACTCATTCCAATGTGTTAATGTGAGAAACAGTGTAGAAACAAATCTGACTGCTTTCAGACAGCTGCAAATGTAGTTTAGCACCGAATGTGCATCTAAAATCGATTCCAGTTCCACTTCTCCATATCCAGATGCCAGACAGAATGGGAGCTGGTCAATGAAATGGCAACTCATAAGGTGCACAGGCGAGAGAGAGCTGCGTGTCTATTGGCTGAAGCTTCCTCTCACATTAAAGGGGATGCTTCAGCAGTCTGATCATCGCCAATTTGGTCCCAGCACCCAGCTGATTGGTGTCAAAACTCACCAAGAAATGAAAACAACAGCAGTGACTAACACTGTGATTTCTGACGCAAAGACAGCATTCCAGAGAGGTCGCTGCCGGTGGCCTGCACATCCTTCATTCAGAATCTCCCCAGGCCTTTCACATATTGTTCCATGCCTTTTGCTGCTGTGGAAAGCAACCTCCTCCTCTAAATGCACTTAGGAGCTATAGCAAACACAGAGAGGCATCTGCGCCTCTCCACCTAATGAACTGAGGAGGAAGATTATGTGTCCTTTTCAAAAGTAATTGAGAGAACTCCCTTATCATTAACGACAACTATAAGAGCATTTACTGTGTGTTTGAGGCACACTTGCTCACAATGGCTCACAACCTGCCTTTGTAACTTGGTTTCCAAAGATACAAGAGAGATAATGGAGCACTTTTTGAGTTTTAACATGAAAAGGCTTTCAACCTGTGAAAAGAGCAAAGATAAGCATTGTGTTTAGCAATGATTAGCAATAGAGGATTTGCATTCTGACAGACAGCTTGACTTCAGCTGTTCTGCTGGAGAAATCCCATGCTTGAGTTCTACAGCAGCCAGACCAGACCTAATTGTCAAATCATAGAATAATTAGAAAACTGCCTTTGATAAAATTTTCCAATTGATTGTAGTCCCTTGCTCTGTCTCCATAGACTTATAGTATGTTTCCTCTCCAATAACTGTGTTCCAAATACTAAAATAAAGGTTTCACATTTATCTACCATTAATCCTGCTCTGCCACAAAATTTCAGCATCACACATATGCTAAAAGAACTCAGCAAGGCAGGCAGCATCTATTGAGGGAGTAAACAGTCAATGTTTTGGGCTGAGGCTCTTCATCAGGACTGCAAAGGAAGAACACAGAAGGCAGAACAGGAGTATGGCACATCCCTTTCTCTGCATTGTGTTCAATCGACTGTTTTTTCTGTCGCTTCTCCTTCCAGATGACCTGGCCTGAAACCTCATCTGTTTACTCCCCTCTATAGATCCTGCCTGCTTTGCTGAGTTCCTTCAGTATTTTGTGGCATGTTGCTCAGGATTTCCTGCAACTGCACAGCCTCTTGAGCTTATGATTTGCTGCTACAAAAGTTGCCTGATGAATTCCACCTTTTTTTAGTCCTTCATGGATCCCGCATGCAAGGCTGACCGTGCATCAATCCCTCTTGGATATTTGAAGCTGTTAACTGTAACTAGGCTAACGTAACCAATCGGTGTTTCAGATCCAGCCACTTCATCAAGATGAAAGGTCCTGTTGAAACATTAACTGTTTATTCCCCTCCATAGATGCTACCTGATTTGCTGAATTCCTACAGCATTTTGAGTGTGTTGCTCAAGATTTTCAGCATCTGCAGAATCTCCTGTGTTTAAGTTAATCAATCTGCAAAGTATCTTGTGTTTAAAGTAATCAATCTTTGGGTAAATTAGTGACTCTTCTACAAGGATTATTAGCTCCAATGAGACTCATGAAGTTTAAGGAGGACTTGAAGCTGAACTGTGAGTAATATGGAGAGTTTAATGCTCATCCATCACCTGCAATACAGTGGAACAGATATAGTGAAAAGTATACATTTGTTGTCCCATTCTGTCATCCAGGATCATTCATCGTTGCAGAGTGAAGCTTGCAGAGAAAGTCACTGGGTTGCTTATTAGTGAATCGAGTAAAGTGAATCAGTAGAGGGAGAATTGGTGGTAAAAGAAATGTTTAAAGGTAGAAAAGGCAAGCAGCCCAGCTTTGCAATGTTCTCTTCAGTTATATCTTGTTATAAGTTCAATCCTCATTTTGCCTTAACCAGAGTGGGCAGACTTAATGCATATGCATCAGAATTTAAAAATATAAATTAAAGGAAAATCAATTGTGAAACATAATCCTACTTTACTACTTTAAAATAATCATTGTTCCAAATTAAATAGAATAATCTCATGAATATCTCTCACCCGTTATTGCAGTGAGTTTTGGTCCCAAACCAAGAGAGGACCGTGAATATGTAGGAGAAGAAAACATTTTACACTTAAAACCAGATACCCAGCTTTGAAGCTAATTTTACACTTTTTACATTTTACATTTTACATTTTACACTTAAAACCAGATACCCAGCTTTGAAGCTAATTAGCATTGAAGCTAATTAACTCTAGTTAGTTAGTTTGTTAATTGATTTAACTAACTTTTGTAGAGCTGCTGTCTCTCAGCCCCAGTTACCCAGAGTTACTCCTAATATCTGGTCAGTCCTTATCTCCATGGAACAAGGTTCTTACTGTTGAATGCCAGAGGATAGATTTCCTAGGAACTGGTTGTGCTGCTAAATGAAAGGAGGTGAGAAAGGTGATATGCACAAGATAAGAGCCTTCACAGCTCTGTGGATTGGCAGCAGCAGGAAGGTATTCCCTTGGCTAAACAAGCTCCCTATATACATGCCCCATCATCTTCAAAACCTGTTATTAATTAACTTTACATTCTCAGACTCCCCCCTGCTATGATCACTGGCCCTCACATTCATCTTGATCTGACGCTCCCAACCCTCTGACCTCCAGCTGTTCCCGCCAGCTCTATGATCACCAGGTCTCCGCTACTCCCGATCATCCCTTCTCCACACCCTAATCCGTGACTTTCCACTCTCCTTGTCCCTAAATTCAATACCACTACTCCTTCAGCTTCTGATTTCCTCCTCATTCACTGATCTTTTTGTATCCCTGACCTCTCATAACTTCTTCCCATTTTAACCATTTAAGCTCAAGTTAATTTTCACCCTATTGTATGTATGTATAACCAAATGAAACGGCATTCCTCCAGACCACAGTGCACCCACAAAACATATATCTCACACAGCACATAAAGCAACACATTACCACAAATAAGTTAACAAAGCATAATTCAAAGTGCATGTAGTGCACAGCGCAGAACCATGCCAGAAGGGATCCAACTGACTGACCATACTGGAAATAGTCATCAAGCCAGTCAGCATCTAGGGAGTGCAAATTAACTGTCAGTTTATAATGAAACCTCGCTGTTTTGTTTGGCTGCATAAATCTCGGCAATACACACTCCGGTCCCACCAAACCTGTGAGATTGAGATGGGTTTCCCATCCCAAACAATGGTTTATTGCGGATGCTACCCTGTTACAACTCAGTGCCAAGAAACAACAGACAGCACGTTGCGTACAATTAAAGGAATTATACTTGTGGATCTTAACTAACGGGTTAGTAAAGAAAAGAAAGAAAGAAACAAAAAGAGCCTGTTGTATTTAAACAGTCAAATGTGCACAAGTTGGAGTTCAACTCTTCCAAAATTCACATTCACCGATCCTCAGTCAATCTCAGCACCTGGCTCCATCGAATCACGGTCGCCCACAGGGTCGTATTCTACGACTGGCTCTCTTCAGTCTCTTCATCTCCCACTAGACAAAAGACCCAGCCCACATTCGAAAGCAGCCATTATCTCTCCTGTAACCCAAACACTGTTTCTACAGAAAGACCATTACGTTAGCAGCGAAACCTCTCTCAGCATGTTACAATTACAATCGGAAGACAAGCAGATTGGCTGTGGAGATGGGGAAAGAAAGACAGAGACAAACGAAGATATGGAGAGTTGCAAGGTTAACAAAAAGACCTGAATTTAATAATGCCAGAGTATGAAGTCCCAGTGACAGGGCAATTTTCTGGAGGTGGTATATAGGAAATATGAAAATAAAGTATATGGGTCCAGAGGCAGCATAAAATCTTGCATTAGGAAAGAGGAGGGTTTCATTCAAATATGGCCTAGAAACATAACCAAAAAGGGATCCCAACAGCACTGACTACTTTTCCCTTCATTGATTGAGGAGCAGTCAGCGCCCCTGGGATCTCTTTTTTGTCATGTTTTTGGGCCACTTTTCAATGTGATCCTCCTCTTTTCTAAAGCAAGGATTTATGCTTCCTCGAGACTTATACATTGATTTCCTCATGTATTGATTCCTGCTGAGTCTCTCCAGAATTTTCCCTTTTCAGGTTTCCAGCACTGCTTTTATTTTGCCAAAGGACACTTGGTTCAGCAGAGTGAGAACAACTGGAGCTGCACTTTGTCAATGATAGACTATGTCATAACTTGTCGCTAATCCATTTACACCACAGGGACCACACTCACTCATCTCCACTTCACTTGTAATCGGCCACTTCTCAGAACCAGACTGCCTCTGGTAAAACACATTGAGAAGGAAATGAATGTTCGCTGTCACACATCATAACAATTCTTTATTTTCAAATACAGGCATTTGCAAATTTAGTGTTCAATGTACTAATGTTTCTGATCTATGTAATCTATCATTTCTAAAGCTGAACTTTGTGTTTTTTGCTGACCCGTCAAATTATACAGGTAATATTTCTCCCTACAATATAATGAGAGGCCTATTTTTCTCCTACATTCAGCTGTGTAGGGAGCCCCTAATGTAATATTGCTGCAATAAATGGTCTTACCAAAGCTTTCACATGCAATGTAGTATCCAGAACATGAGTTATCTCTGCAAAGGGTAGCACATAAAAAACACTAATCTGCTTAGAAGCCCTTGGTTCTAAGAAACAAGATCTTGCAAAATATTTATATATGAAAATAACATGGCAAGTATATGAGAAACTTAGCCAATGAATTGCTAAACCATACTATGTTCAGAAGACAAATAGTGTTGGACCATATGATCAAAGGACATAGAAATAGTTTTGGGCCATTCAGCCCATTGAGGCTGCTCCACGATTCGATCACGGCTGATTTATTTACTTCTTAGCCCTATTCTCCTACCTTCTCCCCTTAGCCTTTATCCTCTTACTATTCAAGAACCTATCAATCTCAACTTTAAATATAACCAATGAGTTGACCTTCACAATCATCTGTGGCAATGAATATCACAGATTCACCACCCTATGGCTGAAGAAATTCCTCCACATCTCTGTTCCAAAGGGACATTCTTCTATTCTGAGGATGTTCCCTCGAGTCCTAGTCATTTTCACTATTGAAAACATAATTTCTGTCCCCACATTATCTCGACCTTTCAATACCTAGTAGGTTTCAATGACATGCCTCCTTATTCTTCTAAATTCTCAGCTACAGGCCCAAAGCCATGAAACACTACTCATGCATCAACCCATTTATTCCTGAGATCATTCTCATAAACCTCCTCTGGACCTTCTCCAATGCCAGCACAATCTTTCTTAAATACAGGACCCAAAACTGCTCACAATACTCCAAATGCTTTACTAAGACTGAACATCACATATTTGCTTTGTGTTCCAGTCCTCTTGAAATCAATGCAAACACTGTACTTGCCTTCCTTACTACTGACTCAACCAGCAAGTCAATCTTTAGGTTTTATGCACTAGGATTCTTTCAAGCAAAGTGACCATACACTTCCCTGCACTATACTCCATCAGCCATTTTGTTGCCCATTTCCCCAATATGTCCTTGTTCTGCAGCCTCACTACTTGGTCAACACTGCCTGCTCCTCCACCTATCTTTGTATCATCTGCAAACCTGGCCACAAAACCATCATTTCTATCATCTAGATCATTACCATATAATGTGAAAATGCAGACCCAATGGCAGTCACTGGTAGCCAACCAGAAAACACACCCTTTATTCCCACTCTTTGTCTTCTGCCAGTCAGACAACCTTCTGCCCACACAAGTTCTGAGCTAGATGATTGGAAATCAAACACACTTAGAGTAAGGATGGAAAATTATCCAGTCTTTTTTTCTTATTAATAATTATTGAAATAAAATAAAATCCACAAATGGCTTTTGCTACTCTGAAGGTTGTTCATGATACAGAGCTGCTGTATATACTTGACGCACTCATATTTCAAAGATGCATTTGATGCATATGGTTATAAAGCTGTCACTTAGCATAAATAAATGCTTTGAGTGTCCAAGCTCCAGCTGCTTTCAAAACTACACAGAAAGGGAAGCTCTTAGTTTACCACTGATTAAACAGAAATTGCACTGGTCATTTCTGATTGCAAATCTCACTTGTCCTGATTTTGCCTCCTTCTCAAAGTTGAACAGAAACAAAACAACAACATCCCTTGTATGATTCATGAGCAGAGCATCGCAAAGGAAATTACTCATGAAGTTCCGAAGTATTTCTGCAACAGACCCAATCAATTTAAATGGAACTGTGATCTCTGTAGCTGTGCAGGGAACTGGTCAAAGGAATTTATTGACCTGTTCTCTTTTCATCTCTCATCACAACAAGGAACCACTTCATGCACTGCATTTCTGAGGTCTCATCAATGAACAGCCACCTCACTTTTTTCAATGGTATTTCTCCCACCCTAACATTATTCAACAATTTCCTTCAGATGCATCCCCTGCTACTCCGTAAAAAAGCATTCACCCCCCCCCCCCAACACTAGAAGTACTCAGCTCTACTGTGCCGTGCCAAAGGCTTTTGGGACCGCCTGGAGAAGGAAGCCATTGAAATAAGACTGGAGAATAAGAACTTTAATAAAAATGAAGGTCCCGCTCTATGTAAGAACCGGAATTCAGTTAGAAACAAGGTTGGTCAGTGGAAACCTGATTGGTTGGGGACAGATGACAGGGAAATATATACCACTGGAGTAGACGTGCCAAGGGTTCATCTCTGATGAAGATGGTGAAGATTGTCATTGAAACAACAGTTAAAATCGAAATCTGTACCTGGGTGGAAGCCCAAGAGGAGTTTATTCGTCACACTGTTCTGTCATAGCATCACATTATTTTCCCCATAGTTATACCCAAGATATTGAAAATCCACTAATATATTAAATGCTTCTAAATGGGTTTAATGTCAGTTACATTATCATCATTATTATATAATATTTGAAGTATGTAATAACCATATTTTATTACAGTACTCTTGATGTTCTAGCATTCTCAGTCAAAGCAAGTTGGACAATGAACATTGCTTTCCGTGTGTGATATAATGGTACATCAGTACATCACACATGCCATGAGTGAATTATCAGATTGATAGTCAACTCAAAAAAAAGATGTGGATTGTGAAGTGCACACAGTCAATGCAAATGAAATAGAGACAGAACACAGAGGAGTGCAGCACAAGAACAAGAGCATCAGTACATGATGTCTGTGTTGAACATGATGCCAAAACAAACAAAATTTCCCTCCATCCCCTGCATATTCATGTGCCCATCTACAGTAAAAGATTGTTGAGCACCACTGTTGATTCTGCATCCATCAACCTACCCCAGCAGTCTCCTCCAGGCACCTTATCTTCACTCTGTAAAAAAAATCCCCACACATCCCTTTAAAATTTTTCCCATCCTTACTTCATTAGGAATTTGAAGGCATTTGATATGTCAACAAAAATACTCAAAACCTTCTATAGATGTATTGTGGAGAGCATTCTAATAGGCTGCATCACTGTCTGGTCTTGGGGCAGGGGTGGGGGGGGGGGCAAGGAGGGGTTGTTACTGCACAGGACCAAAAGAAGCTTCAGAGGATTGTCAACTTAGTTGGCTCCATCTTGGGCACTAGCCTACAAACTACCCAGGACATCTTCAGGGAGCGGTGTCTCAGAAAGGCAGTGTCCATTATTAAAGACCCCCAGCACCGAGGGCATGCCCTTTTCTCATTGTTACCATCAGGTGGGAGGTACAAAAGCTTAAAGTCACACACTCAACAATTCAGAAACAGCTTCTTCTGCTCTGCCATCCGATTCCTAAATGAACATCGAACTTGTGAACACTACCTCACTTTTTAAATATATATTATTTCTGTTCTTGCACACTTTTAATCGTTTCAATATGACCATAAGACCATAAGATATAGGAGCAGAAGTAGGCCATTCAGCCCATCGAGTCTGCTCTGCCATTCTATCATGGGCTGATCCAATTCTTCCAGCCATCCCCACTCCCCTGCTTTCTCCACATACCCTTTGATGCCCTGGCTAATCAAGAACCTATCTATCTCTGCTTTAAATGCACCCAGTGACTTGGCATCCACAGCCAATCATGGCAACAAATTCTACAGATTTACCGCCCTCTGAATAAAGAAATTTCTCTGCATCTCTGTTTTAAATGTGTATCCTTCGATCTTGAATTTGTGCCTGCTTGTCCTAGATTTCCCAACCATGGGAAAAACTTTGACATTTCTTATCTGTTCAGGCCTTTTAACATCTGTGATGTTTCTAGGAGATCCCTCCTCATTCTTCTGAACTCCAGAGAATACAGCCCAAGAGCTGCCAGACATTCCTCATACAGTAATCCTTTCATTCCTGGAATCATTCTCATGAATCTTCTCTGAAACCTTTCCATTGTCAGTATATCCTTTATAAAATAAGGAGCCCAAAACTGCAATACTCCAAGTGTGGTCTCGGGAGTGCCTTATAGAGCCTCAACATCACAGGCCTGCTCTTGTATTCCATACGTCTAGAAATGAGTGCCAACATTGCATTTACCTTCTTCATCACGGACTCAACCTAAAGGTTAACCTTTATACCTTTTGCATCTCTGCATTTTTAATTCTCTCCCCATCTAAATAATAGTCTGTCCATTTATTGCTTCAACCAAAGTGCATGGCCATACGCTTTCCAAAGTTGTATTTCATTTGTCACTTTTTTGTCCATTCCCCTAAACTTTTTAAGTTTCTCTGCAGGCTTTCTGTTTCCTCAGTACTACCCGCACCTCCACCTATCTTTGTATCATCGGCAAATTTAGCCACAAGTCCATTAACCCTAGAGTCTAAATCATTGACATACATCGTAGAAAGCAGCGGTCCCAACACCAGCCCCTGTAGAACTCCACTAGTGACCAGCAGCCAGCCAGAATAGGATTCCTTTATTCCCACTCTCTGTTTTCTGCTGATCAGCCAATGCTCAACACGTGCTAGTATCTTCCCTATAATTCCATGGGCTCTTAACTTGTTTCACAGCCTCATGTGCGGTACTTTATCAAAGGCCTTCTGAAAATCCAAGTACACCACATCTACTACATCTCCTTAGTCTATCCTGCTTGTAATTTCCTCAAAAATTACAGAAGGTTTGTCAGGCAGGATTTTCCTTTCAGGAAACCATACTGGCTTTGGCCTATCTTGTCATGTGCATCTGGTGCTCCATAATCTAATTTCTAAAAATTGATTCCAACAACTTCCCAACCACCGATGTCAGGCTAACAGGTCTATAGTTTCCTTTCTGCTGTCTCCCACCCTTCTTAAGTATCAGAGTAACATTTGCAATTTTCCAGTCATTTGGTACGATGCCTGAATCTATCAATTCTTGAAAGGTCATTGTTAATGCTTCCACAATCTCTCCAGCTACTTCCTTCAGAACCCAAGGGTGCATTCCATCAGGTCCAGGAGATTTATCTACCCTCAGACCATTAAGCTTCCTGAGCACCTTCTCCGTCATAATTTTCACTGCAGATGCTTCACTTCCCTGACACTCTTGAATGTCCGGTATACTGCAGATGTCTTCCATTGTGAAGAATAATGCAAAATACACATTCAGTTCCTCTGCCATCTCTGCATCTCTCATTATAATATCTCCAGCGTCATTTTCTATTGGTCCTATATCTATCCTTCACTCTCTTTTACCCTTTATATACTTAAAAAAGCTTTTAGTATCTACTTTGATATTAGTTGTCAGCTTCCTTTCATAATTCATCTTTTTTCCTAATGACCTTCTTAGCTTCCTTCTGTAAGTTTTTAAAAGCTTCCCGATCGTTTATCTTCCCACTAGCTTTGGCTTCCTTCTATAGCCTCTCTCTTTCTTTTACTTCGGCTCTGACATCACTTGTCAGCCACAGTAGCGTCCATCTTTCATTCAAAAATTTCTTCTTATTTGGAATATATCTTCTTGCACTTCCCCTATTTTTCACAGAAACTCCAGCCATTGCTGCTCTGCTGTCCTTCCTGCTAGTGTCCCCTTCCAGTCAACTTTGACCAGTTCCCCTCTCATGCCATTGTAATTTCCTTTATTCCAATAACATACTGACATGTTGGATTATAGCTTCTCCTTCTCAGATTTCAAAGTGAACTCAAATATATTGTGCTCACTGTTCCCAAAGGGTTCCTTAACCTTAAGCTGTCTTATCATCTCTGAATCATTACACAACCCCCAATCCAGTACTACTGATCCCCTAGTGGGCTCAACAACAAGCTGTTCTAAAAAACCATTCCTTAGACATTCTACAAATTCTCTCTCTTGAAGTCCAGTACTGGTCTGGTTTTCCCAATCCACTTTCATGTTAAAATCTTCAACGGTTATCATGACATTGTCCTTCTGACACACCTTTTCTATCTACTGCTGTAATTTGTAATCCACATCTCAGCTGCTGTTTGGAGGCCTGTATACAACTGCCATTAGGGTCCTTTTACCCTTGCCATTTCTTAACTCAACCTATAGAGACTCTGCACCTTTCAATCCTATGTCATCCCTTTCTATTGACTTAACATTATTTCTTATACACAGGGCTACACCAGCCCCTCTGCCTACTAACCTATCTTTCCGATATATCGTATATCCTTGGATATTCAGCCCCCAATGGCAGCCATCCTTTAGCCAAGTTTCAGAGATGGCCACAACATCATATTTGCCGATCTGTAGCTGAATTTCAAGATCGTCCATTTTATTCCTTATGCTGTGTTCATTCAAATATAACACTTTCAGTCCAGTATTTGTTGCTTTCTGTTTTAAGTGCACCACACCTCTATTGCCCTGTAACTCATCCTGCTGGATGTGGTTATGCCTTATCTTCTGCCTGTCCTTTCTATCATTTACGTTGCACGCTATCTTTGATTTATTTCTGTTGTCCTCTTCCTCAGCCCTATCACTCCAGTTCCCATCCTCCTGCCAAATTAGTTTAAACCCTCCAAGCAGCTCTATTAAACCTCCCTGCTAGGATATTGGACTCCTTTGGGTTCAGTTGTGACCCATCCTTTTTGTACAGGTCGTACCTCCCCCACAAGAGGCCCCAATGATCCAGGAATCTGATGCCCTGCCCCCTACATCAGTCACTCAGCCAAGCATTATCATGCCTGATCATGCTATTCTTGTGCTCATTAGCACATGGCACAGGCAGCAATCCAGAGATTACGACCCTGGAGACCCTGCCTTTCAATTTCTCTCTTCAGGACCCTTCCTTTTTTCTACCTATACCATGGATGCCAGCGTGTACCAAGACGTCTGGCTGTTCACCCTCTCCCTTCAGAATACTGTGCACCCGATCCAAGACATCCCGTACCCTGGCACCTGGGAGGCAACACACCATGCAGGTATCTCTGTCAGGCTGACAGAACTTCCAGTCTGTTCTCCTCACTACCGCATTCCTCATCTTCACCTTTCCCTTCTGCACCACAGAACCAGGCTCATTGCCAGAGATCCGATCGCTGTAGTCCTCCTCTGTCAGGTTACCCCCCTCAACAGCATCCAAAATGAGATAGCAGTTATTGAGGGGGGAGTGGCTACAGGATGCTCTCTACTATCTGAGCTCTTCCCTTCCCTTCCCTAACCGTTACCCACTTATCTAACTCCTGCTGCCTCGGGGTGACTAACTCCCTGTAGATCCTCTCTACCTCCTGTTCACCTTCCCTAATAAGCTGTAGGTCATCAAGCCGCAGCTCCAGATCGCTAATACAGTCTCTCAGGAGTAGCATCTCGGTGCACCTGGCCATCTGGGAGACTGGAAGATTCCCAGGATTCCCACATCTGACACCCAGAGCAAAGTACTAACCCTACAGACGTGTTCTCTATTCCTCAAAAAATGAAAGGAAAAACGAAGTCCACATACCCACTTACTGTGCTGAAGACCAAATGAGCCAAAGCCTTACCACTCTGACTCAGACCACTCCTCTGATGACCGCTCCACTAGGCAGCGTCTCCCTTTTATGCCAGAACCTTCCCAGCTCTCTAACACACGACCGGTGCGCCAGTGAGAGCCGAGTTCCCGTGAAGCTCTCCCTTTTAAACTTTGCTCCCAGACCTGGGTGCTGCCTCCTCTGTAGTAGCTCTCCAGCCCACGAATGGTGCACCGGTTATAGCCAAGTTTCCGCAAATGTACAGATACTGTAATTGATTTGCTTACTTATTTTTGCTATTTTTCTTCTATATTATGTACAGTATCGCATTAAACTGCTACTGCTAAGGTAACAAATTTCACAACACATGCCAGTCAAAATGGCAGGATACTTGGGAGTGTGGAAGAGCAGAGGGATGTGGGGCTATATGTCGACAGATCCCTGAAAGTTGCCTCACAGGTAGATAGGGTAGTTAAGAAAGCTTATGGGGTGTTAGCTTTCATAAGTCGAGGGAAAGAGTTTAAGAGTCGCGATGTAATGATGAAGCTCTATAAAACTCTGGTTAGGCCACACTTGGAGTACTGTGTCCAGTTCTGGTTGCCTCACTATAGGAAGGATGTGGAAGCATTGGAAAGGGTACAGAGGAGATTTACTAGGACGCTGCCTGGTTTAGAGAGAATGCATTAAGATCAGAGATTAAGGGAGCCAGGTCTTTACTCTCTGGAGAGAAGGAGGATGAGAGGAGACATGATAGAGGTGTACAAGATATTAAGATGAATAGATAGAGTGGACAGCAGAGCCTCTTCCTCGGGGCACCACTGCTTAATACAAGAGGACGTGGCTTTAAGGTAAGGGGTGGAGAGTTCAAGGGGGATATTAGAGAAAGGTTTTTTACTCAGAGAGTGGTTAGTGTGTGGAATGCACTGCCTGAGTCAGTGGTGGAGGCAGATACACCACTGTAATGTGTAATTTAAGAGACTACTAGACAGGTATATGGAAGAATTTAAGGTGGGGGGATATATGGGAAGCAGGGTTTAAGTGTCGGCACATCACTGTGGGCTGAAGGGTCTGTACTGTACTGTGCTGTGCTATTCTCTGTTCTATGTTCTATAATAAATCTGATTCTGATTAAAGTATGCCTTCTACTATTTGAAGACCTTGGTTAATTCAACGATAGGACAGGAATGCAACTGAATAACTGATGAGTGTTTTTTCTATCTTCAACATGAATGTGTTAATTTTTCATGTGCCACCAAATCACTTCTCACTGTGTCAATAGCTTCGATTCTAGTTTGACCGTGTATTTGTAAACATGAAGGAAATGCACTCATGTTATTTATCAGAACTTGCAGTACAAGTACTTGAAGCAACATGTGGTTTGGCTGGGATCAAAAGCATTGCTGACACCAGCACGTTTTGATTGATTATGATTACTTTGTTTATTGCATTGAATTTATATTATATAAAATAACTCAGTGGCCACTTTATTAGGTATACCTATACTCCTGTTTGCTAATGCATATGTCTAATCAGCCAATTTTGGCAGCAGGTCAATGCTAAAAGCATGCAGAGGTAGTCAAGAGTTCAGTTGTTGTTCAGAGCAAACATCAGAATGGGGAAGGGAATAAGTGACTTTGATCATGGAAAGATTGTTGGTGCCAGATGGGGTGGTTTGAGTATCTCAGAGCCTGCTGATCTCCTAGGATTTTCATGCATAAGTGTTTTAAGTTTCACAATGAAGGGGGCTAAAAACAAAAACAATCGAATAAGCAGCAGTTCTGTAGACGAATAAAACCTTATTAATGAGAGGTGAATGGCCAGAATGGTTTCATCTGACGGGAAGGCAACAGTAAAATAACAAATAACATCACATTACAACAGTGGTGTGCAGGAGCAGCTCTGAATGCACGACATGTCAAACCTTGAAGTGGATGGGCTACAGCAGCAGAAGATCATGAACATACACTCATTGGCCACCTTATTAGGTACAGGAGGTACTTGATAATGTTGCCACTGGGTGTATTCACTAAAAGAGTATTCCCCAGTGTTGATCTTCATTTAAGGCATGCATACCTGAACATCAAGCTTGAGATTGAGGTATGCTACACTATTGGAAACTCAAACATTCAGACTAGTCTGTTTCCTTTCACCTCCACTGACTTTCTTGTATTTGGCTGAGGTAGCTTTAATTTTACATTGCTAGGCAATTCTCTTCACTTTCCATTGCTGAGAAATGGGAAGAGATGTACTTCTGACAAGGATAGCATCCGGCTCGTCTGCACCACCTTCTTTGGCCAAATACCTGTCATCATCCCCTACCTAACCCATAGCTGAAGCATCACCTTTGCGAGATAGAGTCTGAAGGGCAGTGGGTGTGTGGTGGAACTTCATGAGGCAATGCCTCCAGGAAAGAACGGAAGATAGCACTAGAGGAGGGGGAAGGGTTTGAGGATAATATAAAAAATATTTCACATGCTGCGAAGAAATGAAAATGATTCTTGTCTTGCCCTTAATGTTGGAAATCTAAGACTTCTTCATTTATGGAATGTAAACAATATAATGCAAAGGAAATCAAACTGGAGCTAGACTTAACAACCCATCTGTCCTATACAGTAAAAAAATGCACACACTTCCCCTGGATTTGCCTGCAACAATGAACAGTGTGTGGTTTCTGCTCTCTGACAGCTCTCTGCCATAGATTAGTATCTTCAATATGAATGTCTGATACAGCTGGCAAAATTTCCCAGGTCAGAATGAAAGTTCCCTTTGTTACTGTTCAACTGTTTCATTACCTGCTCCGATATGATCACTGGAGCTGGCTCTGTGCTTTGATGGAAATAAAAGCCTCAAGCATTTTTAAAGTGCCTCAAAAGGGTGGCTGCAGTTTGTTTTGATTAGGCAGAGGGAGCGAAAAAAATGCTGTGCTCTTGTTCGAAAGAAATGAATTACTGAGCCCCAGCTTGGTGTTGACCTGCTTTGCAGATGTGCATTATTCTCAGCACAGCTGGGGATGCTTTATTGCAGTGTCCTGCTTAATTGTATTAAAAGATTCTAGGTGCACGATCCAAAGTACGTACAAGCTATAATGCTCAAGAGGGTGAAAGTGCCATACAACATGCTAAGGAACTGAATAAAAGATAAAGAGGTAAGGCTCATTTATATATGGCTTATCTGGTGTACAGACTACGTCCTTACTTAATGAAGGACTTAACGCATTGGGCACAACTGAATGAAGATTATACTGAACTGACACTTGGAATGGGTGTTTTTTTTTACTCAGACAAGGTTGGACAGGTTTGGATTGCAACCACTGGGTTTTAGAAGCCTGAGAGGCGTCCTGTACGAAACACATTATATCAGAATCAGAATCACGTTTAATAACATCGGCATATGTCAGGAAATTTAAATTTTCAACAGCAGTGCGGTGCAATACAAGATAACAGAGAAAAAAAAACTGAATTACAGTATGTAATATATAAATTACATACTGTAAATTTGAACATTTACAACATTGAATCACAGTGGCTTTTTGGCTTTGTTTTTACTATTTTGGCTTTTCTTACACCGATCAACAGAAAAAAGCTCTTTCATGTCAAAGTGAAAATGAACCACTATGAAGTGATCTAAATTAATTACAAATATAAAGCACAAAATAATAGATTGTGTAAGTATTCACCCCACTTCAATATGACAGACCAAATCATCTCTGGTGCAGCCAATTGGTTTTAGAAGTCACATCATTAGTTAAACGGAGATCTGTTTTTGGAGACCTGTGTGTAGTCAAGATAGTTCAATTGGTTGTCATAAAAATACATCTGACTTTGGAAGTCCAACTGCTGATGAGTCAGTATCCTGGCAAAAACTAACCCATGAACACAAAAGAACACTCCAAGCAATTCCATGAAAAGGTTATTGAAAATCACAACAACACGTACAAACACACTGGAGGAACTCAGCAGGTCGGGCAGCATCTATGGAAACGAGCAGTCAACGTTTCAGGCCGAGACCCTTTGTCAGGACCGAAGGGGGAGGGGGCAGGGACCCTATAAAGAAGGTAGGGGGAGGGTGGGAAGGAGAAGGCTGGTAAGTGCCAGGTTAAAAACAATCATAGGAAAGATCAAGGGGTGGGGGAGGGGAAGCAGGGAGGGGATAGGCAGGAAAGGCGAAGAAGGAATGTCAGGGAAAAGCACTGTGTAATAGAAGAAGGCAGAATCACGAGAGAGGTGATAGGCAGCTGGAGGAGGAGGCAGAGTGAAACTGGCATGGTGGAAGGGAGAGGGAGGGAATTACTGGAAGTTGGAGAATTCAATGTTCATACCAAGGGGCTGGAGGCTACCCAGATGGAATATGATGTATTTCTCCTCCAACCTGAGTTTGGCCTCATCATGGCAGTGGAGGAGGCCATGTATGGACATATCCGAATGGGAATGTGAAGCAGAGTTGAAGTGGGTGGCAACCGGGAGATTTTGATTGTTGTGGCGGACGGAGCGGAGGTGCTCGATTCAGCAGTCCCCCCATCTGCGTTGGGTCTCGCCGATGTAGGGGAGGCCTTACCGGGAGTACCGAATGCAATAAATGACCCCAACAGACTCACAGGTGAAGCGTTGCCTCACCTGGAAGGACTGTTTAGGGTCCTGAATGGTGGGAAGAGAGGAAGTGTAGGGACAGGTGTAGCACTTACACTTGCAGGGATAAGTGCCAGGTGGGAGATCTGTGGGGAGGGACGTGTGGACCAGGCAGTCGCAGAGGGAACAATCCCTACAGAAAGCGGAGAGGGGTAGAGAGGGAAAGATGTCCTTAGTGGTGGGGTCCTGTTGAAGGTGGCGGAAGTTGCGGAGGATAATATGCTGGATCCGGAGGCTGGTGGGGTGGTAGGTGAGGACAAGGGGAACTCAGTCCCTGTTGTGGTGACAGGAGGACGGGGTGAGGGCTGAAGTGTGGGAAATGGAAGAGTTGCGAGTGAGGGCATCATTGATGATGGCAGAAGAGAAAGCACAATCCTCACAGAAAGACATTTGAGATGTCCTGGAACATAAAGCTTCATCCTGGGAGCAGATGCGGTGGAGATGGAGTAACTGGAATTAGGGAATAGCATTTTTGCATTTGGCAGGGTGGGAAGAGGTATAGTTGAGGTAGTTATGAGAGTCAGTGGGTTTATAGAAGATGTCAGTGGACAGTCTGACTCCAGAGAGGAGACCGAGAGATCGAGAAGGGGGAGAGAAGTGTCCGAGATGGACCAAGTGAATTTGAGGGCTGGTTGGAAGTTAGAGGCAAAGTCAATGAAATTGACGAGCTCAGCATGTGTTCAGGAAGCAGCACCAATGCAGTTGTCAATGTAGCAAAGGAAAAGTTGGGGAGCAGTACCAGTATAGATTTGGAGCATAGACTGTTCTTCATAACCCATGAAGAGGCAGGCATAGCTGGGGCCCATGCAAGTGTCCATAGCTACACCCTTGGTCTGAAGAAAGTGGGAACAGCCAAAAGTGAAATTATTAAGTGTGAGTACCAGTTCCGCCAACCGGAGGAGTGTGCTAGTGTTGGGGAACTGGTGAGAAAGAAGCAGAGGGCTTTGAGGCCTTCTTGATGGGGAATGGAAGTGTATAAGGATTGGACATCCATAGTGCAAATGAAGCGGTTGGGACCAGGGAACTGGAAGTTATTGAAGAGGTGGAGGGCATGGGATGTATCCCAGATGTAGGTGGGGAGGGACTGAACTATGTGTGACAAAATGGAGTCCCGGTAGGCAGACACAAGTTTGGTGGGGCAGGAGCAGGCCGAAACTATGGGTCTACCGGGCCAGTCAGGCTTGTGGATTTTGGGGAGGAGGTAAAACCGAGAGGTGTGGGACGTGGGGATTACGAGTTTTTTGACTGAGGATGGAAGGTCTCCGGAGTTGATTAGGGCGGTGATGGTACGGGAGACAACAGTTTGATGTTTTTTGGTGGGGTCCTGTTCGAGGGGTAAGTAAGAGGAGATGTTAGAGAGCTGCCATTTGGCCTCAGTGTGGTAGAGGTCCATCTGCCAGACTACCACGGCACCACCTTCGCCTGCAGGTTGATGGTGAGGTTAGGATTAGTGCGGAGAGAGTGGAGGGCAATGCGTTCAGAGGGAGTGAGGTTGGAACAGGAGCGAGGAGTGGTGAAGTTGAAACGGTTGATGTCTGGGCGACAGCTGGAGATGGAAAGATCGAGTGCAGGTAGAAGGTCCAGTGGGGGTGTTCAGGATAGGAGGGTTGAAGACGGGAGAAGGGGTCATCAAAAGGGGGAGGGAAAATCACAAGTCAGGAGATGGATACAGGAAGATGTCCAAGTTCCTGAATATCTCTTACAGTACAGTTAAGTCATTCATCAAGAAGTTGAAAGAATATGGCAGAGCTGTAAATCTGCCTAGAACAGGCTGACCTCAAAAAATGAGTGACTGTGCAAGAAGGGGAATAGTGAGGGAGGCCACCAAGAGACCTATGACAACTTTGGAGGAGTTACCAACTTCAGTGACTGAGATGGGAGAGACTGCACATACAACTGTTGCCCGGGTGCTTCTAGAATCACAATTTAATGGGAGAGCGGCAAAGAGAAAGCTACTGTTAAAAAAAACACTCACATGAAATCTCGGTAGTTTGCCAGCTGAAGTGAGCTGGAAGAACATTCTATGGTCTGATGAACCAAAATTGAGTTTGCTGGCCATCAGACTAAATGTTATGCTTGGTGTAAGCCAAATGCTGCATATTATCAAAAACACACCATCTCTACCATGAAGTATGGTGGTGATGGCATCGTGCATTGGGGATATTTCATTGCAGCAGGTCTGGAGGGATTGTGATGATAGAGGGTAAAATGAATGCCGCAAACTACAGGGGAATCCTGATGCAGATGGCAAGAGAACTGTGAAGGTTTGTTTTCCAGTGAGAAAATGATACCAAGCATAAAGCCAAAGCTGCACAGGAATGGCTTAACAACAACAAAGTTAATGTCCTGGAGTGGCCAAGTCAGAGTCCAGACCTCAATCTTGTTGAGAATTTGTGGCTGGACTTGAAAAGGGCTGTTTACTCATGATCTCTATGCAATCTGACAGAGCTTGAGCAGTTTTGTACAGAAGAAAGGGGAAAAATTATAGTGTCCAGATATGAAAAGATGATAGAGACCTATCCACACAGACTCAAGGCTGTAATTGCTGCCAAAGGTGTATCTACTAAATACTGATACGAAGGGGGTGAATACATACGCAATCAATCATTTCGTGTTTTATATTTGTAATTAATTTAGATCTGTTTTCCCTGTGACACAAAAGTGTCTTTCTGTTGATCAGTGTCAAAAAAAAGCCATAAATAGTGCAAAATCAGAATTTGAAAAGTGGTGAGGTAGTTTTTGTGGGTTCAATGCCCATTTGGAAGTCAGACAGCAGAGGGGAAAAAGCTGTTCCTGAATAATTGAGTGTGTGCCTTCAGGCTTATGTACCTCCTGCTTGATGGCAGCAATGAAAACAGGGCATGTCCTGTGTTAGTCCTGATGAAGGATCTCAGCCCAAAACGTTGACAGTGCTTCTCCTTATAGATACTGCCTGGCCTGCTGTGTTCCACCAGCATTTTGTGTGTGTTGCATGTCCTATGTGGTGGGAGTCCTTAATGATGGAAGTCGACTTTTTGCAGCACCGTTCCTTGAAGATGTCCTGACTGGCATGTTAGAATGAGAATACGGATTGGAATTAAAGAAATCCTGCTTGTTGCAAATGGAGTGAAGGAGCTTGAGTGGGATCACTGAATACAGTAGATGACACTGACAGACTTGCAGGAGAAGTGTTTCCTCACAAGGAAAAACTGTTTGAGGCCTGAATGTCTGAATGGAGATGAGGGCAGAGATGAAAGGACAGGTGTAACCTTTTTTCCACTTGCAGGAATAAGTGGAGGAGAGAGATCCAGTGGGGAGAAACGAATGGACAAGGGAATCATGGAGAGAGTAATCCCTGCACAAGGCAGAGAGTTGGGGGTATGTTTGGTGGTGGGATCCCATTGAAGATGGTGGAAGCTGTGGAAAATTTCTTTCTGTTCTAGTATGGAGGATGTTCCCTCTTGAGTAGGAATTTTTAAACAAGGAGTCAATGTTTGAAAGTATTGGGTAGGCCATTTAAGCTCAAGATGAGACGAACTTCTCCTTCTTTCAGAATGTTACAGGTCTTTTGAAATCTTTTCCACAAACTAGATGAAGCATTCTTTGAATATTTTTAAATGACAGGAAGATAAATATTAGTTAAGCAATTGAGTGAAATGTTTTTATGATAGTGCAGAGTGGAATTTACAACATTATCAGAAATGATCTTATTAAAGGGTAGAGTAGGCTCAAGTAGCCAAGTGGTCTATTTCTAGTTCTAATTTGCATGTATATATGACTGTATGTTTAAAGCCTGACAATTTTTTCTGATGTTTATCACTTCAGAGGGAGAGCATTTGAGTCAATTGTAAGCAAACTTTTGCTTGATTCAGAGCCATTTAATTTGCAATGTGCAGAAAACCACATGCTTGGAAGGTTTAACTAAGTTTGGATTTGA
Source organism: Hypanus sabinus (assembly GCF_030144855.1). NCBI lineage: Eukaryota > Metazoa > Chordata > Chondrichthyes > Myliobatiformes > Dasyatidae > Hypanus > Hypanus sabinus. The sequence continues at coordinate 62,462,094 of NC_082722.1, read as the reverse complement.
ATTCCTTTTTGGTTCAATTGGTTTCACAGAATTCTTCAGCTATTATCTGTCACAACACCTATCATCACATTTACGCCGTTTAGAATGTAGTCTGGGCTGGGCAAATTTAGTCTAGTATTTAAGAGATTAGCTTTCACTCATTCAAATCTGAACTTCAGCACAAATCCTTCCCGTCACACATTCCCTTGCTCGGATCAAAAATATATACAATTTGAAGGCTTGATCAAGTGAGGTTTAGTGGAGATGAGCATTTAAAAATTCCCATCCCTTCATTACTATAACTTTGTTTTATAGGTGGCAGAGTCAATTTCTGTCATTGGTAAACGTCTGTCAGTTTCAGCTCATAGAGATCAATAAGAATATAATTCTTAATAAGCGTAATCAGAATATTTAATGTTTACACATCAGTGAATTTAAAAAGAGACACAAAATTTTCCTGTTGTCAAGGTCATAGAACACTATAGCACGAAAACAGGCCCTTCAGCCCATATACTGAACTATTATTCTGTCCAGTCTCATCGACCTGCACCTGAACCACAGCTCACATTTTCCCTCCCATCCATGTACCAATCCAAGCTTCTCTTAAATTTTGAAATCGGACCCACATCGACCACTTCTGCTGGCAGTTCATTCCATATTCTTTCCGCCGTCTGAGTAAGGTAGCTCCCCCTCATATTCCTGTTAATCATTTCACCTTTCACCCTTAACCCATGACCTCCAATTCTAGTCTCACACAACATCACTGCAAAAAGCCTAGTTGTGTTTACCCTGTCTATACCCCTCATGTATCTTCCAATGCTTTTCTTCCTCATGTAATGTTACTACCATATGAGAAAACCTAACTGAAGCCGAAAAAGCTTGTTAAGATATACAAGTTTTATTATTTCAACTTGTGATTGTAATAGAAGATTTTGATGATACCTGCCATTTGAAAATTTTCTGCTCCATACTACTAATATAATGCAAATACAAATCAATAAAAAACAAAATGTTGAAAAATAATATCTAGAAAAATTATCAGAGAACAATTGTATTCTCTCAAATAAGAGTGAAAGATTTCTAATATATAGGACATCAATGAATGAAAACAATTGAAAAATATATATGGTTCTGTTCAAAACTCATGGTTGGGAACAAAAAGGGAAGGGGGAGGGGAGGGAGCAGAAAACACCAGAGAGACTTTCTGTTCTGATCAATAAACCGTAAGGATTTGGAATCAAATGACCTTCCCTGGTGTCTCAGGGCTGGGTGTGTCTATACCACACTACACCCTGTCCCTGGCACTTCTTCTCTGCTACCTGTCCCACACCTTTCCTACGGCGCTCCACCCTCACTAACATCCTTTGCTCCTGCTAGATTTACAAACCGCACACACTCCACATTGACAAATACGGTATTGTGCAAAAGTCTTAGGCACACTAGCTATAAGACTTTTGCACAGTACTGTACTTCGAACTAAACTAACTCCAATTCAAATAGAGCAATTCTTATCTTCTGATTAGTTTACCTTGTTCCATCGGTGTTCTCCAGTTCTATGGCTGTTTACAGTATCATGCTTTTGCAATCTGTTATTGCCTTCACAGTGCTCTTTCTAAAATAATTATCTCTAAAAGTCTTCAGCTGTGGGTAATTTTGAGTTAATTGTTCGATACACGGAATTGTGAAAATGCCTAAATTAACTTGGAAGTCACCAGCTTAAGTTTTATTTCTGCTCAAAATCCTCATTGTTGTTGCTATGGAAACTGGCAAGTTAAAATGTAGTCCATTGGCTTCCAGTTTTTGCAGCTGTGTTCTCCCCTGGGCATCTATGTGTTCACGAGGGGTGCAGGATGTGGAGTACAGGTTATGAGATGACAAGCTGTGGTGGTCCAATGAGAAGTGCCAAAGGACATACAGGAACATCAGCATGAGAACCCAAAATTAAGGTGCCCATTGGCAAACCTGCCGAAGAGATTATAGATAGGCAAAACAAGAGGAGGCAGATAGTTAAATAATAACTTTTCAAGGTATGCTGATAGACTGCATGTGACAATAATAAACTACTAAAATGATGCAAGTTGTGCGTGGCTCCAACAATTCACAATAAGCTCAAGACCAACAAGCAGACAATTTGATTTACACTTCACCCACCATCCAAAATATTTCATACATCCACCAATAGCTGGAGTGCTTACTAGCTGCAATCATACATCTCAGCTACTCGAAAAGTATTTCCTCAATCTGTGCTTTCTGTCATAAGAAGAGTAACAGGCATTTGGGTGGTGGGATAAAGATATTTCTCTACCAAAGGAAATGTAAGACGCTCCTTCCGTCCATTAGCCTGCAGCTCACCCTTGGACAAAGTGTAGTACCTGCTAACCCCTCCGATCAGGGTTACCTGAAGCAGATGGTGGATTGTATGAACAACTGGTGTATATTACAGGTACTAGTTATGTGATGATAGATGCCAGGCCAACAATCTCTAAAGAGTATTGATAATGACTGGAATCACCCATCTTCTAAGACACGGCCCAGAACAAGACAATTGCCTTCCTCTGTAGAAATATTTGCCAAGAACAATTATAGTCATGAGACCATGATCACGTCATACAACACACCATGTAATGATGATAATGACTATTTACAGGTTTCTCCTCAAGTCCTAACTATCCTTACTGAAAATATTTCAATTCCTTCATTGTTGCTAGGTTCAGATCCTGGAGCTCCCTACCCACCATCACATAAATGTGCTTTCCCCAGACAGATTGCACTGGTTCAAGAAGTCAAATCATCATAACTTTCACAAAGTCTGTCTAGTTAAGACAACATATTCTAGCCTTACAAGCATTCTGAATAAAATTAATGGAAAGGATGTGTAAAAGAAGCCATAATCGACTTTAACCTCAGAGTTCAGGCCAGGTCTGCCGAGAGATGAGACAACATTGAGTTCATTGGGAATTATTAAGACTGGAAAACTATGAATTAACTGGCAAAAGAAACCTGTTTTTTGCTTGCTTTAGTTTAATGTGCTTTAAATACATCTTGATGACTAAGATTATTGGGAAAGATTAAAAAATAAGAATGATTTACTTTTTTAAACTGTTCAACTTTTATTTGTGAATGCGTTTGTATGTCAGACGCACTTAAAATCACAAATGTCATGTATACTTTTAAAGAAAGGTCTTTGCAGAGCCAATAATTTGCAGCACATGAAAGACCAGTTAGATTGGTCCTTCATCCATGGCAAATATGAATGTGCACAGATTACAGGTGACATTTAAGACTAGTGGGTCTAGTCTCACATAATCAACATCTTCATTCTATCATTTAAAAAAATAGCCAGCATAGGTCACTTATTTTCTGCCAAATACGTTGTGCACTCAATTCACTTTCAACAAATATCAGAAAATTCATGGGAGATGGGAAGAATTTATTTTGTTTGTTCCAGAGATGTGCAAAGAATTGAGTATCTTGTTTTTATTGTTTCCTCCTGAATCTTAGAGGACAAGTGGGCTTTCTCATTCAAACGTAAGATTCCTCGTGGTGGGAGCTGATGGTCAGATCAAGTTGCTTTGCAGCAAGAAGGGAAACCTAGGTTGATGGCATCTGTCTGATAGCACAGCTCCTCCTTCTCAGCAGAACAGGTTGCAGAGGAAGAAAGCCTCTTGAGTGAAAGCTCATATTTTGAAGACTGCACACTGTGCAGAAAGAGTGTAGACTTAGTTCAGTAGCTAGGGTTCTAATCAAGCAAAATGCTCTTTCCTGGATGGTATTGAATTTCATGAGATAGGAAATTAATCCTTAAAGTGGGAGCAGCTGTATTTGTCCAATAATTATTTCCCAAAGTTCACTTAACTATGATCATCTGAGGGGCACAATTCACAGTGTTTGTTATTTTTTTCGGCAGCTTTTTGAGTCTTCCATTATTTTGGACAGATATTTGGTAGCAAAATATTTTGTTATGTAATTAGAATCAGAATGTGGGAATTCCTTTGGGAATATCCTTTTCTTGCATACTTTAGAGGTCAGGAGTGGAGATTCAGAGGGAATATTCAAGACAAATTTAAAAATACATCACTCTGCAAGCATAGCCATGTCTCCAGACCCAAGAACACCTGGGAAAGTGAATGAGCAAACCAATCTCTACAGGTAGTCTTGAGGAGGTCTGTTGAGGTTGCACATAAAGCAGCTCCTTCCCAGGGTTAAAGCAGTTGGAGTATGTGAGCAGTTTTGGGCCCTTTTCTAAGAAAAGGTGTGCTGGCATTGGGGAAGGTCCAGAGGAGATTTATAAGAGTGATTCCAGGAATGAAAGGATTAACATGCAAAGAGCATTTGATGGTCCTGGGCCTGCAAACACAGGAGTTTAGAATAATGAAGAGGGATCTAACTTAAACCTATCGAACACTGAAAGGTCGAGATGGAGTGGATGTTGAGGGAATGTTTCCTATAGTGGGTGATTCTAGGGCCAGAGGGCACAGCCTCAGAATTGAGGGATGTTCATTTAGAACAGAGATGAGGAGTAATTTGTCTAAAGAAATTACAGAATTTAAAGAAATTAAAGAAAAACAGTGAATCTGTGGAACTCATTGCCACGGACGGCTGTGGAGGCCAAGTCATTAGGTAGATCTAAAGCAGAAGCTGTTGATTAATAAGGGTGTCTGAAATTACAGGGAGAAGATAGGAGAACAGGGTTGACAGGGATGATAAATCAGCCATGATGGAAAGGTAGAGTAGGTGATGGGCAGAATAGTCTAAATCTGCTCCTTTGTCTTATAGTGTTATACTGCACATCTGTACTAAACTCTTTGCAAATGTGTTGCTCTTCGGCAAGCTCCTGCCTTATTTTCATCAGAAACTCCACCAGCAGGGAAAAGAAACTCTGCAAATCGTGCATTTTTCAGCGTCCCACAAAATCCCGGGATTATTACTGAACTCTGGGCATGGACCTCTGCGTACAACCCTGATAAACCACAAGGCTTCCATTCCACCAATGTTCCTGTTGTCATTGGCTAGGAATACAATAACCAAGTATTCATTTTATTTTTCTTACTGGACATTAAAAAACAGAGATTTTGGGCGATAGTATTAAAAGAAAAGGAATATAGGTCAAGAAATTCAGTTATATTTCTGAGAACTGAGATAGTCATGAAAAATGACAAGCAAAGATAAGTGAGAAACCTCCAGCCAACTTTAACTTCAGCATTGCGAGAATGCTATGATCAATAGGCGCCCAGTCCCTGAAGGGATCAGGAGTGATCATACCATGAATCCTAGCATAATCTGCCTTAGTTATTCCTTCCGGAAGTAAGACGATCAGGTTAGAGATGGAAGGGGGCTACATAGTAAAATTTAGTCTATTTGAATAGTTGCAAGTTAATCAGAACACTTATCATGCCTGAGTCATGTAAAGGGATGAATGGAAGGTGTTTGTGATATGTATATTCTGACAAATTTATAATGGCAGACCTACTGAGGAAATTAAATGTTTTCCTTATCCACACCCTACTCCTTCATGTGTCTGATACCAGAATAAATTAGTAAGACACTTCCTCCCAATACAAATGAAAACTGCAAACACGAGGAAATCTGCAGGTGCTGGAAATTCATGCAGCACACACAAAATGCTGGTGGAACGCAGCAGGCCAGGCAGCATTGCATATGAAAACTGCTCCAGTGGGAAGCAAGCCAGTGTGACTTTCCCCAACACAATCTATTTTCAGAATTACACTTACAATATTGTATGACATTCTGCAGTCACAGCTGATGTAGATTTTCAGCAGCATCTCCTTTTTCTCATCATCAACCAGGAGAGGCAAGCCCCATCAAATCACTTTCACGGCATTTTAAGAACCACTGTTGTGCAAAATTCTCTGTTCTCAGTAACACTCAATCAGAATCAGAATTAGGTTTAATATCACCAGCATGTGTTAGGAAATTGGTTAACTTGGAGGAAGCAGTGCCATGTGATATCTAGTAATAGTGAGAGATATATATTTACTGTGAATTACAGTAAAAATATACTGTATATCAAATAGTTAAATTAAACAAAGTAGTGCAAAAAAAGAAATAAAGAAGTAGTGAGGTAGTGTTCATAGTGTTCAGAAATCGGATGACAGAGGAGAAGAGGCTGTTCCTGAATCATTGAGTGTGTGCCTTCAGGCTTCCTGATGGTAGCAGTGAAAAGAGGGCATGTCCTGGGTTGTGGGGGTCCTTAATGATGGGTGCTGCCTTTCTGAGGCACTGCTCCTTGAAGATGTCCTGCACACTATTGAGGAAAATACCCATGATGGAGCTGACTAATTTTACAGCTCTCCGCAGCTTGTGTGCCTAGCCCCCCAACCCATATCAAACAGTGATGCAGCCAGTTAGAATGCTCTCCATGGTATATCTGTAGAAATTCACGAGTGTTTTTGGTGACATACCAAATTTCCTCAAACTCCAAATGAAATATAGCCACTGTCATGCCTTTTGTTATAGCTGCATTGAAATGTTGGATTCAGGTTAAGCCCTCAGACATATCAACACCCAGGAACTTAAAGCTGCTTACTCTCTCCACTTCTCATCCCTCTATGAGAACTGGTGCAGGTTCCCACTGAACTCAGCCTGCTGGTCTAAACCTGGAAGATCTTGGTCAGTACCCAACTCCACTGAACCTGGACTATCTGTAGCTGTCAGGATATCATCACAGCACAATCAATGCTTAAATGCGAGAAAGTCTGAAGATGCTTGAAATCCAAAGCAACACATGAAATGATGGAGGACCTCAGCAGGTCAAGCAGCATCTATAGAAAGGAATAAACAGCTGACATTTCAGGATGGGCCCATTCTTCAGGACCGGAAAGGAAGGGGAAAGATGCCAGAATAAAAAGGTGAAGTAGGGAAGAGGATAGCTCGTATTTGAAAGGTGAAGCTGGGTAGGTAGGAAAGATAAAGGACAGTGGAAGAATAATTCTGATAAGAGAGGAGAGTGGACCATAGAAGAAAGGGAATAAGGAGGGGACACAGAGAAAAGTGATAGGCAGATAAGAAGAGGTAAGAGGCTAGAGTGGGCAACAAAAGAACAGGAGAGGGGGAGGGAAAATATTTTTGTCAGAAGAAGAAATCGATATTTGTGCCATCAGGTTGGAAGCTGTTCAGACGGAATATAGGGCATGGCTCCTCCACCCTGAGAATGGCACAAGAGGAGGCCATGGACACACATTCAGAGTGGGAATAGGAATGGCATTAAAATGTTTGGCCACTGGGAAGTTCCACTTCTGGTGGATGGAGCAGGGGTGCTCGATGAAACAGCTCCCCAATTTACGTAGGATCTCACCAATGTAGATGAGGCCACATTGGGAGTATGGGACACAATGAACGACCCCAGCAGATTTGTAGGTGAAGTGTTGCCTCACCAGGAGAAACTGTTTGGGGCCCTTAATGGAGGTGAGGGAGGAGGTGAATGGGCAGGTATGTAGTAGTAGTGTAGGTCTCCGTTAGTCTCAATAGACCATGGATTTGTACCTTGGAAAGTTTCCAGGGTGCAAGCCTTGGCAGGGTTTATTTTACGGAAGACCAGCAGTTGCCCAAGCTGCAAGTCTCCCCTCTCCATGCCACCAATGTTGTCCAAGAGAAGGGCATTTGAAGGGGGCAGGTATAACAATTTGGCCACTTGCTGGGAGGGAGTTTAGTGGGGAGGGGCAAATGGACAAGGGAATCACAGAGTGAGTGATCCCTGTGGAAAGCAGAGAGATCCCTTTGGAGATGGCAGAAGTTGTGGAGGATGATGTGTTGGATGCAAAGGCTCATAGGGTGGTAGATAAGGTCAAGAACTCTATCATTATTAAGGTGGTGGGAAGATGAAGACAGAGTGTATGTTTGGGAAATGGAGGAGATGCAGGTGAGGACAGCATCAATGGTGGAGGAAGTGATGCCCAATTCTTTGAAGAAGGAGAACATCTGAGATGTCTTGGAAAGGAAAGTCACATCCTGGGAAGAGAAACGGCAGAAACGAAGGAACTGAGAAAAGGAATAGCATTTATAAAGGAGACCAGGTGGGAACAAGTGTAGTCAAAATAACCATGGGAATCGGTAGGTTTATAAAAGATGCTGGTAGACAGTTTGTTTCCAGAGATGGACACAGAGAGATGAAGAAAGAGGAGAAAGGTATTAGAAATGGGCAAGAGAATAGAAAAGAGATGGATATAACTGAGGTCCATGGGCTACCCCTAGAGTCTAAAGAAAGTGGGAAGAGCCAAAAGAAAAATTGTTGAGGGTGAGGATCAGTTCTGCCAGATAGAAGAGGATGGAGGTGGAGAGAAACAGGTTGGTTCTTCGATTGAGAAAGAAGTGGAGATCTTTAAGACCTTCTTAATGGGAGATGAAATTGGAACCAGACATGCATGGTGAAAATGAGATAGCCAGGGCCAGGGAAGGGACTGATCCAATGGAGAAAAGAAAGGAGTCGAGGCATGAGGACTCGAGTTTGGTGAGGCAGGAGCAGGCCTATCCAGACAGTCAGTTTTGTGGATCTTGGGGAGGTAGAAGAGAGAAGCATGGGGTAAGGGAACTATGGGTCTGTTGGCAGTGGATGGGAGTTCTCCAGATTTGATTAGGTCAGTGATGATGTCTATCTGGCCTTAGCAATGTAGAGGCCAGCCTGCTACACTACAACGGCAAATCTTTGTCTGATGATAAAGTTGGGATTGGAGCTGAAAGAGTGGAGGGCAGCGAGTGTTCATGGGGGATAAGGTTCAAAAGGAGAGAAGAGCGCTGAAGACGAGATGGTGGACATCTTGTAAGCAGTTCGAGATGAAAAGGCCCAGAGCAGGCAGTGAACCAGAGCTTGGTGTCTATCGAAGTTTATGGCACTGCCACAGGACTGAGGCTACTTCCCTTATAATGCAGACTCGGAGGTAATCAACAGCAGAGCTGCACACCAACAAATATTACCTCCAAACGTTATTTCAGTACCTGTAACTTTGACAAAACGGAAAATAAGCCAAACTCTCCCACTGAAATAGTGAAGCCAGACTTACATTCAGCAGTGAAAATCCAAGCCTCTGGGAAAAATCAAAAAAACTGGATGACAGTGTCCGTCCTGCACACAAGTTATTCAGTTTTAAGCATTCTAAGCCGTCTTTTTAAAAATAATGCTGATATTTGTTCCTCATTGATGTTTTGACTTGCCTGAAGGTAACCAATTGGAAATTTGTAATTTTATTGGATGAAGGGTGTCAGTAATTGTGAAGCTCCCTACATACAGCTGCAAATGGTCAGGAAGTGTCTTCTTTTAAGGACATTCTATTGGATCAAAAATAATTTGGTTCCTTTTTGGTTCTCAGTTGACGTGTGTTTAAAGTGGCTTCTGCAGACTTTGTGAGATATGCAAAAGAAGGTATTTAACATGGCACGTGTGTAGAAAAAGATGTTGTATTCTTTTGTTTATGGACAGCATATTTTCCCATCATAGACCTTGAGATGTTCAGACCTTGTGAATGATCATTGAAAAAGTTAGAATGTTTACTCTGTCCGCCTGGAAACCTATTCCCTTTACAGACTTTCATGCGTGTACAGAAAACTAGTTTCAGGCAGGTGGATAGCATGGACAGTCCAGTGGAAATGGTTGAGTGTGATCTGAGCCTTGCACTTATACACGGCCTAGGAAAGTGTACTGATGTTAGTTCACACTTTCTGCTAAAGGACTAGGAGGATTTTTCAGAAATGCTACTAATAGCATTCCTGCAGATACAGAGAATCATGGCCACTGTATAATTATAAATATTCTTTGGGGAAATGTCTTAATATAATAACTGTACACATCACAAAAACTGCAGTTAGCAGATGTCAGCTATCAGGTAATAATTTGCTTTAAATGAAAATAAGAGTTTAAATCATCCTTCAAAGTCTGAAAGATCTTTTTTAAACGTTTTAAATGATGCAGGCCAACAAATTTGGATGCACTTTTCTTTCAATATTTCTGTCTATTCTTTTCCAAAATAGTATATGATGATTTATTTGGGTTGAAGAGTACCATTCCAGAAGCTTGAGTCTGGTGTGAACACATTTCTTGCACAAATTTCATGTTCTCGTAAATCACTGGGCCATGGAGCATGGAAACAGGTCCTTCAGCCCAAATCATCTATGCCAGCCAAGTGCCTACTTGCATTAATCTGACTTAGGTCGGAGTTCAAATCCCACCATAACATAAGGAGAATTAAATTGAACAGCAAAATAATGAAATTAAAAGGTAGTCTTAGTCACAGTAAGTAAAAAAAAAACTATCAGAAGGCAATTTAAAACCCCACTATGGTCCTTCCTTCAAACAAACTATGATTTCAAGTTCACAATCGCTGTTGCTTCTCAACTGCTTCTTCATTTCACAGCCACTTAGGAATAAAAGAAAAGCTATAATTCCAGGCAATGGCCACATCCAATAAACTAACAAAACAAACTTCAAGTCAGTTTGGACATCTTGTGGTTCTTGCAACCCATGTGTGAATTTGCAATGAGGTTAAACATGGAATAAAGTGGAATGGTACATGAGAAGGTAGACTGATTCACCGAAGAAGGTACCCATGTATTCACTCACAAACTTTGTACTTGGAGGGAAACAGAACGTTTATCGTTTAACACAAAATGGGCATGGCAGCAACTATAATTCATAAAGAGCTTGAGGAGAATTGGTATTTTAGTGAAGCCTCTAGAGGTTTTTATAAAAGTACTGTGGAGAGAATTCTGACTGGTTGCATCGCTGCCTAGGATGGAGGTTCCAACACACAAGACTGAAAGTGGCTGCAGACGGTTGTAGACTCAGCTAGCTCCATTATGGCATAAACCTCCCTGTCAATGAGGACTCCTTCAAAAGGCCGTGCCTCAAGAAGGTGGCATTCTTCAACAAGGACTATCACCAGCTGGGGCATGCCCTCTTCTCATTACTACCATTAAAGGGGAGATACAAGAGCTCAAAGATCCAGAAGCAATGTTTTATGAAGAGCTCCTTCTCCTCTGCCTTTAGATTATTGAATGATCAATGAATGTAACCTCGCTATTTCTCTTCTCGCACTATTAACATATTTGCTTTTTATTACCTATAGTAATTTTTGTCTTTCATTATGCTGCTGTCATCAAACAACATATTTCACTATGTGCCAGTGATAATAAATCTGATTCTGATTCATCAAGCCTCTACATAAATGAAAGCATATACTTAGCTGATGGTAAACATTGTCCCAACACCAACAGCAGTAGGAAGAGAAAATATGAAAACAAGCTGATAGAAATACTCACCAGGTCAGATAGTACCTTGATCACTATCTTTAAACATTCCAGTTCTATCGCATCACCTTTACTGTCCCATCATCCATTACTTGTTCTTCACCGCTGATTAGTTCTAATAAAAGGTCACTTGCTTGAAATTTTGTCCACAAATTACATAACTTCAGCTTTCTTCATTGTCAGGGAGAAGTCAAATGCAAATTGGGTGAACAACACCTCATATTTTACACGTATCTGTGGAATTCTTTGCCATAGGCAGTTGTGGAGGCTAAGTCTTTATGTATATTTAAGCCAGAGGTTGACAGATCCTTGATTGGTCAGGGCATGAATGGATATGGGGAGAAGGCAGGAGATTGGGGTTGACAGAAAAATTGGAAGAGCCATGATGAAATGACAAAGTAGATTTGATGGGCCAAAAGGCCTAATTCAGCTCCTATATCTTATGGTCTTATGGTATCACTTTCAACACAATGGTATTGATCACTGATCCTGTGATGTGAGCTTGAATCCCACCATAACATCCAATTTCTGGTAATCAACACTTTTGATGTTCTTCTCCCGCACACTCTCTTCTGTCCACTTGGTTCCTTTGCCCCTTATTTACCTTTCCTATCTCCTTCCACCCTCCTCCTGGAAGTCAGTTCCAGTTCTCCTTCAGTCCTGATGCTGTATCATGAATAGAAATGTCAACCTCTTGACTCACACCATTTCTCTCCACAGGTTCTGTTTGAACCATTGAATTCTTCCCGAATTCTCTTTATGGCTGAAGTAATTGCAAACTCTCTGAATGTGAGCTTCATTCTCCATAGTTTTGGAATGTTACCTGGACTCTAGGAACTCCTCATCACCTGTGCTCGGGCCTGGGCACGTACAGGTATCCTTAAGGTGACTCAGTGGTAAGTCAAACCTTTATGGCACGGTATTTAGCACAACATTTTAGTGCAGCATCTGTAAGATTAGGGTTCGATTCCTGCTTCTGCCTGTAAGGTTTTTGTACATTCTCCCTATGACTGTGTGGATGCTCCATTTTCCTCTCATAATCTAATCAGGAAAAATGCATAATTTAATCTTTGTCCTCCACATTGGAGGAGAGAGAAAATACTCATCAGTACTGGAGCTGGCGTTACATGACTAGACAGCACACACAAACTGCTGGAAGAAAGCAGTCAGGCAGCATCATTGGAAAGCAACAAAGCGTCACCATTTCAAAGGATTTTGGCCCAAAACATCAAATCTTTATTCCTTCCCATAGATGCTACCTGTCCTGCTGACTGGATAGGGATGAATTCTGACTGTGGGTGTTTGGTTGTTTGGGTGGAGTTTGCACATTCTCCCTGTCACCACTTGGGTTTCCCTTGGGTGCTCTAGTTCTCTGCTCCCCCACCCCACCCCATGATATGCCAAGGGCATGCCCGTTGGCAGGATTGTAAATTGTCAGTGTGTGCAAGTGCTAGGAGTTAGCGGGCATAGTGAAGTGAATATAAATAGAGCTATGGAATTGAGGGAATAGCTGTGGTGAACTACATATACCTGTCTGGACACGCCCCCCCGCTGACTGCTCCTGTGGTTCCTCCCACAGACCCCTGTATAAAGGCGATCAAGGCCTGAGCTCGGCCTCTCAGTCTCCAGGATGTAGTATGGTGGTCACTCACTGCTTGTTCCTTCTTCCAGTCAATAAAAGCCGATGTCTCGCCTTCACGTCTCAGAGAGAGTTATTGATGGTGCATCAATAGCTCAGAGAGCTGACATGGGCTGAATGGGCTCCTGAAAGTGTGGAACATTTCAGCCCTCAGATTGTACTGAAGTGCCACCTCAGATTGCACCCTCATGTATCTTAACTGGAATGCTATACCAAGACTGTTACCACTAAATCAATGCTGGCAATGAATAGATAGTAAGTGTTTCTGATTTCAATTTTATTTGCCATAAGTCTGATTCCACCCATATTTATTAAAACTTGCACTGTGTTAAGTAAAATTGAAATTAGATAGGCTTGCTGTTCCTTGAAGTTGAACAGCCAGTGGTGCAGAGATGGGGTACAGATTTGGAATCAGGTTAATTATCACTGACGTGTAGCATGAAGTTTGTTGTTTTGTGGCAGCAGTGCAGTACCATGCATAAAACATACGTAAGTTTCACTAAGAAATATATCAATGATCAGAGGCATTGATCGTGTGGATAGTCAGAAGCTTTTTCCCAGGGCTGAAATGGCTGGCATGACAGGGCACAATTTTAAGGTGCTTGGAAGTAGGTACAGAGGAGATGTCAGGGGCAAGTTTTTTGTGCAGAGGGTGGTGACTGTGTGGAATGGGCTGCCGGTGACAGTGGTGGAGGCGGATACAATAGGGTCTTTTGGGAGACTCCTGGAAAGGTACATGGATCTTAAAAAAATAGAGGGCTATGGGTAACCTGAGGTAATTTCTGAAGTAAATACATGTTCAGCACAGCATTGTGGGTCAAAGGGCCTGTATTGTGCTGTAGGTTTTCTATGTTTCTATGTTTCCTCCAGCATTTTGTGCATTGCGCTGGATTTCAAAATCTGCAGAATCTCTGGTGTTGTGTGACTAAAAGAGTGATTCAGCATACTGACGATGATAATGCTGAAGCTTAATTTTCCGTCTCACTTCCCCTGTTCTCCACAAGCTCTTTTGCATTTAGCAGCCTTCCAATACCACCTCTCAATACCCCTTTTCACTCTCAGAGAGTCAAGTGCTCTCACATGTCCTCAAACTGCCTTTCAGTCCAGTTGAAGATATGACAGTGATAAAGTATCTGTGAACCACTCTGACTGACAGCGCTAATGCTTTGTTTTCCAGTAGGTTTAGCAAAACATTTCAGTTTGTCGAAATCCATCTTCCAAACCACACATAATCCAAAAGGACATACGGGTTTGGGTTAATAAATTGTGGGCATGCTAAGTTGGCGCCGGAAGTGTGGCTACACTCGCGTGCTGCCCCAAGTAAAATCCACTCTGACATAAATGATGCATTTAACTACATGTTTTGATGTGCATGTGACAAATAAAGCTAATCTTTAATCTTTAAATACTCTTATCTCTACTTCCCTGCTGGAAAGGGGCTAGGCTCCATTCTGCTGTGCTGTCTTTCATCCAATATTCTACAGCTCAATAAAAGCACCTCAGTAGCAATTTGTATTATGGAAGCTATTCTCTGTTGGAAGTATCCAAGGGATGAAAGGGAAATATAATGGCATGGTCCCTGTGATAATCTGGGTAGTCGTCAGCTCCAGGTCAAAAAAGCAGCCTGTTTAGGCACAGCTCCCTTTGACTATTATGTGCCAGATGCAATATTTACGAAAGAAAAGAAAACAGTGAAAAAAGTTGTTGACTTTGTCGGTTATCCAAACCTCAACATTACTTTTTTTTTCCAAAAGGTTGGATTTTGTTTCCAGTCGGCTGACTGAACAAACACCTCTAAAGCTCACTTCAGATTTTTGAAGCATTGAGGGTGAGGGTTCCTGGTCCTCATGTTGTTTGCCAGTTATTTGCATTTGCTGATTTTATAAATCCAGGCAATTATATCTTTGAAATTATCACTGTGTGGTTAAATGAGTTTTTAATTATCTCAGCTAATTTCTGTTCCCTGAACTGTTGAAGTAATTGAATAAACAGGAATAAGGCCAAAAGTGAACCACACTGAAGTTAGGAGGAGGCCTTTTAACCTTTGAACCCATTCAGCCAATCAATGTGATCATAGTTGACCTGTGACCTTGCTCTGTACACACGCCTTTGTCCCATATCCCTTAACAGCTTTGGTTAACAAGAAGCTAACAAGCTCAAATTTAAAATGAGCAATTGTCGTAACAAGTTGCATCTTTCAGTTTCCTTGGATGGAAACCAAATTTTGACAAATTTGCTTTTTCCCTTTTCTTTTAAGTTGGCAAAATGGAAATACTATGATGGGAGTTGAGTTCATGGGAACTGTCCAATCAAGCATGCAAATTGTATACTTGAACCAGATGAAAATAGTTCAGATTAATTTATCACATGTACATCAAAATGCACAGTGAAATGTGCAATTTGTGTTAACAATTAATGAACTGATGGGGACAGCCTGCAAGTGTCACCACACATACCAGCACCAACATTGCATGCCCACAATGCCTGGCAGAGCAACACAGGACTTAACAAGCAACTGAACAACATTAAAACAAGCCCATTTCCTCATCTGCTTCATAGCGACGAGATTTGTAGTTTTGAGAGTTAGATCTGTGGCCTTCAAGTCTGGTGATCCAGGATTATACAAGAAGGCCAGGTATGACTTATGGAGGGCTATCTCAAGAGAAAAAGAACAATTCCAACTGAGGTCAGAGGCAGAATAGGATGCATGTCAACTCTGGCAGGATTTGCAGGCATACAAAGCGAAAACTAACACCATGAATGGCAGAAATGCTTCACTCCCAGATGAGCTCAATACCTTTTATGCACACGTTGATAGGAAGAATGCAACTACAGCTATAAGCATCCCTGCACCATCTAGAGATGCTGTGATCTCTGTCGCAGAGGCTGACATCAGTCTGCTTTGCAAGGGGATTAACCATCCCAAGATGACAGGCCTCTATTGTGTACCTGGTGGGACACTGAAAACCTGTGGCAACCAGCTGGTGGGTGTGTTCAAAGACATTTTCAGTTTCTCTTTGCTCCAAACAGAAGTCTCCACCTGCTTCAAAAGGGCAACAGTCATATCAGTGCCCAAGAAGAGAAGAGTGAGCTTCGTTAATGACTATTGTCCAGTAGCACTCACATCTATGGTGATGAAGTGCTTTGAGAGGTCGGTCTTGGTGAGAATCAAGTCCTGCCTAACAAGGATCTGGGCCCTCTGCAACCTGTCTATCACCACGATAGCTCTACAGCAGTTGTGATCTCATTAGCCCTTTATGCGGCCTTGGATCACCTGGACAATACTAATATTTACGTCAGGCTGCTGTTTATTGACTACAGCTCATTGTTCAACACAATTCTTCCTAGAGTTCTAATTAAAAAGTTCCAAAACCTGGGCCTCGGTACCTCCTTTTGTAAGTGGATACTCAACTTCCTCATCAGCAGACCATGGTCTGAGTGGATCAGAAATAACTGATAGTTAACACTGGCCTACCTCAATGCTGTATGTTTAGTCACTGCTCTACTCTCACTACAGCCAGGACTACGTGGCTAGGCACAGCTCTCATGCCATCTATAAGTTTGCGGATGACACGACGATTGTTGGCAGAATTTCAGATGGTGATGAGAAGGGATACAGGAGCAAGATAGATCAGCTGGTTGAGTGGTGTCACAGCAACAACTTTGTCAGAAAGAGCAAAGAATTGATTGTGGACTTCAGAAAGGGTAATTCGAGGCAGCACACACCTGTCCTCATAGAGGGATCAGAATTGGAAAAACTGAGCAATTTCAAGCCTCTGGGTACCAACAGCTCTGAGGATCTATCCTGGGCCCAGCATAACAGTGCAGTTACAAAGAAGGATGGCAGAACCTGTACTTCATTAGAAATTTGAGGAGATTTGGTACGTCACAAATTTCTACAGATGTACCATGGAGGGAATTCTAGCTGGCCGCATCACTGTCTAGTACAGGGTGGAAGGGCATTGTTCAGGATTCAGTCAGCTCCATCAGGCATAGGGCACCAGCCTCCACAGCATCTAGGACATCTTCAAGGACCAATTCCTCAAAAAGGCGGCATCCATCATTAAGGATCCCCATCACCCAGATCATGCCCTCGTCTCATTGCTAGCATCAGGGAGGAGGTACATGAGTCTGAAGGCACACGCACAACAATTCAGGAACAGCTTCTTCCCCTCTGCCATCAGATTTCTGAATGGACACTGAACCCATGAACACTACCTCTCTACTTTTTTTTTCGCTATTTGTGCTATTTATTTAGTTTAACTTGAAACAAATAAAATCACACACACACACACACCCTGCAGTTTACAGTTTTTTATTATGTATTGCATTGTACTGCTGCCGCATAACAACAAATTTCACAATGTATGCTGGTGATATTAAATCCGATTCTGATCTGACCCAGCCATACACCCAGTCACTCACTAAGTCTTCCAATTCTGGGACAGGCCTCCAGCCTGCAGTGCAGACAATGGGCTTCCACCTTCCCCAGTAGAGTTCAGGCACATTGATTTCCAGACTTCCGACTGACTTAGGTGCTTTGATTTTCAGTATCTACCCTAGGACTTCAAGACCATCATTTTTACATTTAACTATTTTCTCAGAGTAAAAAATCATGCTGAAGATTGTATAGTCACTGAATACTATGTTGTGAGAGGGTATTAGAAGTCTATTCCATTGATGAAGTTTGGGTATAAATGTAATAGCATGCTAACTAATCTGGTTGTCCGAAAGAAAGAGGGAAAAATTTGTTCCATTCACAGAACTACTGCAGAAATTGGGGGAATAGTTCAATCCACCGCCATATGTGTTACAGATCTGGCATGAGGAAGGCAATAACAAGAGAAACAGTGACATTTAAACAGATATAACTGTGGTGAACTACATACACCTGTCTGGACACGCCCCCTGCTGACTGCTCCTGTGGCTCCTCCCACAGACCCCTGTATAAAGGCGATTGAGGCCGGAGCCCGGCCTCTCAGTCTCCAGGATGTAGTAAGGTAGTCACTCACTGCTTGTTCCTTCTTCCAGTCAATAAAAGCCGATATCTCGCCTTTACGTCTCAGAGTGAGTTATTGATGGTGCATCAATAACTATGTGTTCTTAAGTGGGACACTGCAAGAAAGATTTGTGTACAGGTATGGCTTCAAAGTAGGAATAGTTTCAGTCCAAACTATTAGGCACTCAATAGCTCATACCAGCTTGCAAAGTTTGCAAATTCTCATGAAAAATCCCAGTGGTGTTTGGTCTAACACCAGGCACATGTGTGCAGCTTATACATAAGAAAACAGCAGTGAGTAAGCTGTATGAATATTTGTTACAGATGCTGTCACAGTTATTGCTGACCTAAACAAAGAGATATATTGTATGTGTCACATTGTGTTGACATGAAGATCCAAACCCAAAAGATTAACTGGAGCAACTTTCCTATTGTCAATGCTTGATTGACAGAATTTATCCCACAGGAAGGCACATAAAAAATCTGCATAACTTTAGAGCTTTTGTACAGGCAATCCTCACATTACAACTGTTATGGCAATGGAAATTCACCCTTAGAGAATTCATAGATCACTATCCCAAAAGAAAAATATAATCTGGAATAAAATTTGCTCTCATCAAGTATGTGAAGAAGAAATTCAGTACAAAATGTATTCTTTTTCAACTTGCGTTTCTTGATGCATGCGCAGATTACATAACTTAATGTTTTGGAAAATTTTGATGAAGACCACTTTCTTGGAAGACAATCTTCCCCCTCTTAAGTTGAATGTTGTTTGGGATCCTCATGTAAATAGAAATTGAGAAGACGTAAAGTTAAAAAGCACCCATTCTAGCTTAGCACTATCCCATAGCGAGCTGATCTGTTATGATACTCTAAAACCAGTGGGAAAAGAAAATATTTAAAAATGCTTGAAAAGGAAAAGGAACAAAACCATTAAAATGTACTAGCTTTTCAGTTTGCTGAATGGATCAGACATCTTGCTGAACATAACAATATTGTTCAGATTCACTTAGCCATTGAGAGTACATCATAGCGTCAGGACTCAGCCAATGAGAACTCAGTATGTAATTCCACCTTTTACAGTTGATTCAATTAGTTTCTTGTTCCAAGAGAATGAGTGCTAAATGAAGATTTTTGGATGGGACCATTAAATATAGGAGAGAATTAAGCCACTTGCTTGCTCCGCCATTTCATCATGCCTGATCTATTTTTCCTCTCAGCCCCAATCTCCTGCCTTGTCCTCATTTCTCTTCATGCCCTGACCAGTCAGGAATCTATTAACCTCTGCCTTAAATATATGTAAAGATTTGGCCTGTGGCAACGAATTCCATAGATTAATCAGTCTCCAGCTGAAGAAGTTATTACTTACCTTCTTTCTAAAAGGATGCCCTCTGTTCTGAGGCTGTGTCTTCTGGTCTTAGATTGTCCCACTATAAGTTTAGGTAAATGTTTAAGTGCTTAAATTAGATTGGTAGGGGATGAGTCCCAAGTATCAAGGAGGCAAAGGAGAGCCTGCAAAGTGATAATGAAGCCAGTGATACCAAGTTGAATAGGCACGATGTCAGCACAATAGCCAGGAGTGAGGGAAGCCTATTGGACTAAATTGCATTTATTTCAATGAAAGAGGTCTGACAGATATAGATTTAGGTTTATTTATCACGTTATATATGTAGTCTGGTAGAACAGAGAATTCTGACAGGTGGGAAAATAGCATGGGTCGTGCCTCCCCAGGTGGCCTTAAAAGCAAGCTGCCCACATGTGCTTAGGTCATTGTCTAGTCCATAATGGGAGTATTGCTGATCTTTTTGGTTGCTTTAAATTAGTGACCATGTGTACCCACGTGAGGTGTGTTACTTATGCAGCTCCTTTTGTACATGGTGTAGGTCTTTGTGTAAGTCGCTGCTTTAGCCTTTTATTTAATGCCTTTTGCTTAACTTGAGTTTTGTGGTATTTGTATGGTTAGTCTTAGTTATCCAGGCAAACTTGAGGCTCTGATGTGCTTTATTATACTGGTGTAGTAACTTTACCCAACACTTTATTGCACTATACTCGGACTGACGATAACTCAGGAGCTGTATTTTATGCAAAATCGCTCTATGTTTTTAACAGAACTGCTGTTTGTTAATAAACTTTGCTATAACTTTAAACTACCTTGTCAGATTCCCTGCCTTAAAGAGGTACAGAACCTGCCTGTAATCCTGCCTCAGTTACATACAGTACATCAGAGCATGCAGTGAAATGTGTTAACAGCCAGGGTTGTACTGGGGCAGCCCACAATGTTACCACAGATTCCACACAACATAGTCCGCACACAATGCCCAACAGAACAACAAGGAACAAGAATCTTACTCTAGTCCCATGTTATTCCCCACCATATAGCAACTATCTTCCTCCCATCCAGATTTTAACAATACCTGCGTACTAGGGAAAATTTGCTGCACATTTGATTATTGTGTACCAAAGTACAGTGATCCAGCCAGATCATTGCATTCATAAATACTTCAAGGTAGGAGAAAGGAAAGCAATGTAGAATATAGTTAATGGATATGTGGGTTATGACCAAAGAAAAAAAATGGTTGGATTTACTTTAGTGCAAAGGTGTTTATTGGGTGCTTCAAAAATCAAACCTACAAAAATTAGTGAAAATAGCAAATAGAAAACTGCCAATATTTACTGAAAGATATCTACCAGAAAACACAATAAGAGCTGCATACTAATTTTTTTGTCCAGAGTAAACTTCTGACAGCCCCTCTCTCTCTTTCCTACTGACAGTGGTAAGTGCCTGTTTATTAGGCACAAGGACATACCATCTTTAGTTACCCACAAAGCTAACTTAGGACCACAGCTGAATCAGAATAATGTCCCACAATGTAGTTCCAAGCATATTATGAAATAAGCGGAAGTATCTGTCTTAAATACAGTATATAAACATTTACACATCTCGTTACTAAAGAGATTTATGTTCCACATATACAGTGGGAAAGGCCCGTAAAGCCAACCCGAGCGCATCAACTCAGTTTAGAAGTCAATACGAGAATGCACCAGCTAAGACAATGAAGAGCGTATACCTAGCGCAACAACACGAGAGTGACAAGGCGATGTTTGTGTAAGGAGTGTGTTTACTGAGTGCTCTCCATCACAAAGTGTTATAATTACAGAGAATATGCAGTGCTGAGATACAAACACAACCTAACTAACCTATCAACTGCGTTTCTTTTGGATGCGAAAGGACACCTAGTGAAAACGCACTCAGTCACAGGAAAGAATGTGAAGTCTCCGCACAGACGGCATGAGAGGTGAGGACTGTCGTTCCAAGTCACAGAAGATACAAGGCAGCTTCTCTAAAGCCCGTGCCATTGAGAAGCTGGTAGCGCACTCCCTTACTGAATCTCGAGAGTTCTTCCGGTCCGGATCCTCCCACTTGCTATTAGTTGGGCAGTCAAGGTTTAAAGACAGCACTGAAAAATAACATTGTAATTCCAAATTTGACAGTGTGACTCAGAATGAAACTTGGAGATGGTGGAGTTTTCAATTTGTATCCCTTCTATCGTGGAGGTAGAGGATGTAGATTTACAAACCCCGTTTCCAGAAAAGTTGGGATATTTTCCAAAATGCAATAAAAACAAAAATCTGTGATATGTTAATTCACGTGAACCCTTATTTAACTGACAAAAGTACAAAGAAAAGATTTTCAATAGTTTTACTGACCAACTTAATTGTATTTTGTAAATATACACAAATTTAGAATCTGATGACTGTAACACACTCAACAAAAGTTGGGACAGAGTTAAAATAAGATTGAAAAGTGCACAGAATATTCAAGTAACACCGGTTTGGAAGACTCCACATTAGGCGGGCTAATTGGTAGCAGGTGAGGTATCATGACTAGGTATAAAAGTAGCGTCCATCAAAGGCTCAGTCTTTGCAAGCAAGGGTGGGTTGTGGCTCACCCCTTTGTGCCTAAATTCGTGAGAGAATTGTTAGTCAGTTCAAAAGGAACATTTCTCAATGCAAGATTGCAGAGAATTTAGGTCTTTCAACATCTACAGTACATAATATTGTGAAAAGATTCAGAGAATTCAGAGACATCTCAGTGCATAAAGGGCAAGGTCGGAAACCACTGTTGAATGCGCGTGATCTTTCGAGCCCTCAGGCGGCACTGCCTAAGAAACCGTCATGCTACTGTGACAATTATAGCCACCTGGGCTCGAGAGTACTTCGGAAAACCATTGTCACTTAACACAGTCCGTCGCTGCATCCAGAAATGCAACTTGAAACTGTATTACGCAAGGAGGAAGACATACATCAACTCTATGCAGAAATGCTGGTGAGTTCTCTGGGCCCAAGCTCATCTCAGATGGACCGAAAGACTGTCGAACCGTGTGTTGTAGTCAGATGAGTCCACATTTCAGCTAGTTTTCGGAAAAAACAGGCGCCGAGTTCTCCGTGCCAAAGATGAAAATGACCATCCTGATTGTTATCAGTGAAAGGTGAAAAAGCCAGCATCTGTGATGGTATGGGGGTGCATCAGTGCCCACTGCATGGGTGAGTTGCATGTATGTGAAGGTACCATTGACTCTGAGGCGTATATGGGGATTTTAGAGAGACATATGTTGCCATCAAGGCAGAGTCTCTTCCTGGGACATCCATGCTTATTTCAGCAGGACAATGCCAGACCACATTCTGCACAGGCTACAACAGCGTGGCTTTGTAGACATGGAGTGCATGTGCTTGACTGGCCTGCTGCCAGTCCAGATCTATCTCCTATTGAAAATGTATGGCACATCATGAAGAGGAGAATCAGACAACGGAGACCACGGACTGTTGAGTAGCTGAAGTCTTGTATCAAGCAAGAATGGACAAAATTTCCAACTGCAAGTCTACTACAATTAGTATCCTCAGTTCCAAAACGATTAAAAAGCGTTATTAAAAGGAAAGGTGATGTAACACAATGGTAAACATGACTCTGTCCCAACTTTTGTTGAGTGTGTTGCAGCCATCAAATTCTAAATTTGTGTATATTTACAAAATACAATTAAGTTGGTCAGTAAAACTATTGAAAATCTTTTCTTTGTACTTTTGTCAGTTAAATAAAGGTTCACGTGAATTAACTTATCACAGATTTTTGTTTTTATTGCATTTTGGATAATATCCCAACTTTTCTGGAAATGGGATTTGTAGAATAACTTTATCATATTTTGTCTCTAAGATTTTTAATTCATAGAATAAGTTGTTACCAGTATTTCAATGATCTTTCAATGAGCCACCACTTACTTAATATACGGTACAGTATGTACAAGAGTCTTAAGCATGCACTGTATATATAGCTTGCACGATCAAGACTTTGCGCAGTACTGTATTTGGCAATACGGTGCGGAGAGCGAGTTTGTTATTCTGGCGGGTGCAAAGGATGAGAATGGCGAGGGCGGAGCAATGTGGGAGGCGCATGGGACAGGTGGCAGAGAAGGAGTGACAAAGACAGGGGGTGGCATGGGTGCACACCCAACACTAAAAAGCAGGCGAGGTAATTTGATTCCAAGCAATTGGCTTATTGATAATTAAGGAATGTCTGTCTGATGCTTTCTGCTCCCTCCCCTCTCCCTGCCCCTTTATCCAACCATGATTCCCCTCTCCCTGCCCCCTCCCACTCCCAGTCCACATCAGGATCGGGTTTATCATCACTCACATATGTCATGAAATTTGATTTTTTTTGTGGCAGCAGTACAGTGCAATACATAAAATTACTACAGTACTGTGCAAAAGTCTTAGGCAGCCTAGATAATATATATACATGCCTAAGACCTGCAAAATACTGTTCAAGTTGAAGTAATGAGATGTGTCAGTGCATTTAGGAGTCACAAGAGTCGACAGATGCTGCAGTCTGGAGCAAACAAAAACAAGTTACTGGAGAGCTCAGTAGGTCAGGCGGTATCTGTGGAGGCACAGCAGTGATCATCGCTTCAGATTGAGAATCTCCATTGGTACCATGGAAGCACCCTGTACTTGGGTCAAATACTTAAAATTAATCATGCACTCAGTGGCCACTTTATTAGGTACACCTGTACACCTTGTCAATGTGAATATCTAAACAGCCAATCACGTGGCAGCAACTCAATGCATAAAAGCCTACAGGCATGCTAAGGAGGTTCAGTTGTTGTTCAGACAAAACACCAGAATCGGGATGAAATGTGATCTCAGTGACTTTGATTGTTGGTGCCAGAGGGGGTGGTTTGAGTATCTCAGAAACTGATCACTTGGAGTTTTTGTGCACAACAGCAAATAGAGTATGCAGAGAATGGTGTGAAAACAAAGATAAGAACATACAGTGAGTGGGTGTCCTGTGGGTGAGAACTGCTCTTTAATGAGAGAGGTCATTGCCCAGACTGGTTCAAACTGACAGGAAGGTGAGAGTAATTCAAATAACCACGCAAGACAAAAGTGCAGAGGAACATCCCTGAATGCACAGCACATCAATCGAAGTGGAAAGGCTTAAACAGCGGGCTACTACACTCCTATGGCCACCTCATGATCTGTATGAATTATCTGAGTGAGTGAGGCCTCCGTCAGTCAGGGTCAACCATGGATGTTGCGTCCTGGCTGTCTCAATATGCAAGCCTGGGCAGTACAATACAGAGAGCAAGCTGTTGCCCATGTAGCAAGCTCCCCTCTCTAGCATCTAGTGAGTCCAAAGGAACGGCAGAGACCGATACAGTTTGGTAGCAGCAGCTTTCCCAATCAGTGTTGAACTCAACTTGGACTGCCTTAGTGACTCCAGCTCTGGATTTTTCCCCTCTGAGTTTACTCCCAAAGCCTTCCTCATGAGTGGGTATAGCCACAAGGCAGCAGAGGTTTGAAATCAGTTTTCCTTCTCCTAGATGAATTGCTAACAACGGCTGATGAGTCCCATCTGCCTGAAATGATTGGTTATAAGGCTCCAGTAACCTGCCTTTGCTCCTTCTCCTGACAGTAGAAATGGTTCTGACAGACTCAGTAGCTAAGTCACACATGAAGGCCAGGAGCTAGACTCGGTTGTTAGAGGCTATCTGAGGTGCACGCTATTGGGAGAATTTAATAAGTAGTGGGAGCTTGTCCCCATTACCACCCCCAGCTGTAGGAACCTTAAGGAACCATTTCACTGGCTTATTGCTTTTGCATTTATCACCCTTGTGTGGGAAGTTGTCTTTCTGATAGCGGTATATTTCAACACATTTGGAGATATCTATTTTCTAATTATGAGCTGATAATATGTGATTAATCAGACAGATGACACAGCAAAGAGACAAGGTCACTCCTGGTTAACAGAGACACAAAACAGCTGAGTAAATACCAAACAAGAGAAAATCTGCAGAAGCAGGAAGCTGCTTGAATAAATACCGAAATATTTATATGCAGTACAACTCGCTCTTACCAAGAATTTTACAGTGTCAAAGTAAACTATGAATAAACACAAAGATGAACAGAAATCCTCCCCAAAGGAAACTTTTATGCGGACAGATAATTTCTGTACGAAATCATAATTTGTGCGGAGTGTTGGGAAGAAGTGGAAAATGGAATCTTGTTCGTGTATGGAAGTGCAACTTTCAGAGGTGCAGTAAGTCTGAGTGATGAAACCTATGATCATGGACAGACGAATATCCATTCCATTAATATGATGATTACTGAGGGGTAAAGAATACAAAGCAGATGTGTATTTTTTTAGTATTCCATCTATCAGTTAGAACATTCTGGATGAAAACTCTACACTTTAACACCAAATTATTGGTGTGGTTGTTAGTGTAACACTTGTACAGCCCCAGTGACCCAGGTTCATTTCCTGCCTCTATCTGTAAGGAGCTTTTACCTTCTCCCAGTAACTGTGTGGGTTTCCTCTGGGTGCTCCTGGTTTGTCCCACTTTCCAAAGACGTACTGAGCCCTTGAAGGGTCTCGGCCCAAAACACCTACTGTTTACATTTAACCATAGCTGCTGCCTGGCCTGTCAGCTCCCCCAGCATTTTGTGTGTTACTTGGATTTCCAGCATCTGCAGATTTTTTCACGTTTGAGTCTGCTACCATGCTCTATCTCTAAATAAATGTACCAAGATACAGTGAAAGTTTGCCTTGCATGCTTTTCATACAGATTGCATTGAGATAGAACAAGGTGACAAAATAATGCAGTATTAAATGTATCAGCTGCAGAGAATGTGCAGTGCTGGTGAACAGTGAAGTGCAAGATTATAACTAAATAGACTATGAGCTCAAGAGGTCTGTTCAGAGTCTGATAAATGGTTTAGAAGCTGATGGTATGTGCTTTCGGGATTTTAAATCTTCTACTCAGTGAGAGAGGGGAGGAAAGAAAATATCTGGGCCAATTGGAGTTTTTGATTTTGCAGACTGCTTTACTGGTGTCCATTGAGGTGTGTGTGTGGTTTCAGAGGTAATATCGATCTATTCAGAACTCTGCAGTTTTTTTGCAGTCACATGTAACTAAGCTGTTATGCATCTGGATAGAATCAATAAAAATTGGTAAGCGTCGACTAGGACATGCCAAATTTCTTTAGCCAGCTGAGGGAGTACAGGATTGGTGAGATTTCTGGGACGCGACAGCAACATGGTTGCACCATTTGTGATGTTCACCCCTAGGAACTTGAAATTCTCAACCCACTAAATTGAAGATGTCAGGATAAGAGGTGATGCTGGAAATCCAAGACAAAAACAGAAAATGTTGCAAATCCTCAGCTGGTCAAGCAGCATCAGTAGAAAGAGACACAAAGTGGACATTTTAGATCAAGAGCTATTCATTTAAAAGAATATAGGGTGGGAGTTTCCCTACAGCTGTTCTACTTAATAATAAGTCCTGAGGTCTGCAATTCACACAGTCAGAAGCTGTATTTCCTTGTGTTTATGCTGCGCAATATTAGAAACTAAAAGCAGAGAGTGAGTGTGAGATGGAGAATTAAAGTATCGCTCTTGTGGATTGAGTGGAGGTGTTCTGCATTTGGTTTTTCTGATGTAGTCAAGACCACATTGTGAGCACAGAAAGTAGAGTGTGTTCTGATTGGCCCACCATTCCCTTTTCCATGAGTAAGGAAACATTAAACACATCTGTCAATGAGTGGTAGCACAGTCTGGTTCAGATTATCCACTGGGTCTTGGGCTGTATTGTTTTGGTTGCGGTATCTGTTGTGAATTCAGTGTGTCATTTTCAATAAGCAAGGAAGGATTGTATGAATGGAAAGGCTTCAGTTGCACATATATAAAATAAATTGCCAAAGCATGGTAGCTTTGAGCATCGTCAAAACAGTAGCCTTTTCTTTATCTATCATCATTCCACTTTATTCTCTTCTGATGTGTGATTGCTTAAAAATTCTGGCTTGTCCCAGACTTGAGTAGAATTTGCACAGTATTTCAAAATGAGCATGATATGTGAGTATCTTAATGGTAAAGAATAATGGTCATAGCAAGTGAATTCTTAATAATAATAAAGGTTATTTCACACTTCCTGTTCATTGCCGTGCCTCAGAATAAAATTATTGGGAACAAATATGTGATTAACAACCACGTTTTTTTAAAATAGGTCCATTATCACAGTTGACAGCTTGGACCAATTGGTAGAATTCTAGGCTTAAGTCCAAAATTCAAAAATTATTATTCTTCAGTGAGAAAACAAATTCAGTTAAAAAGCAAAAGTGGAAGAGAAAGTGGTGCATTTCCTATGTCTGAGACACTACTCAGTTCAGATCTCCTCATCTGTTGCCTCGCTTGATTTGATCACGTTGACAAAAATGTTATGCTTTTGTGTTTCTGCAAAAAAAAAGTGAAGGGAATTATTTTCTTAATTCTGGTTTGAAAGGCAGCACAGTGGGATATCAAGCTGCCCAGCATGAGAGAAAATTGGCTTTCAGGTATTTGGGAGATGGAAAATATTTAGGCACCGGGAACATCCTTCAAGCCTATGAAGCTTCATTCTCACACGCACATCCCTCAGTTTAAGAATTCCCACACCCACTTTTAGATCGTTGCTACTACTTCAAAGAAGACTATGAAAAAAAAGCCTCGACTGGTTTTTCATACTCTGTCTATTGTAGAATAATGTCACAAAGAGATTAACTTTGTCTCACGTACATCAAAACATACAGCGAAATGAGCCATTTTTCGTCAACAACCAACACAGCCCGAGGGTACTTTGGGGGCAGCTGGCAAGTGTCACCATGTTTCCAGCACCAACATGGCATGCCCACGACATATTAACCTAAACCTGTATAACTTTTTGGAGTATATAAGAGTTGGAGGATGGATTTTAACAAGCTGAAATGTTTTGCTAAATCTACTGGAGAACAAAGTACTGGAGCTGTCAGTCGGAGTGCTTCACAGATTCTTTATCCCTGCCTCATCTTCCATTGGGCTGAACGGCAGTTCGGTTGGAGCACGTGACAGCACTTGACTCTCTGAGTGAAAAGAGGTATGGTAATATTGAGAGATGACATGGTGTGTGTTGGAAGGCAGTTAATTGAATACAGTGAATTGCAAAACAAAAGTGTGGGGAATGAGGGTAGAGAGAAGCAAAATTAAATTTCAGTGTTATCATCATCTACATGCTGAATCACATTTCTGTTCGTATAACACAAGAGACTCTTCAGCGTAACATGTAAAATGCTGGAGGAAGTCAGCAGGCCAGGTAGCAGCTGTGGAAAAGAAAAAAGATACGCCATTTCAAGCTGCGACTCTTTGATAGGTTGACTCTTTATTCCTTTCCATAGATGCTGCCTGACCTGCTTTTCTCTAGCATTTTGTGTGTGCTATCCAGTCATGTAACAGCAGCTCCAATACTGATGAGTATTTTCTCTCTCTCATCCATGTGGAGGACAAAAATTGAAATGCGCATTGTTCCTGATAAAGTTCTGCTGGTAAAGAAACTGCATCACCCTCTTTTGATTGAGAGGGGATTGTGTTAGTGAGTGTTGCATCAAGTATTTAAGTAGTGGCCTGAAATGTCGACTGTTTGTTTGTTTCCATGGAAACTCCCTGACCTACTGAGTTCCTCCAGCATTTTGTGTGTTGCTTTGGATTTCCAGCATCTGGGACTTACTCATAGAAACAGAGAAACATAGAAAACCTACAGCACAATACAGGCCCTTCAGCTCACAAAGTTGTGCCGAACATGTCTCTACCTTAGAAATTACTAGGCTTACCTATAGCCCTCTATTTTTCTAATCTCCATGTATCTATCCAAAAGTCTCTTAAAAGACCCTATTGTATCCACCTCCATCACCATCGCCGGCAGCCCATTCCATGCACTCACCACTCTCTGCGTAAAAAAATTTACCCCTGACATCTTCTCTGTACCTACTCCCCAGCACCTTAAACTTGTGCCCTCTTGTGGCAGCCATTTCAGCCCTGGGAAAAAGCCTCTGACTATCCACACAATCAATGCCTCTCATCATCTTATACACCTCTATCAGGTCACCTCTCAACCTCCATCACTCCAAGGAGAAAAGGCCGCGTTCACTCAACCTGTTTTCATAAGGCATGCTCCCCAATCCAGGCAACATCCTTGTAAATCTCCTCTGCATCCTTTCTGTGGTTTCCACATCCTTCCTGTAGTGAGGCGACCAGAACTGAGCACAGTACTCCAAGTGGGGTCTGACCAGGGTCCTATATAGCTGCAACATTACCTCTCGGCTCCTAAATTCAATTCCATGATTGATGAAGGCCAATACATCATATGCCTTCTTAACCACAGATTAAACCTGCACAGCTGCTTTGAGCATCCTAGGGACTTCGACCCCAAGCTCCCTCTGATCCTTCACACTGCCAAGAGTCTTACCTTTAATAATATATTCAGCCATCATATTTGACCTACCAAAATGAACCACTTCACACTTCAAACTTCATTTTTAAGTATTTGTGATAATATTGGCTGGAAAGCTTCACTGTCTCATCCGCTAATCAAAGGTACTCAACCACATTCTTTACTGCTGAGTTCCACAGCTTGCTTACTCATTAATGTATGCATTGACATATAATAGATTTGGAATCGAATGAAATCTTAATGTGCATGTCCAGATATAACAAAGTTCCTCTGTGTTGCAGGCTCCACTTCAAGTTTATCAGATGCCTGTTAGAAGCAGTAGTGCAATCATTTGAGCAGAGTATGATGTTCATTGGTGGGTCCTTGGATGGCAGTAGAAGCCGAATGGAGATCCACATATTCTGGATCAGTGTGGGCAGGAGTAAGCTGTAGCTGTGGTTGGCTCTTTCGGTTGTTCAGTCTATCTTTCACAGTTGCCACTTGTTCTCTAGAGCACAGCAAGGCCATTCTCACATAGTGCAGTCCCTCTTAAACAGGTCTATCTATTGAGTGCAATATCCTCCCAGGTTTTGGATGTAATGTTGAACTTCTTCAGGTTGATTTTGATACTATTCTTGAAGTGTTTCCTATTCCCTGCCAGGGGCTGGTGCCAATTTATTTGAAGATATTGAGGTGAGAGAACATAAGAGGTCAACTGCCTTCCAAAAAAAAAAATGGTTGTCCAACACATAGTTCTCCACAAAATGAAATTGTGTTTCAATCTTTATATAAGGCAAGATCATAAGTATAAAAGTAAACTGATGTTACTAATTTAAAAATCAGAAAGAATGAGAAACAGAATCTAATCTTATCAGAGGAGCACTGTTAGTAGTAGACTAAGACAACTGTGCTGCTCCAAAGAGTGCTGTATGAGGTCATTCTCACCCTCGGCCATTAGGTTCTATAATCAGTCAACCTATAACCAGGGAAGTGATGACTCCTCTCCCGTTGGACTGTTTGTAGTAACTTATTTTTATTCTTTCTTAGATCTCTTCTAATATCTGTATATACTTGCATTTGTAATACTACTTTGACAAAATAGCTATCTTTCTATGATGATATGGAAACATAAGAAAAATAATAACATTCAGGGATTCAAATATAATTTCAAATATAATTATTTTAAATTTAATTTTGGTACTTTTTTACACCACCTTGATATGCATAAATCATAGAACATAGAACAAAGAAGGGTATGGGCTCTTTGGACATCAATGGGCTGAAATGTAACCTATTCAAAGATCGATCTAACACCTCCCTCTATTTTACTTTCATCCATCTGCTTATCTAAGAGTTTCTTAAATGTCCCTAACACATCTACCTCTACAACCAGATATTAGTGCTTTGACAGGTTGATCATAAGACATATAAACTCCTGCCTCAGGAGTGACAACTCGCCTAACATCACAACAGATTAACAGCAGATGCCAATTCATTGGCCCTTCATTCAACTCTGGAAGATCTGGACAATAAAGATGCATATGTCAAAATTCTACATTCAACACTGTCATCCCTTTGAAGCGCATCACTGAGCTCCAAGACCTGGGGTTCGATACCTCCCTGTACAAACTGGACCCTTGATTTCCTCACTTGCAGATGCCAGTCAGTACAAATTGAGAACATCTCCTCCCCAAAGATCCTCTACAATGTTGTATGCTGAGCCCACTTCTCTACTTGCTTTTATATCAATGATTGTGGGGCTATGTACAGCTCCAATGTCGTAGTTAAGCTTGCTGATGACATCACGGTTGGCTGAATCAAAGGTGGGGACAAATCAGCATATAGAATGTAGATTGAAAGTTCAGTTAAATGGTTTCCCTGAACATCAGCAAAACCAAAGAGTTAATTATCAACTGCAGAGGGTAAAAGCCGGGGTTTCTTGAGGCAGTCCTCATTAGGGGATCAGAGGTGAAGATGATCAATAACTTTAAATTCCTTAGTGTTCCTTGGGATCTCAAAAAGATTCCACCCACCTCCATTCTTCTAAACTTCAATGAGTACATGCCCAGAGCCATTAAATACTACTCATACATTAACCCTGCGTTCCCAGGATGTCATCTAAAACTTTGACAAACATCTATAGATGCAGAGTGAAGGGTATCCTGACTGGTTGTATCATGGTCTGGTATAGAATTGCCAATGCCCAGGAATGGATATGTTTATAGGAAGCGATGGGCACAGCTCAATAGCCCAATCCATTCCACGTAAAGCCTACCACTTAAAGTTTACAATGGCTATAAAACAAATTCACCCCCTTGAAAGTTTTCCTGTTTTATTGTTTTACAGCATTGAATCACACTCAACTTAATTTAGCTTTTTTTGATACTGATCAACCAAAACAAGACTCTTTCCTGTCAAAATAAAAACAGATCTCTGCAAAGTGATGTAATTTACAAATATAAAACAAAATAATTGATTTTATTAGTATTCACCCCCTTCTAGTTAGTATTTAGTAAATGCACCTTTGGCAGAAACTACACCCTCAAGTCTGTGTGGATAGGTCTCCATCGGCTTTGCACATCTGGACACTGCAATTTTTCCCCATTCTTCTTTACAAAGCTGCTCAAGCTCTGTCAGATTGCATGTGGGGATTGTAAGTGAACAGCCCCTTTCAAGTCCAGCCACAAATTCTCAATTGGATTGAGGTCTGGACTTTGACTTGGCCACTTCAGAACATTAACTTTATTGTTTTTAAGACATTCCTGTGTAGCTTTGGCTTTGTGCTTGTGATCATCGTCCTGTTGGAAAACAAATCTTCTTCTAAGTTACAGTTCTCTCACAGACTGCATCAAGTTTTTCTCCAGGGTTTCCCTGTATTTTGCTGCAGTCATTTTACCCTCTACATTCACAAGCCTTCCAGGGCCTGCTGCAGTGAAACATCCCCACAGCATGATGCAGCCTCCACCATGCTTCACGGCAGGTTTGTTTTTGATGATGTGCATTATTTGGCTTATGCCAAACATAGCATTTAGTTTGATGGCCAGAAGCTTAAATTTGGTTTCATCAAACCATTGAACCTCCTTCCAGCTGACTCCCGAGTCTCCCATATGTCTTATGGCAAACTCTAGCTGAGATTTCACATGAGTTTTTTTTTCAATAGTGGCCACTCTCCAATAAAGCTGCAACTGTTGAAGCACCTGGACAACAGTTGTTGGGTATGTGCAGTCTCTCCCATCTCAGCCATTGAAACTTGTAACTCCTCCAGAGCTGGTGGCCTCCCTCACTGGTCCTCTTCTTGCACGGTCACTCAGTTTTTGATCATCGCCTGCTCTAGGCATATTAACAGCTGTGTCATATTTTTTTCATTTCTTGATGATTGACTTAACTGTACACCAAGGGATATTGAATGTCTTGAACATTTTGCTGTATCCATCTCCTGACATGCTTTTCAATTATCCTTTTTATGGAGTTGTTTGTTCTTTTGTCTTCATATTGTATTTTTTTACCAGAGTACTGTCTCACCAGCAGTTGGACCTTCCAAATACAGGTGTATTTTTACGACAATCAATTCAAACACCTTGACTGCATGCGGTGATTTTCATTTAACTAATTATGTAACTTCCAAAACCAATGGGCTGCACCAGTGATCATTTGCTGTGCCATATTAAAGTGGGGTGAATTCTTATGCAATCAGTTATTTTGTGTTTTATATTTGTCATTTATATCACTTTGCAGAGATGTTTTCACTTCGACATGCAAGTCTTTTTTTGTTGATTAGTGTCAAAAAAAAGCTAAATTAAGTCGACTGTGATTCATTGTAAGACAATAAAACATGAAAACTTTCAAGGGAGTGAATACTTTTTATGGACACTCCATATGGAGTGCTACCACAACAAGCTGCATCTATCATCAAGGACCACACCAACCATGTAATCTTCTTGCTACTACCATCAGGCCGGAGGTATACCACCAGGTTCAAGAACAGTTACTAATCTACAACTATCAGTCTCCTGAATCAGTGTGGATAACTTCACTCACCACAACCCTGACCTGATCCCACAACACACAGGCTCACTTTTAAGGACTCTACAACTCACGCTCTCAATATTAATTATGTATTTATTTTTATGTGCACAATCTGTGTTTCGCACATCAATTTTTTACCAGTTTTTATAGTTTTCATAAATTCTATTGTGTTTTAATTTTCATGTAAATGACGTCAAGAAAATGAATTTCAACTTGCAATATGGTAATGTATACGCACTCCATATGTATAACTCCATAATGTACTGGTTAGGCACAGGAGTACATTCAGCCAGAGACTCATTCCACCGAGATGCAACACTGAGCGTCATAGGAAGTCATTCCTGCTTGTGGCTATCGAACTTTATAACTGCTCCCTTGGAGTGTCAGACACCCTGAGCCAATAGGCTGGTCCTGGATTTATTTCCACTTGGCATAATTTACTTATTAACATTTAATTATTTTTGGTTTTATTTTGCTATATTTCTACTCTATTCTTTGTTGGTGCAACTGTAACAAAACCCAATTTCTCTCGGGATCAATAAAGTATGTCTGTCTGTCTTTGGACTGTAGGAAGAAACTGAAGCACCCAGAGGAAACCCGTGCACTCATGAGAAGAGCGTACAAACTTCTTGCACAGGATGCCGGAATTTAAATCCGAGCTCTGACTCCCAGGGCTGTGATGGTGTTGTGCTAGCCACTACACCGCTGTTGCATTTTCCAAATCAGTTTTATCCAATCCTTATGGTTTTCTCTAAATTAGAGCCAACTGCATTTTGAACACTGAATGCAGTACACTGGATTGAAAGAGTTGCAAATGAATTATCACTTCACACAAATGGATTACTGGGCTCCCTGCAGAGGACAAGGGAGAAGATAGAAGGGTAGTGTGCATCTCATGTCATTGACTAGAAAAGTGAACACAACATTCTGCAGATGCTGGGAATCCGGAGAAACACATGCAAACTGCTGGAGGAACTCAGCATGTCAGGCAGCATCTATGGAGGGAAATAAACAGTCAATGACCCTTTATCAGTACTGGAAAGGAAGGGGAAAGGAAACCAGAAAAATGTGGGAGAAGAGCAGAATTACAGGACAGAAGGTGATAGATGAAGCCAGGTGGGTAGGGGAGGAGGGGATGAAGTGAGAAGCTGGGAGGTGATAGGTGGAAAGGGTAAAGGGCTGGAGCAGCAGGAATCAGAAAGAAGAGGAGAGTGGACCATGTGAGAAAGTGAAGGAGGCACCAGGGAGAGGTGATAAGTAGATGAGCAGTGGAAAAGTGGTAAGAGAGGAACCAGAGTAGGGAATGGAAGTGATGTGTGTTAGTGGAAATGACAAAATGAACCGGGGAGCCGCAACAGGTTATAACAGTAGTCCCCAACCACCAGGCCGCAAAGCACGTGCTACCGGGCCACGAGGAAACAATATGATTTGGTGATATGAAACGATATGGGTAGGCTTCACCTTTCCTCACGCCCACTGTTGAACTTGAATGCACTCGAGGTCATTACACACGCAGAGTCATTACCCACGCGAGGTCATCAGTCGCCTAAACGCAGTGATACCCTAGCGCCAGGGATCACTGGTTGGCCTCAGGTAACTGGCTGCCTCGCGCGGCCGGCGAGAAGTGCCACTGCTACTGGCCTGGAGTGCGGACAGATGAGCTCCATCTCTAAACCTATCTAGCACACCGAATGTTTGTGGGGAACCCGGTGCTAAAATATTCACAGACGACCTAATTCGGGCTCAGGGTTTCGTAAGTAGCACTGTGATCTTCTAAAAGTCATCCTTTGAGACAAACTTTTGTCGGCCGATAGACCCGCCCTACCTACAAGGGGGAGTATGCATGTGCCCTGTCGCACTCCTCGCTTGGTCGGTCGCTTTCTCCAGACTGCAACAGCCGCGACCCCGGCACGGGGACCTCCGGCCCTTACCTTTCCTCTCACTGGTGTGTTGCAATGATTTTATATGTCCATACGAGGAAAATATGCGCTGTGTGTTTAATATCCAAATGTTACTTAAAATGTTATGATGTACAAACGTACTTATAAGTGAGTTATAATTGATGTATCACTATATTCATATGAGGAAAATATGCGCTATGTGTTTAATATTAAATTTGTTAGATAACCCCTTTGAGAAATGAAATTGAGTGTATTAGCCACTTATAGTTGATTTATCACCTGTATTCCAGTCGTGATTAACACCCCCACCAACCACCGCCCCCCCCATCGGCCGGTACACAAGAATATTTTCAATATTAAACTGGTCTGCAGTGCAAAAAAAGTTTGGGTTATGGTCCTCAGACTACTGAAAGAGAATGGGAGGACGTGCCTGTTGATGGAATCTGTACTAGTCTCCATATTCTACATATCATAGGCATTTTATACACCACAATGTCAATGTTATAACTTTATTTTGAATGGCAGTGCTAACAGGTACATTAACTATTGTTACAATTGCTATTTGTAGTAATTACTATGACTACTGGTTACTTATGCATGCAACATAGTTGAATTTCAACACAGACCCAATCACAAAATACTCTCTGCTGCCTTGAGTGTGTAGTATCCCAGACTTCAACTTCCATGTAAATCTGGAAGTCAAGGTCCGAAGCACTCCACAGTCAAAGGTCAGAAAATCTGGAGGTTGGTCAGTTGAGAGTTGAAGGTCAAACCCATGACTGGTGAGGCCTGAGGTCAAGGCCGAAAGGTCAAACCCATGACTGATGAGGCCTGAGGTCAAGGCCGAAAGGTCAAACCCATGATCAGGAAGTTCGGAGGCTGATACCCAGAGGTCTTAGAAGTCCAGAGCTCAGAGACTCCAGAGGTGAAAGCCCAATGGGCCAAAGGCTAAAGTTGGTGAGTCAGGAGGTAGAAAGACCAAAGGTCAGATCTGAGTCCAGACCAAGGGCTGGAGTCTGGAGGTTCAATGTCTGTGAGTCCAGAGTCATGGGACTGAAGACCTAGAGGCAGCATGTCCTGCGATTGGAGGCTTGTCTGTGTGTGTGAGTGGGTGGGAAAGGGGCTTGTTTTGCTGTTGTTGTGTGGTATTGTTCTGCTGAACATGGTGAGAATGCTACGTTGGTGCCAGAATATGCAAAGACACTTACAAGCTGCCCCAGCACATCACTGGGTGCACTGGTTTTAATACAAATGTCTTGATGTACATGTGATAAATCTGAATCTAAAAGCCTCATAAAACCTCCAGATGGTGCATTGCACGGTGATTCACAACATATTTCAGGAGATCAATTGATGACGTAAATGTTTTCCCTAGGTGCATCCACCAACAATGAGATTAAGTGGATGATCTACAGTCTAGCATTTGGATTTCGAATGGGCACTGACATTCCAATTTAAAAGGTGTATTCATTGGCTCATATATTACAGGAATTTCAAATAATTTGCTTTTCATTAATTACAGTTTATCTACTCTTTCATAACATTGATATCAGAAAGTCAGTCAGCTCTTGTCAGCATGTACCAACAACACTAGTTTTTAATCTATCTACTAAAACTCTTCTGAATATCAACAGCATGATATCTAATGGGTCTATGGTGCAATTGCAATTCTCTTGTTTCAAATATTACTTAATTTTTAAAAATTATTCCACAATATTACCTGACCCTATCTTTCAGAAGTCTTTTATCCCTATGGTAGAACATGGAGCATGGGACATTGGAACCTTCAACTCACACGTGAAATGATGCCTGACCACACTAATCCCTTCTGCCTATACATGGTCCCTCCATTCCCTGCAAATCTGTCGTCCTTGTGAATTTCAAGATGTTGAGTAATAGTGCAGCACTTACGTTGTTCAACTGCCAGGGCCCTAAGTTTTCCGTTTTCCATTTCCCTTCTTCTCACCTTTTGTTTCTTCTTCCAGGTGGTATTTAAACTCTATTTCTTTCAGTAAACTTTTGTCCATTATTTGCTATTGTTACATTCCAGTAAAACATCTTGTAAATCTTAAAGAAGGGCCTCGGCCTGAAATGCCAACTGTTTTCTCTTTTCCATAGATTCTGCCTGACCTGCTGAGTTCCTCCAGCATTTTGTGTATGAAATACTTTCTTTCTTTTCAAATCTTTTTATTATTATTATTGTTCAAAATACACAGGTGCATCGAAGTAACAACACTTACAATGCCTCAAAAATAATTGTCTTAAAGATTGAAAATTTTTGTGAATAAAAAAAAAACCCTGCTAATCAAGAAAAGTGAGAAAAAGAAAATAACCCATTGAGGGCAGAACCCTGGAGCCATGTGTCATATAGAAAGCTTCTAAAAATAGACATCAAACCGCCAACAAGAAGAAAAAATGTATCAAAACAAAATTTACACTTAGATCGTGGAGGAAATCTATCCGTTAACTGAAATGATAGTAACGAGCAAATGAGCCCCATCTCTTCTCAAAATCAAATAAAGATTCAAAGGTTCGACTTCTAATTTTCTCCAAACTGAGACACAGCATCACTTGAGAGAACCATTGTGACAAAGTAGGAGCTAATATATCCTTCCATTTCAACAAAATGGCCCTCCTAGCTATCAATGTAACAACCGCAATAACATGTTGGTCAGACAGAAAAATACCATGAATATTTTGAGAAATTATTCCAAAAAGCACAGTCAATTTATTAGGTTGTAAGTTGATTCTAAGTGCTTTAGAAATTGTCAAAAAGACTGACTTCCAGAACGGTTTTAATATAGAACATGACCAGAACATATGTGTCAGTGTAGCTATCTCAGTTTTACATCTATCGCAATACTTGTCAGCATTGGGAAATATTTTAGAAGGTCTCTCTTTTGTCCAATGTTAATGATGTACAATTTAAAATTGAATCAGTGAATGACTAGCACATACCGAGGAAGAGTTAACCAACTTCAGAATCCATGTCCAATCCTCCCATATAAAAGTCAAGTTGAGTTCTTGCTCCCAATCCTGTTTAATCTTAAGTAAAGGATGCTTATCCCATTGTAATAATAAATTATAAATTCTTCCAATAGAACCTTTCATCAAGGGGTTCATATTCATAATAGTATCTAACAAGTCAGCCTCCAATATATAAGGAAAATTACTTAAATATTTTTGTAAAAAATGTCTAACTTGAAGATATTGTAAAAATGTGAATATGAAAGAGAATATTTATCGACTAATGGTTCAAAAGACATCAATCTGCCTTCTTTAAATGTCCAAAAAAGACTTAATACCTTTATTTTTCCAAAGTAAAAAAATTGGATCACTCCAGGAAGGTTTAAAAAAAGTAACTACGATAAATTATACTACAAAGTTTAAATTTTTTAAGATTAAAAAAATTGCAGAACTGGAGCCAAATTTGTAAAGAGTGCATAACCACAGAATATAAATTTAAATTAGCAGCTTTAGCTAATTGTATAGGTAGAGCAACTCCTAATAACGAAGTTAAATAAAACTGTTTCAGGTCTACCCAGATTGGCCGGTCATTCCTATCACCGCAATATATCCAAAAGGACATATATCGCAAATTAACAGCCCAATAATACTTTCTTAGATTAGGCAAAGCGAGACCTCCGTCCTTTTTCAACTTTTGTAAATGATTTTTACTGATCCTTGGTCTTTTATTATCCCAAACAAAAGATAGAATAATAGAGTCAATTCGATCAAAAAACTTCTTAGTCAAAAAAACAGGAATATTCTGAAATAAATATAAAAATTTTGGTAAAATCATTATTTTGACTATATGAATACGACCAACAAGTGAAAATGTAAGTGGGCTCCATTTACTAAATGAGTACTTTCATAGAGTCCACTAAAGGAGGAAAATTAGCTTTATAAAGATCCTTATTTTTTTTGGAATTCTGACACCTAAATATCTAAAAGAATCCGTAACTTTGAAAGGAATATTATCATATATAGAGACAAATTCATTTAAAGGAAGTATTTCACTTCTACTAAAATTTATTTTATATCCTGAAAAATCTCCAAATTTGTCAAATAATTTTAGCAAAGCAGGAATAGGTTCTTCAGGCTTAGATATATATACCAATAAATCATCAGCGTAAAGAGAAATCTTATGCATGGTCCCATTCACAAAAATCCCATGAATATTTCTAGCTTCACGAAGAGCAATAGCCAGGGGTTATAATATTAAGTTAAATAACAAAGGACTTAATGGATAACCTTGTCTCGTCCCCCATGATAGCTGAAAAAGGGGAGACCTACAGTTATTGGTGACAACAGTAGCAACAGGAGCTTTATATATCATTTTAATCCAATTATTAAAATTAATACCAAATCCAAGTTTTTCTAAAACATTAAATAAATATTTCCATTCGACTGGATCAAATGCTTTTTCAACATCCAAAGATATAACACATTGTGGAGTTTTAGAAGAGGGCGAATATATAATGTTAAATAATCTCAGAACATTTGAAAAAGAATAACAACCCTTTATAAAGACTGTTTGATCATTAAAAATGATTTTACCCAAAATGCTCTCCAACCGATTGGCCAGGCAGCATCTATGGAAAAGAGTAAACAGTCAACGTTTCAGGCCGA
The DNA here is from genome assembly GCF_030144855.1 of Hypanus sabinus. Classification (NCBI taxonomy): domain Eukaryota; kingdom Metazoa; phylum Chordata; class Chondrichthyes; order Myliobatiformes; family Dasyatidae; genus Hypanus; species Hypanus sabinus. The sequence goes on along the minus strand of NC_082722.1, from coordinate 62,421,894 downwards.
GACCCTTCATCAGGGCTGGAAAAAAAGGATGAGAGGTTCACTGTTTAATTTTTTCCATAGATGCTGAGTTCCTCAGAGCATTTTGAGTGTGTTGCTTGGACTTCCAGCATCTGCAGATTACAAAGTATTTCATGCCTTTGTTACACTTCAGGGGATGTATAACTGCAAATTTTTACTGTTGTAGTCAGCACAATATTGTGGACCAAAGGGCCTGTACTGTGCTGTAGTGTTCTATGTTCTATAATGCTTCCAGCTCTTTTTATTTGATGTTTCTGGTCTCATCAAAGTGACATCTAAATTAGAGTAATGCATACAAAATGCTAGAGAAACTCAGCAGGCCAGGCAGCATCTATGGAAACGAGCAAACAGTCGACGTTTCAGGCTGACCCTTCATCAGGGCTGGAAAAAAAGATGAGAGGTTCACTGTTTAATTTTTTCCATAGATGCTGATTTCCTCAGAGCATTTAGAGTGTGTTGCTTGGATTTCCAGCATCTGCAGAGTTTCTCATCTTTGATCTAAATCAGAGTATTCACTAAATCTTGATAAATTTGTAAAGACATAATGCTCATAGTATTCAGCTTTGAAGGAACAAATAGGATTGATTCAAACTGAGTTCAGGTTTTGGATGAAAATTACTTTTGGCCCAGACTTGGAACACTGGATATGAAATACATATTTCATTCCCCTGGTGAGACGAGAGATCTATCTAAATTAGGCCTTTGTGTTGAAGGACAAATTGGCATGCTTGAATTAGAAAGGGTGAGAGATCATCTTTTGTTCTAAAAGTCTGCAGAACAAATACATAGTGCAGAATAAAATAGTATAACTTACCTCAGGAAATTCAACTTGACTAGACAATTTTGTCTGGTGTGTTTTTAATGTTTGGCCAGTTTTAGTGATTGCATAGTTCTTAGTCCCGCTGTCTGGCTGGATGACTTTGTGCTAAGTTATCTTATCAGCTCTGTACCAAGTGTATTTGATACTCGCGATGTATATAATTAATGACTGCTTTATTGAGAACTTGTATGGCCAGTGGCAGACTCTTCAAAACATGTTCATCACACAATGTTAATCAATTTCCAAATGACACACTGACTGAACTATGTGCACTGCTGCCACACAGCTCCAATGAGCCAAGTTCAATCCTGATGTGGGGTGCTGTTATATGGACTTTGCATATTCTCCCTGCAACCACACGAATTTCAACATTTGTTCCAGTTTCCTCTCATATATCACAAATGTGTTGGTAGGCTAATTGACTTTGGTATAGATGGGCATTGATCATTTGCTGGGCGTGTGAAAGAGAATAGGTCACCAAGAGAGTATTCCCATAGCTGTTTGCAAGGTAAAGTTCAAATTAAATGTATTATCAAAGTACATGCATGTCACCATATACAACCCTGAGATTCATTTTCTTGGGGACATCCTCAATAAATCTATAGAATCGTAACTACAACAGTATCAATGAAAGATCAACCAGAGTGCAGAAGACAACAAACTGTGCAAATAAAAATATAAACAAATGGTAATAAATAATAAGAACAAGAGATGAAGAGGAGTTGAAAGTGAGCAACAAACACAAAATGCTGGAGGAACTCAGCAGGTCGGGCAGCATCTATGGAAAAAAGTGCAGTCAACATTTTGGGTCAAACCCTTCAGCAGGACTGACAGGTCGACTGTACTTTTTTCCATAGATGCTATCTGACCCATTGAGTTCCTCCAGCATTTTGTGTGTGTTGCTCGGATTTCCAGCATCTGCAGATTTTCTCTTGTTTGTGAGTTAAAAGTGAGTCCGTTGGTTGTGGGGACATTTCAGAGACAGGGCATGTGAAGTTGAGTGAAGTTATCCGCTTTTGTTCAAGAGCCTGATGGTTGAGGGGTACTAATTGTTTCTGAACTTGATGGTGTGAGTCCTGAGACCCTTGTACCCTCTACTTCATGGCAGCAGCAAGAAAAGAGCATGACCTGTGGGGTGGGGATCCCTGACGATGGATACCGCCTTCCTGTGACAGCACTTCATGTAGATGTGCTCAATGGTTGGGAGGGTTTACCCATGATGTACTGGGTACATTTAAAATCCACTATTTTTGCATGATATTCTGTTCAAGGGCCATGGTGTTTCCATATCAGGCTGTAACACAGCCAGGCAATATACTCTCCACTAAACATCTACAGAAGCTGTCAAAGTTTTAGATGTCATGTCAGATCTCTGCAAATTCCTAAGGAAGTAGAGGTACTGCTGTGCTTCCTTTGCAATTGCACATAGCAGCAGAATTGGGCCATTCAGCCCATCTGGTCTGCTCCATCATCGCTAATCCTGGATCCCACTCAACCCCATGCCTTCTTGCCATATCCTTTGATGCCCTTACACTTTAAATATACCCACAGAGCTGGCCTCCACTGCCTGTGGCAGAGCATTCCAGAGATTCACCACTCTCTGGCAAAAAAATTCCTCCTCACCTCTGTTCTAAAAGGTTGCTCTCAATTTTGAGGCTGTACCCTCTAGTTCTGGATACACCCACCGTAGGAAATATCCTCTTCAACTCTCTACATCTACTCTAAAGTTTAACATACAAAAGATCCAATAACTCAGACTCAATTTAGAATTGCTGTTGTGATTTTCATCCGCTTATAGTCTGCTATATTTTATTAAATCTTGTTCTGATTCTATAATTCTCTACTAGATTTACATATACATTAGGGCCATGGAGCAATACATTACAGATACAGGCCCTTCAGCCCAACTAATTGATGCCAGCCATATTGTCCACATAGTCACCCCAAATTTCCTACTTTTGGCCCATATTCCTCTCTGCCTCACCTCTCCATATACTGTGGATTCTGATTAATTGGGCCGTCAGTTAATTGGGGCAGCTATTTATATGGACAACTCTTAAAGAACAAAAACTTAATTTAGAAAACAGCCAGGATTCCTTTCATTTATTTGGAAGACTCTGCTGCTTATTAGGTGCAGGAGACTATTGCCGAACAGTTTCTAACTAACATCAGTCAATGCAGTTGTGTGGCCATTAGACACTACACCATGCTAAAAGCAATCAGTTTTTAAATAGTGCCAACTGCGTGTTCAAAAAGCAGGGATTTTGGTCGCTGGTTGGCAAGATAAAAGCAGCAAGACAATGTGAAACTGCTTTGCTCACCACAGTTTCAAGTAGTCAGGCTTGGAGATGCCAGGAGTGAAAAGAAAATGATTTCACTACTTCAAGTTAATCTTCTTGAATGTTGCAATGAAAATGAAGATTTGGAGAACGCATTTGTCGAAAGCATTGTATGAAGGCAGTCTGCACAAGGTGTCTGAAACTATTAGGGACTATTACAGTTTTATAGTACTGTAAAAGTATTGGTTCTAATTTGTTCAGTGTTTCATGTCAGTACATATATTGTCACTTAGTTAAATTGTAGCTTGTCATTTTTATACCTTAACCATTACCATGAAATTTCGGATAATTGAAGCAGTCACTTAAGTGGGCCAAAATATACTGCTCCCCATATGTCCCAATTAAGCAGAATCTTCTGTACCTCTCCATGTGCTTCTTGAATGAAACTGTTGAACTGCCTCAGCCACCTCCTCTGGCAGCTTGTTCCATATACTCATCTCCCTCTGCGTGGAAAACATTGCTCCTCAGGTCTGAATTTAAACCTTTCTCTCTCACACTTAATCTGTTTTGGACTTCCCTAACCTGAGGAAAAAGGCTCATCCTTTTCTTCCCATCCACCTTCTTGTGCCTCTCATAGTTTTAAATTGATCCATAAGGTCACCTTTCATTCTTTGATGTTCCAAGGAATAAACCTAGTCTGGCCAACATCGCTATCTAAGCCCTGCTGTCCTGGCAAAATTTTGTAAGTTCTTTCTTCACCCTCTCCAGTTAACAGCATCTCACCTATAACAGAGTGACTAGAACTATACAAGTGACGTCCATCAACTGCAACATAAAATCCTAACTCCTATACTCTGCCCAGCCTGATGAAGGCCACTGTACTAACATCCTTTTTCCCCACCCTGTAACCCTATGACATTACTTCCAATTAACTATGCTCTAGTACTCTGAAATCCCTCTGATCTATTACACCACTCAGTGTCCTACCATTCATTTTATAAGTCTGCCTCTGCTTTGATGATCCAAAATGTCTGATCTCTCACATATCTTTCATCTGATCTATTAGCCACTCCTCAGCCCACTTCCCTAACTCATCAAGATCTCTCTGCCATCTACAGTAGCCTTCTTCACTACCAAAATCACATAATTTTGTGTTGTCTGAAAACAGTGGCATGCTATTACAGTCACAGTGACTATGGTCCTATTCCACTGCTGCCTGTAAGGAGTTTGACCATGTGGGTTTCCTCCAGGTGCTCTGGTTTCCTTCCACACTCCAGTGAGAAGAGGTCTTGGCCTGGACGGTGGTGGTCTTTGATGGATGTTGTTTTCTTGTGGCAGCATTCCATGTAAATGGTAGGGAGGGCTTTGCCTGTACTGGGCTGTGTCCACCACATTTGGTAGCACTTCTGTTCCTGGGCATTGGGATATTCTTCATTTTGCATCTATTGAAGTCTGTTAAAAATCTTAGTGAGGTGCTGAATCTATGCAAACTTCTATGAAGGTAGAGGTGCTAGCATGCTTCCTTTGTGATGACACTTACCTGATGGTCTCTGGACAGATCCTCTGATTTAACTTTAATTGATTCACTAGACCTTGCAAAATGTCTTATATTCATTCAGTGATATCAGGTATCTCAAGGCATTGGAAAAATACCACCAACTCTGTTTCAAATTCAAGTTTCTAGTCTCTGTCAAAACTCAAAGCTCAGGGGAAGGATAAGCAAACCAACCTCAGCTTCCCTAGACTTAAGGTCCCAGTTACTCTCATTCAGGTTTACTCGGCAAGTCATGTTATGTTCATGCCTGACCCCTTGCTTTCTGAAACACAATTTCATTCTAAGCTCTATTGGGGAGTTTAGCAGATGAGAAGAGACATAGATTCAAAGAGGCATTCAAACTCGCTAAAAGGAATGCAACTCTTCCATTACTCAAAGGATACAAAGTACATTTGTTGTCAAAGCTTAGACCAGACATGAGTTCTGAGATACCGAAGGACTGTTTGATGTTCTGAAATTTGTGATTTGACTGTACGTTATATTGGTCTCCATCGATTTTCAGTGTTTTCTTTTGCGCGCACGTGTGTGTGTGTGTGTGTGTGTGTGTGTGAGAAGGGGTGGGGTGTCAGGGTTTTGTCTGTTATGTAAGTTAGGGGGTCAGGGATCATAATTGTTGCTGGTTTTTTTCTGCGAGTGAGAGGTTCAGGGATTGTTGTTATCGCTGCTTTTTTTTTTCCTGTAGGGGAGTAGGTGAGGGATTTTGGGGTTGTGAGTTTTTCTTTTTTTGTGTAGTGGCAGGGAGTTGATGTATGGTCTTTCAGTATTCCATGACTATCTGGATAAGATAAATATTAGAGGTGTATTGTAAATGTACACTTTGACAATAAAATGAATCTCTGTGTGCTGTGTATGACACTGAGATTCTTCTTCTCCACAGACAACCATGAAATAAAGAGAACCATGGAACCCGTTGAAAGAAAAACTGCCCCAAGAGCAAAAGAACAACAAGTTGTGCAAAGTACAACATTACCATTAACTCCCATGCGCAAAATACAAATTGTGCAAATGGCAACATGAAAGAACAAGTGTCATCACAGAATATAAACACAAAATCAAGAGTCCGCATTCAGTTCAGCTCAGTGTTCATTATCTGCAGGCTGCCCCAATTCAAAGTCTCCCAAAATAGCAACAGAAAAAGGAGAGACCGGGAACTACAGTCCAATCCACAAACTGCAGACCCAGAACTTTGGTACCACCTCCAACTGTATAGAGGTAGAGAGACCATTTGAGCACAGGGAACTTCCATTGGGAGCGGAGTGTGAGAAGGGGAGAGAGTGTGAGAGATGCAGATGCAGATGCCTTCCTCTGGCAACAACCTGGTAGACGGTGCTGAAAACTCACTCACCGTCTGCAGTCACCTTGATGTGATCAACCTTCCTCAATGGTTTAATCAGAGAGATCAGTGATAAGTGGAGTCAACCATGGCCTCGTGGGCCACTTCTAAGCCTCTTGGCCTCAAGACAGCGAGGTGCCAGATTACACAATTGGCCCAAAAACACACCATCACACTTAAGATTACAGGTGCCAACAGTACCAGAAGCACATTTGAAAGAAAAAGAAGACATAAAAGAAGTGAAAGAAACAGGAACCCCTGGCCCAAAGCCATTCAAAGTGGAGACAGAACATTCAGGATAGTATTGTGAACACTGAGTCCATGCATTGGGAGCATCCAGGAGCCCTGTTTAAGTAATGGTTGGAAGCATAAGCTACCCAACTCCTGCTCTACCTGTAGAAGTCTGTGGATCCTATATTAGCCACCTCAGAGCCCAAAAAAACATGGAAGCAAATCATCCTCGGATAGACAATAAGTTACAAAGACTATGATGAGGTAGATTATGAGGGTAAAGTCCATTTTGAATATATCGGAAGTCAATTCAATAGTGGGATAGAAGCTATCCTTAAGCTTAGTGGTACATATTTTCAAGCTTTTGTGTCTTCTACCCAATGGAATGAGAAAGACGAGAGAAGACCCAGGATCGATGAGGTCTTTGATTATGCTAGCTGCTTCTCTGAGGTAGTGTAAAGTGTAGACAGTCCATGGAAGGGAGAGTAAGACAAGGCACACTTCTCTGAGCTCAAAGAAGTCATGAGAATGAAAGGGGAAGTGATTCAAGGGTATTTTCAATGCCTGTTTGGAAAAATTGTTACATCTGTCCAGTCAGAAGATCTTTGGTCTGCAACTATCCAAGTGCAGCAGGAACATCAGTTTGGTATTCAAAACCTTGGGTTCCATTGTTGGAAGCACAGAGGAGCCTACAGTTAACGGTGAAAGGAGTACACTAACAATCCATCGCCCCACTCCATCCAGTACTTCCCATTCCATCTGTGGAATATTTTCTGAATGAGCCTATAGTTTCTAGATTGGCCTCATTATCCATATGGGAACCTACAAAAAATGGAGCATGGAAGGTCGTCCTTAACTCTAACGGACTACTAAAGGTGAAAAGGTTTGTGGAATATGCCACTGCCAGATGTTTGGCAAAATTGACACTGAGACCTTGCCCACGTATAGCTGTATTTGGTGTGGCAGATGATGCTTTGGATTTAAATGCAAGCCAGTGGGATATCATTGCATTTATATCGGTTTTAGCCCATAGGAGAATCTTGCTGGTCTGGAAATCTGCCACTCCTCCAACTGCTGCTGCTTGGTTAGAGGACGTAATATTTTTTTCTGAAATTAGAAAACATTAAATTCACTCTGAGGGGGTCTGTGAAAAAGTTCTATTCAAAATGGGGACTTCTCTTGTCATATTTTGGGAGTCTTAAGGAATTACCTACTGGTTGAGGGCGTTTGATTGTACTTGGGAAGTTGCCTCCCTTTTAGCACGCATATGGTTTACCTCACAGGGTGGTTGATGAATTGTAATGAGTGTATTCTGGATCATCTGACATGTTGTGGATGTGTGTGGGCCTTCGTCTTGAAGTAGTGTGGGGGTATGGCTGTGAAATGTCCGTACTTGTGTATGTGAAGTGTTGTATTGTAAATACATTAGTTACCATTGTATGTTTGGGGAGGGTGAGTGAGGGTGATTTTGTTTAGGGGAAAAAAAGAAAAATAAATGGTGAATGTTCTCCACAAACGTCGATCAGGATTGGAAATTTTCTGAAGTGAATTGCAGTAAATTATCACCACAATCAATCAAGGGGTGAGTGAAGCTGAAGCAGATTGGAGGGATGAACCATGCTGGCACATTGCAGAATTGATGCAGATAGAGTAAGCCATTTGGAGAGAAGCCAAGGCAGAGGAATTCCAAAGCCTATACATTAGCCTGGGTGTGAGGTTGGATAACTCTGGTTTATCTGTGGAATTCTCTACCCAATGAAGCTGTGGAGGCTACCTCAGTAAGTATATTTAACCATATAACAATTACAGCATGGAAATAGGCCATCTCGGCCCTTCTAGTCCATGCCGAACGCTTACTCTCACCTAGTCCCACCTACATGCACTCAACCTATAACTCTCCATTCCTTTCCTGTCCATATACCTATCTATTTTTTTTAATGACAAGGATATTTAAGACAGGGTTGGATAGATTTTTGCATAGTAATGGAATTAAGGGTTATGGGAGAAAGGCGGGAAGGTGGAGGTGAGTCCATGGCCAGATCAGCCATGATCTTACTGAATGGTGGAGATTCTCAATGGGCTAGATAACCTACTCCTGCTCCTATTTCTTATGTTTTAGGTTCTTGTGTTCTAAAAATCAAAAGTGGCATTATGGCTGAGAAGCGAAATCTGGGCCCGGTGCGAGCTGCTGGGCAGACGTTCTAGGCTCAGAGCCTTTCTTCTGCAGCAGGGCCCAGGTCCTACCGCAAGGTATGGACAATTGAAAAGATGTACTGGAAAGAAAGGGCGTCAGAATTGAAGCCATGAGCCGATTTCACTCCTCTTCTGCAATGGTGACTCCCCTCTCCATGGCTCTGAGGCTGTAGGGACCGCTCTGTGCCCAACAGTATGATGGACTGATACTGAGGCTTGGACCTACTCTGGGCTGCTGCAGGATATGGATTTAAGGACTCATTTTGGTTTGGAATGTTGTTGTTCGCTTCTATTGTTTGCATGAATTGTTTTTTTTCTTCTTTTTTCTGCCCAATGGGTGTTGGTCTTTATTTTTTTAATTGGGTACTTTTGCATTTCTTGCTTTGTGGCCATCTGTAAACAGACTAATCTCAAGATTGTATCGTTTATGAATTTTGAATCTGGCAGCCTGCAGATAACGAACACTGAGCTGAACTGTACTGAAGTATGCTTTTTGTGTTTTTGATCATCTCTTTTGTTGCCGTTTACTCTATTTTTTGCAGTGGGAGAGGGGTTATGATGCTTTGAACTTTTTCTTTAAACGGGTTGATTCCATTCTTTGTTTTGTGACTGCCTATTGGGAAGATGAATCTCGGGATTGCATACGGTATACATGCAGCCAGTTGATCTCAATTAAACACACTGAGACATAGGATATGATGAACAAAATTCATTTGGTGTGGCATGGTAGCATAGCGGATAGCTATTTCAGTGCCAATGACCTGGGTTCAATTTCCTTCATCGTCAAAAATTGCCCAATAGTAGTAACAAAAGAAGTGCAACCAGAACTAGAAATGGAACACATTGTAAAAGCTGAATTAGAGTCCAAATTTACAGAGGCAATTAAAGCTTGCTCCAGTCCCATTTGCTGACAGTATCAAGGGAGAGAAAGATCACTCAAATGCAAGGGCCTTTCCTCAGGAACAGAGAGCGAGAGAGTGTGAGACACCGCTAAAGGCAGACGTCTTCTTCAGCAGCAACATGTGAGTGGCTGGTACACGGTGCTGAACACTTGCTCGCCTCATTGATTTCAATCCTGCTTGGTATTAACTCAGTGAGATCTCCCGGCTTCCTAGCCTTCATGTCACTCCCTTTGGCCGCTGCCTTGTGGAACCCTTTCGGAGACGGCAAAGCATCAGATCACCCGATTGGCCCAAAATCATACAGTCAGAATGTACAAGTAGATAACAGGTTCTAACAGTAGTAGAACCATATCTGAAATAAAAAAGTTCAGATATAAAAAGAAGATTTGAAATAAAATCTTCTTCTGGCTTTATAATTTTAAAATTATGTTCAAATCTTTGCAAAGCCTGTCCCACAAGCCCCTTTGCCTTTTCTAGATAAACAACAAAGTGACGTGTCCCTTTTCCTAATAATCTGACCTCTTATTCTGTTCCAGTTTCTTTTGCCACTGCTTATTGCCTTTATTTTTTTTTAACTCTTGGATTGTTTCCCTAAAGTGCTTCAGTTCTCTGTCCTTAAAGTTCCTAATTATAGCTGATTATTTTCTTCGACTTAAAGAATCAATTATCTTCATGTTTCTGTTTTCCAAATGCTGTTTTGCCCTATTCCATGAATTATGTTTGGATGTTGTATTTTATTACAGGCAATATTTATGTATTGTTCTTCTAATTTTGCCACCAAACTTTGAGCACAAGGATGTTTAATGTATTCAAACAACAATTGCATCCACTTTGTCCTTAAACTATTTCATTTCTCCCATCTCTACAAATGGCTCAGTTTTAGACATCAGTTGAGACAATGCATGCTTTTATCTAATACTCTTGGAAGAAAATAAATTTTGATACTTAAAATACCTGCCTTAAATAGCAACCTTGTTCTAGTCTTGACAGATTTATCAATTGTTCTCTTTTAGCATTGTAGAAATGAAATCTTCAAAGCAAAAATACCAATTCTAACAATTGCTAAGTAAGTTCCAGATACAATATCTTAAGAGGAAATAAAACCCTTGCAATCTTTACTTTAGCTTTTCTTTTTGCAGACTCGATGGATTAACTTGGTCAGCTGAAAGGCCATGTGAAAGCAAATCTGTTAACAATACTCATATGTGCATTTTACTTATAGAATTTGAGGCAGAAAAAATATTTTGGGGCAATTCCATTCTTCAAAGTTCTTGAAGCATTAGCTGATACATAGTCAAATGATGAGAATGATCAGTTCAGTAGGAATATGAGTAATAGAGATAATACTCTCTTAAAAACAGGAAGACCATGCTGTGCACAATGATCAGATACCATAATAATGAATGATGTTAAGCTATAAAATGTATTACGTAACAACAAGTCAAGCTATTGACTTAGAATGAAAATAAATGCTTGTGTACGATTGAGTCCAGAGAAAATTCTTGGCTCCAGGGATTCCACTGGCTCTCTTTTCTCTGCCAGTGTAAACATATGAACTGCAGTCACACCAAAAGTGGTGACCTATATAGGACCCAAGAGCTACAGAATAAACACATTCATGGACATGCTCTACCTGTTTTTGACTTTAATCTGTTGGAGATGTGATAAAAATATTCTGTATTTCATTTTTCCAGAGCCAGCTCAAATTTGGTGCAGCGTAACTCAGAAAATTGTATCACAATGACTTTAAACACAAAAATTAACACTGTATTTTCTGCCTCTTTTCAGAGAGTTCAGTCAGACTAGTAAGCCTTCACTGTTCTTGCTGTCAAAATGCATAGCCACCACTTGCGTCATTGAGTCTCACTTAGTCCTTGGAGACACGAGAGAATGCAAATGGTGGAATCTGGAACAGCAATAGAACAGCTGGAGGAACTCAACATGTTGAGCAACATCTGTGGGCAAACTCAATTGTCAATGTTTCAAGTCAGATCCCTGCCTTCAGAAATCTTGGTTTCTATTGTCATAGATATTGTCCATATTCGCTCTACCTTCTCTGCAATCCAAAGCATGTTTGATTTTTCAATTTCTCAGTTCTGATGAATGTCAACTCTATCTTTTGCTCCATAATTCTCCCTGATGTGCTAATTCTGGCACTTAACACTTTCATTTCATACTTCTAACATCTGCAGTTTTTTGTGTGATCTCCTTTTTACCCTCCTTAGCCCAGTTATGGCAGCTGCTTATAACACCCCTACTATTCTCCAACAGGAGGTCAGTGAACCAAGAGTTTCCTGATTTGAATGGGTCAGTCCCATATCCTGTAGGTATATTTATCTACAACCATACTGGGAAACTTCAAATTGCTTTTCTTAGCTAAAGCTAGCATACTTCCGCAGGGTATCGTTGAGAATGCCACAAAATAATGAGGAATGAGGCCAGTCTCACTCAGAGTGTTATTGCTGGCATTGAATGTGGAGTTAGGAGCACATCGTTTCATGGATAAAGTAGAAGGTATGGTGCTAGGTCTTGTTGTTTAGTGTTAGAGCCAAAAGCCCTTATAAAAGACGTACACTGTCCATAAATAATGATTGATGATTAATTAATTGCTGGGTGTTGGTGAATACATTAGCACTTTCATTACAGATTGAGCCCTGTGGCCATTTTCGTAGATTTATAGCTTTAAATAAATTTTTTAAAGGCGCCTAAGGCATTGTTCCAAAAAATACAAGTGGACATAATCAGGATCCAATGTTGTAGTCCAAGGGGGCTAACTGGGCTTCAAAAACTTATCTTGGCAATCGATGCAGAATTAATCCTTTTCATTTCTACTATAATATGTGACTTGTATTTATGCGTTAAACCATAGTTCCTTTTCAAGCCTTATTGAGTCCATTATTAAGATTTATGTTTACTTTTATCTTAGTGCTCGTGGGTGGGAATTTCTTACTTGAGATTTGTAAGAATTTTTACAAGTTATTAAAATATTTTTCTAGGGTAGTGTCACCATATATTTATTTAATCTAGTACTCTCATGTCTCTTCAAACAGTGGCAATTCTGAATATTTTTGCTTTGCAGATGAACTGATGATATCTGTGTCTCTGTTTTCCCTAATGACCATGCCTGGTGCAATCAGAATATTAACAGGAAATGCTTTAATGTGTTCATCGCATGGCTAATATTAGAGACCTTTTACGATCAGATCATCAGATGGGAAGATCAAAGCATGATTAATAATGTGGACCTTATTTAATCAGGATGCCGTTGGGGGAAGGCTTTATCTGGTTATTACATAATTATTACTACCCTGTATCATGACAGTTTTCACAAATGCAAAATTTTGCCTATTAGAGTTTGATAGCTGGAAAATACTCATTTAAGAGGACCAGTGTTGAACTGCTTTATATTTTCCTATCAAGATTTGTATAATTTTTGTTAAAGTTATGTTGATTTGTTATGTTAATTTGTTAATCTATGCTTGTCCTCATCTTGTAATGTACTATATGCCACTGCAATAAAGCCATGAAACTTAGCTTTATACCGTGTATGTATGCGAATGACAACAAAAAATTTGAACTCAAAGCATTCTCAGTTTGTCTTACCTCCAATTCAAGTTATTCTCATGTTGAATCACATTTGTTTAAGAATAAATATGAATGTTGCAGTTTAGCTAGAGCAAAGTTGGGACAAGGCATTAATCTTTAGGGAGAATGGTGGGAGATGGTGCTTGCATTGGAAATCTAACGGTTTTGTCCGTAACCACATTGACTATCTGAAATGGGCCGTGAAGTCTCCTGTTCTTTTGTTGCATAACTAAGTAGCCACGTTATCAAAGCCTGGAGGTTTGGACGATGGGAATCTCATCTCAGTTATTGCAATGTCATCACTTGACATCAAAAGGGAAGGTTGCTGGAGAAGAGCTTATGGAATAGTTATATGTTAAATCTCAAGCCAAAATGGATCATCATGGTCTGCCAGAAACTGAGTTGCACTAGTTCATAGCAAAACTATAATAGTTAATTTAATTGCTTTGTGTGCCTGAGTAATAAACTTCCATTTGGACAACATATTTGAATCATTTAATTCAGTATAATTCCTTCCAGTCATTCATTAAACATGAACATACACTCCAGATGAGAAGTTATGAAATCTTTCAAAATATTCATGACCCTTTACAAAGGTTGAAGCGAGTGCTTTTGTACATCGTTTTAATCTTCGTGGATGAAGTGTAAGTTCCAAGCCTAGACCGCTTGATGGTTCCTATATGTGTCATCAATCGGACCATGTCGGGGTTCATTCAGTTTAACATTCTGCCATTGGACTTCCAAATCAAAGATGGGGATGGTGAAAAATAAAAGTCTGTGAGTCCACTGTTTTCATTTTAGTTTCCTTTGAGGCTAACCTTACTTGGGATGAGTGTGGTTACCATCCTAGGTAAGTCGGCATCAAGAGGGTCTGTTCTTAGCATATCTGATCTGTGTGCAATCTACAGCCCCTCCTGATGGATCTGTGACTAGTATGGGAATCATTGATCATTAGGGGAAAATTAATGTGTTCAATGAATGGGTAATATGAAGTAACTCATGCAATTTGAGCTACTGCCAGCATGATTAGTTTCATAGAATTTAAACCATATTTGATTTCTATTATTAAAAAAGTGTAAGTATCCAATTAGCATACTAGATATACTAATGATGCAATGCCAAAAGCTAGTTCTGAAATTTGATTTTACTTACTGGGTCATTGAACAAACACATTAGAGGAGTTAAAGGTTATGGAAAATGGCCTGGAAAGTGGCATTAAGCAAAGATCAGATCAATCTTAATTTTAATGAAATGGTGAGGGTTCAAGATGCTTTTTTTTTCCTGGTTTTGTTTCTTAAGTCCTTTTGGTTCTGAGTTTTTAACTAAGACCTTTTAACACCTTCAATTTAACTAAGTTCCTGAAATCGTGTTGGATAGAGCAAGAGAATGACTTTTAAATTGGAATCATGTAGCAGACACACAGGCCTTTCATCCCACTGCGTCAATGCGACCTCTCAAGTGTGCATCTATATCAATCTATATATGTCCTAGCACTTGACTCAATTTTTATGCCACGATGCTTTAAGTACTCAAATATGGTTTCAGATACGATGGGGTAACTGGCTCCAGCACCAGATAAGGCAGTGTGTTCCAGATTTCAACCAAACTTTGGGTGAAAGATTTCTCTTCAAATCTCAATTAAATCTTCTAACCATTATTTTAAGCTTATTTTCTATGATTATATACACTTCCACTGACAGGACAAGTGTCTCGCTAAGGAGCCTCTTCATTATTTTACCTACCTGGGTTGATGTTTTGGACATGTGCTCCAAGATCCTTCTGTTTCTCAGTATTTCCTAGGATCCTGTCATTCATTACATTTATCCTATTCTTATTAATTCTCTAAATTCTCTAAAAATCCATCACCTCACATTTCTCATAGATTAAATTCTACCTGGTGCTTTAGATTCTGCCAAAATCCACTGGGTCGCATACTTTTTCCCTTTCAAGTATGTACTTATGAGCTTCCTCTAAAAGGCGACTATTGAACCTGCTTTCCCTATTCAAGATGGCACTGTATTCCAAATTAAACAGATCACTCAGAAAACAATTGCATCTTAAGCAACTTCTCCCAACATAATCAGGCTATTTCTACCAAAGATACAATTAAGAATAGAATTAATAATAATAGTAATAACTTTATATAGCACTGTTCATATCTTAAGATGAAGACCTAAAGTACTTTACATAGATCACGAAGATAAATCAATAATCATAAAAATGCGACAAAATTAAAAACTACAAGACAAACATTATACAGAGTAAAATGTTATTGTTACACCAAATTATATAATCAACATCAAGCATTAAATAATCCCATAAGTAAGCCAAATTTTTTTAAAAAAAATAGGTATCTAGAAGTGCATTAAAATGTTCCACATTACTAGCCAGGCATATCTCAGTTGGTAGAGTATTCCAGATTTTTAGTGCATAAGAGGAAAAGGCTGCTTCACCACACAGAAAGTAGAATAATTACTTACAAGTTTTGTGTAGAAAATTACACTCTGTCATTTACAGCTGTGCTGGCTTATCTGTCCAGAAAGTCACTCACAGGAGAAAATCTGCAGAAGCTGGAAATCAAAGTGATGCACACAAAATGCTGGAGAACTCAGCAGGCCACTCATCTATGTCGACGTTTTGGGCCAAAACCCTTCATCGGGTCTCTTCTCCAACTGAGAATTAGTACTTCAACTCCAAATCGGAAGTAACATTAATGTTGCATCTTCACAACAAAAATGCCTGCTTTATTTAATTAACAAAATTTAAATTCTCACATTTGTAGGGTAGGGTTTGTACCCAGGTACAAGGATCATTAGTTTTGGCCTTTGGAAGTTTTTGCAAAAATGACTGCACTTCAAACAAATGTCCTTAATTGTTTTAAAGCTCTTTGGATAGTCTGAGGTTGTCAAAGCAACTATGTAAGTGTAAGTATAGCTACCACCATTGCTGAAAGCTTATGTGAGCAAAAGTAACTAATATCAAGGAAGCAAGGCATTTTGTTATTTTTTACAAGGGCTCACGATATAGAAATCATGTAACAGGCCCTTTTCAACGAACACAACCCTTTATAGTTTGGGAAGTATGCTGTACATTATTTAGATGTTTTGGAGTAATATGAATTGAAAGCCACATGTTTGATAAAAGAATGAAACTTGGCAAAAAGGCTTTTATTTATCTCCTTTTGAATATTTGCTTTTGGTGCTGAGTAGGTTTGTTAATACAACACTGCAATCAGGGCAATTATTTTTGTAAATAGAACAACTCAAGAATATTACCCAGCTCCAGCAAGTCGCCTTCAAAGCAATAAGCAGAGTGCTTGAATCTCTTTTCCCGTTGGACCATTGTGTCAATTTTCCCTTCAGTTCATGGAGATGGAATTAAAGCCAGTTATTCTTGTCTCGGGCCACAAATACACCAGGCATCAGTGAGCAACCCCACCATGATGGAATATTAGCTTCACAATACGCCTGGAAAATTAAAAGCCCACATCCCAAGGAAATTCCTGAGTGAACTGGCTGACTGCTGTGCCTTGGAAGCTCATGATTATTTTTGGCGACTGACCAGCAGCAAAGGGGGTTTCATTGCGAAAGAGAATATTGTAAAATGTAGATCACAGAAGACTGAATATTAAGCACCTCAGTCTTGCTCGTGTACAAATAGATGGTGCTTTCATATTATCATGTGTCTGTTGTAACTCAATAAGAGCCTGAGTCAGACAATAATTTTGGATTTCTTCCTTTCTTTCTTTGATGAATGAATCCACAAGGACTGGAAAATCTGCACTACTTCATCTTAGAAGTTATTCTTCATGTGTGGCCACAGACCTGTTCTCAGTAAACACCCATACATGTGGAATTTCCACCACAGCAATTAGTAAAAGAAGCCCTTGGCTGCTTTACCCCCTTCCCAATTCCCAGTTAACAAGCTCGGGACCGATTGTGGAAGCAGCTCTTGGTTGATGTTTGCAGATCAGGAATCATACGGAGTCCTTCTGAAGTGAATGGTAAGCCCACATACCAACAAGAACCTGAGTTCCACTTCTGCAGTTCGAGGGTCATTTTCTTTGCATTATTTTCAAGAGTTTGCAAAGTAGCTTTAAGGCCTACTTTTTGCCTGAGGTGAAAAGACTGATGGGTAGCCAACTCAGACAAATCTTTATTTCAGTCTTTCCTCATTTATATTATGAAGTCATTTGACTTCTTGGCACATAAAATGCTTGCTGAATAGTGCAGTACTGTGCAAAAGTCTTAGGCACATGTCTATAGATAGGCTGCTTAAGACTTTTGTACAGTACTGCTTTTGTCAATGTGGAGTGAGGAGTGAGTTTGTAAATCTGGTGGAAGAAAAGGATACCTGGAATGACAAGGATGAAGTGCCATGGAAGGGATGTGGAACAGGTGACAGATAGAGTGCCAAGTATGCAGACAAACCCAGCCCTGAGACACCAGGCAAAGTCACTTGATTCCAAACAATTGATTTATTGATCATTACAGAATATCTCTCTGGTGCTTCTGGTTTTTCTCCCCCTTCTACTTTTTCCCCTCTTCCTGCCCTCTTCCCACTCTCAGTCCACAATAGGGATCCATATCAGAATCAGGTTTATCATCACTTACATATGTCATGAAAATAGTTTTTTGTGACTGCAGTACAGTGTAATACATCCTAGCTGGATATATGTGCCTAAGAATTTTGCACAGTACTGTAGTAAATGTTGTTGTTCATCACTCCTCAAGTATGATCATGACATTTACTCTATAGGTGCGATAGACTGTATAGTCTATAGGTAGACATCTAGTCTGTATGGAGATGGATGATTAGGCCAATTTGAGTTATTTTTTCGGAGAACAGAGTGTAGAGATTCTGAGCTATCAGTGGTTCATAATTTACATAGTATAAATGCTAGAGATTCAACAGATCAACACAAATCACTGGAGGAACTGAGATTCTGGAATGTTAGGAATCCAGAGCAACACACACAAAATGCTGGTAGAACTCAGCAGGTCAGGCAGCATCTATGGAGCAGCATAACAGTCGACCCATTGACGGTCCTGATGAAGGCTTTCAGTCTGCAATGTTGACTGGTTTATATGATTTTCTAATCAGCATTGTTTCCTCCTTTCTAGCTTCCCCATATGAGCATCACTTTTAATGTAGATAAGTGAAACAAAACTATTCAAATCGCATTGTGGTTAGAGATATGCATCCATGTTGAAGCTCTTCAGAGATGTTCCAAGAGAATCTTTGAATATCATTTTTCAGCCCATTATATGTTTGCTAGACCTTGGTCTGTCTCCACTAAATAACTACTTTGGTAGTTGGAAATAGAGACTGTTAATGTATTAAAGGTCTAACAGTACTTGCACAGTGCACCAAGATACCGTGGCTTGCAGGATTGAGGCAATTTGACTTAGTACCTGGAAATCAGTAATGTGAGCAGATAAAATGCCATGCAGTACTGGATTAGTATATTCAGATTAAGCCACAGTAAGTCTGCAGACCCAAACTAGATGCCTGACCAGTTTATGAAGGGAATTCTATCGTGGTATCGAGATTGAAACTTATGAGCAAAAACTATTGGATACGAATGTGCTCTGTGTTCTTTTTGGGTTCATCAGTTTCGTGCATGAATGAGATTGGTAATTCAAAGCTGTTCAGCAAGGACTCTTGAAGCAATAGTTGCACATACGTGGCTTTCCCTTTTCACAGCACAAGAGCGGCTTTCTAGTCACTGGCATGTTGTATTTAAAAGTTACCGGAACAAAAATAACCCATCATCTCAGAGGATTTAAAGGGGGCGGTGAAATTTGCCTTCAACGGGGGTTCATGATGAATTGGGAGCCTGTTCTTGCACCATGCCTAATTTCTATTTCCAGTGACTTGCAACTTGTTCTATTCCAGAGAAAATAGCGGCCTGTTCCAGGAATATTGGGCAATTGGAAGAGTGCTTGGATGTTGTGGTACAGGCCACAAGCCTTTGCCATACCAGGACAGGCAGCAAAGTCTGTAACCGTGGGAACTAAGAGGAAACCAATCTGCATCTTTTTATTTGTTAACTTATTTGTAGTACTATTACCTTTGTGTTGCGTGTGAGTTATATGTACTCTATTGTGCATATTGGTCTTGAGGACCATTGTTTCGTTGGGTGGTGTATGTGTACAAGGTTGGATGACAATAGACTTGAACGACTAAACAGTATTCCACACAGGTTAACAAAAAATATGGCTGAAACTAAAAATTAGTTAAAAACTGTAGTTACTCTGATCTGATGGAACTCAAAACAGACATTGCAGCATGCTCTGTGCTCTGCAAGTGATGTAGGATGGGGGTTGGGTGTCACTTTCAAGGTGCTGCTGATATTTAAGGGCTGGTGACACTTAAAGGAGGGTTGCAGCATATATAGTCATAGGGTAATACAGCACGGGTTCGGGCTCTTCACCCCAACCAGTCCATGCTGACCACTCAGTTAGGTCCAGTTTCCTGGTCCATATGCCACTAAGCTACTCCGTCCCATCAACCTATGCAAGTGCTTTTAAAATGACACTATTGTACCTACTTCGACCACTTCCTCCGGCAGCTTGTTCCGTACACTCACCACCCACTGTGTGAAAACGTTTCCCCTCAGGTCCCTTTTAAAATATTTCTCCTCTCACCCTAAACCTATGACCCTAGTATTGGACTCCCTCCTCAAGGAAATAGACTGTTACCAACTATCTTACCTATAGCTCTCATAATTTCAAACTTATGAAATTAAGTGAGTTATTCTCCCACATTCCAATGAATAAAGACCTCTCCCTACAACTCAGATCTTCCAGTCATGACAACATCCTCATAAGTCTTCTCTGCAGTCTTTCATGTTTAACCATATCTTTTCCATAAGAAGGTTTTTAAAAAACTCTACACGTACTCCAAACATTGCCTCACCAATGACTTATACAATTGCAATATAATGTCTTAATTCCGATATGCAAATACTCTGACTGGTTTATGGCCAGGGGAAAAGAAGACTCTTCATGGAAAATGGTTTTGTGCTAGCTGCACGCAGAATCAGCATATTTCAAACATCCATGAGGGGAACTACTCCAAAAGTCACATGGACATTGGTTTTAAAATAGATCATCCAAGTTAAATGTATCTGAAAAATGTTCATTTTTAAAGAAAGCGATACATTGTGTTCAAATGAGAAGTGATCTTTATTGTCATTTAACACAAGTATACTACTTGTACAACACAGACAAAATGTTGGAAGAACTCAGCAAGTCAGGCAGCATCTGTGGTAGGGAATAAACAGTCGACATTTTGGATCATAACCCTTCATCAGAATTCAGACTAAAACGTTAATTGTTTATTCCATCCCATAAGGCTGCCTGACTTGCTGAGTTCCTCTAGCATTCTGGTGTGTGTTGCTCAAGATTTCCAGTATCTGATGAATTTTTTGCGTTTGTATTATTTAAACTTCAAATATCAGTATCTGAAGAAAAAAACATTCCTCTCTCTGATCATGTCCTTTTTAAAATCTTACTGGGTTTGGTGGGCATTCAGTTAAACAGTGTGTTTTAATGTTTAGATCTAATGTTTCATGCTTCTGTGTTGCAACCAATTTTAAATTGTTCATCCATTTCTTTACCTGTTTGTATTTGAAAATGATATCATAACTCTGAAACTCCACAAACTTGCTGCCGCCCTTTGCTTTTTCTTGTAGATTTGCTCCCAGGTTAGGTGATCAATTTCTTCTGCAAGTTTCAATCCAGAAAGAAACATGTGCAACTGTTCATAGTGCTCTTTCAATCTTGTTTCTCGCAGCAGAAGTGCTTCCGATCAAATGCTACCAGCTTTCTAAATTTTTCCAGGGCTGAACATTCTGTATGACGAAAGTGGTACAAGGTTACTTTGTGCTCCCCTGTCCATTTTTAGCCAAGGGGTTCATGGTTGTGGGCTTGCTTCTCACCCAGGGGTACCTAATCTTTTTTTAATGCTATGAACTCTTTCTGTAAACGGAAGGGTCTAAGCACTCCAGGTTGGAAACCCTGTTCTCATCATTTTTCGTTGATCAATTCAAAGGGATGTTCCAATATCTAATTGGTCCTCAAATGCAGTTGGGTGTTCTAATTCTGCCTCTTTGCTGATTGGTCCTTTAGGCATTTCCATGATCTGTTATCACTTTAGTCTTGCACATCTAATGGTGGAGCATGTCATGTAATCTGCAGGTTGATCTATGTGCAAGGCATCTTATTAAATGTACTTATGGTTGAACACAGGTCCCGATTAAACTTTATTCCAATTTTCACCCTTTTGTTTTTATAGCCTAAGTGTGTCAACAAAGCAACCTTTCCCAGGACGGATTAAGAGGCTGGTTCAATCATCAGTATCCCCGTCAATCTTACAGCTTTCTGTGTCCTTACTTCATTTGCAGTCTGCCTTACAGTGGGACTCCCTTTTCCAATTAAAGGTCTCTACGTGCCCGAGTATGATGAGCCTCAAATGAGTTGGTTCATGAATATTACATCCTCTTCCCTGAATCTGCATTTACTGACTTTGTTTCTGAACTTGTAAGGAAATCATTAATAGGTTTACCTGGTTCCATTCTTAGACTTTGGAGCTTGCATGAGGATCCAGTGGTTTGATTCAGCACTGAGTCTTTTGACGATCCTGTGAGAACTTTTCTTGCCTGACTCACATTTCCCAAATACCGAAAAGATCCAACTCTTTCTCTGCATCCACAGAAGGCTGTAGCTGACTAACTCAAAGTCAATTTATTATCAAAATGCATATACATCTCCATATCCTACCTAGAGATTTGCTTTCTTACAGGTATTTACAGGCCTTTCTTCATAAACCTCTTTATTACTTGTATCTTTCAGAAAACTGTTGGATGTCAGTTTACTTTTTTTTAATTTACTAATGAGCCCACATGATCTGGAAATGCAAAAAAAATTACCAAATCTGACTGCACCATTTACAAGAATGTGAACTTTGTGCAAGACTTTTCAATGCTGTTAGGAAACCTGTGGAAAATTGTAATAAATAAATTCCTTAAAATTTTTTTTATTTTAAGACTGCCCTGCCAGGGAATTAGCTGAGAGTTGAGCTTGAGTCTGAGATTCGGACACTGCTATGCAACAGAGCAGAAGCGGTAAGCCATCAGTGTCAGCACCGTTGGAAATGGCTGTTGTTTCATTGAGACGGGCTTCATTTGATTCGGGCTGAATCAGTGTCCTCACAAATCAAGCTCCTTGGATTATAGATGAGGCTTTAATCTAAAAAGTGGAAGTGGTGCATTCTGGCGAGAAGAAATTTAAAAAGTTAAAGAGAAATAACAAAGGTAATTATGCAGGGTAGCAAAATTGTTAATGATTATTCCAAGATTCTTGGGAAGAAAAATGCAGAGAAAAAAATAAAGAGTGTATCTCCAGTTACAGCATGAACAGAGAAAAATTATAAAAAATTATAAAAACTAAACATTTTCATGGATTCAAACTGTAAACCAATTTAAGTACGTAATAAGACCATCAGAAATGTTAACACTCAGACATAACTCATTGAGTTGGCTCTGTCATTTTAAAAAATGGCTAAGACTGAACCTCAATAGCAACTCCCACCATCTGCAACTCACTTTTTTACTGTAATAACCTAAGATCCTTGGGAATAGTGAATATACTTTGAAATTTAAAACTGATTTAGCCTAATCTGCAATCATATTTTTTAAATCAAAATAAACCGAACTATGAAGATGAGACATGCAAGTTGTTTAGAATAGGCTGGGGAAACTGCTTTAAAACAGATATTGCTCAAGTTTGGTTAATGATTATTTAAGATATGCAAAATTGGAGAAGTTGGTAACAGGACTTAAAGCAGAGAGTAATTTAGATTGGACAGTCAGCCTGGATTTGAGAGTGGAAACCATTTTTAATAAATTATTTTAGTTTGCCTGAGCATGAAACTTGCAAAATAGATCAGAGCAAACATAAAGGATTTGACGTATGGAGTTGGGACTTCTCCTTTCCATATGGACAGCCTCCTCTCTTCTCAAATCAACTGGAGATATTGTAAACACAAGCGATTCTGCAGATGCTGGAAATCCAGAGCAACACACAAACAATTCTTAAGGAACTCAGCAGTCCAGGCAGTGTTTACTGTATGGAAATGAATAAAAAGTCAACATTTAATTAATATTAGTAACTTTATTTAATCTGGTCCCTGCCTGTTACTATTTTCCCCTGGTGAGTTAAATACAATGGAATAGTCAATTAAATGTGTTGGCCAAGATCTCACTTGGAAGGGCAGACTGCATAGTGATTTTAAAGAGTGGGGATTGAGAAACATCTGTGGAAGGATAAATAGTTAATGAGAAAGTCAGCAGGTCGGACAGCCACTATGGCGAGCAATAAACAGTTAATGTTTTGGTTTGAGACCCTTCAGAACTGGAAGACTCCAGAAAGAGCAGATAGTAGGAGGAAAGAAGGAATGCTCGAAGGTGATAGGTGAAGCCAGATGGATGGGACAGGTAAAGAGCTGGAGAAGAGGAAATCTGATAGGAAAGGAGATGGACCTAGGGAGAAAGGGAAGAAGGGACACTAGGTGAGATGATAAGCAGGTGAGCAAAAGAGTTAAGAGGCCAGAGTAAGGAATGGAAGATGGAAGAAGGGAAAGGGGAAAGAAAATAACCAGAAGGAGAATTCGATGTCCTTGCCATCAGACTGGAAGCTACCCAGACGAATTATGAGTTGCTGCTCCTCGATCCTTGGAGTGATCTCATCATGGAATGAGAATGGTGACAGGAATTAAAATGGATGGCAGCTGGGAAATTCCATTTTTTACAGATGGAGCAAATGTGCTCAACAAGGTATCTCCCCAATTTACTATGGGTCTCACCATTGTAGAAGGGGGTTCATCAGGAGCATTGGATACAATAGACAAATCCATGAGAAGCAGGTGAAGTGTTGCCTGACCTGGAAGGACTGGTTGGGCCCTGAATGGAGGTAAAGGAGGAGGTGAATAGGCTGCGTAAGCATTTCTGTTACTTTCAGGGATATATGCCAGATAGGAGATTAGTGGGAAGGGATGAATGGACAAAGGAGTCACAGAGGGAGAGATCCCTGTGGAGAGTGGAGCGGTGAGGCAAAGATCCCTTTGAAGCTGATGGACGTTGTGGAGCATGTTGTGTTGGATGTGGAGGCTCATGTGGTGGTAGGTGAAGGTGACGAACTCTGTCCCTGTTAAGATGGGGTGAGCACGCGTGTCCTAGAAATGGAGGAGATGTGAGTGACAGCAGCATTCGACAGAGGAAGGGAAAGGTCTTGGTAAGAAAAGTCTCAAGCTGGGAGCAGATGTACCAGAGTCAAAGGAACTGAGAAAAGGGAATAGCATTTTTATAGGAAACAGGGTGAGAAGAGGTATAGTCAAGATAACCATGGGAATTGGTAGGTTGATGAAGGTGTCACTAGACCCTTTGTCTCCAGAGATGGAGACAGAGAAGTAGAGAAAGAAGGGGGAGGTGTCAGAAATAGACCATGAATTTAAGGGCAGGTTGGAAGTGAGATGTAAAGTTGATGAAATTGACGAGGTCAGTATGAATGTATGAAGCAGTGTCAATGCAGTCATCAATGTTGTAGTGAAAGAGTTGGTGAGGTTTACCTGCACTGTTCTAAGTAGCCAACAAAAAGGTAAGAATTGCTGGAGCCCATGTTGGTACCCATGGCTACCCTTTGGATTTGGACAAACTGAAGGAGAAATTGGTGAGGGTGAGGACTAGTTCTGCCAAATGAATGAGGCTGATGGTAGTGGAGGGGAACTGGTTGCATCTTTTCTTGAGAAAGAAGCAGAGGCCTTAAACCCTCCATGATGGCTTTCTTGATGGGGGATAGAGGTTTAAGGGACTGGACATCCATGGTGAAAATGAGGCAATCAGGACCAGGGAATTGAAAGTTGTTGAGGAGATTAAGAGCATATGAAATGATGTGGACGTAGGTAGGAAGGGACAGAACCAAAGAGATAAAATGGAGTTGAGGCATATGGACACGAGTTCAGTGGGGCAGAAGCAGGCAGAGACAATGGGCAGCTTTGTGGGTCTTGGGTAGGAAGTAGAAATGAGCAGTGCGGTGTAAGGGAAGTATGAGCTTTGTGACAGTGGATGGGAGTTTGGTGACAGGATGGGAGTTGATGTTATTGCTAATATGTCCCTTCCAGGCAGTTATCAAAGGTATGATATTCTGAAGCACCACCCACCAGTATCAATTTTGTTTCTTCTGTGTGTTAATAGTAGTTTTGTGAATTAACTTGTCATCTCTATGAGTAAAGTCATGGGTTCAATTTCCACACTAGAAACTTAAGCACAGAAGTAGTTGGTATTATCACAGGTTAAGTACCCTATTTACTCTTCTAAATGGATAGATGACAGGAAATTATTTCAAAGAAGATGGGGTTATACCTGATTATTCTGTCAATATTTATTCTCTCACTTCAAATCACCAAAGTGAATGATTGGTCATAAACCACATTATTGTTTGCTGTGCATATTTTATCAGCAAAGCCCCATCCCATTGTAGTTACCATGGTGGCTACATCTGAAGAGCTATTTCAATGAAAAAAGCACTTTGGACAACCTGAGGTTGTGAAAGGCACAAACAAAATGCAATCAAAATCAGAATTGGGTCTAATATCACTGGTATGTGTCATGAAATTTGTTAACTTAGTGGCAGCAGTACAATGCAATACATGATAAATAGAGAAAAATAAATAATAAATAACTACTCTGTGTGTGTGTGTGTGTGTGTATTATACTAAATAGATAAATTTAAAATAGTGCAAAAACATAAATAGTAATAAAAAGCGAGTGAGGTAGTGTCCATGGGTTCAATGTCCATTTAGAAATCAAATGGCAGAGGGGAAGAAGCTGTTCCTGAGTCATTGAATGTGTGCCTTTAGGCTTCTGCACCTCCTTCCTGATAGCAATGAGAAGAGGGCATGTCCTGGGCAATGGGGGTCCTTAATAATGGATGCCACCTTTCTGAGGCACCACTCTTTGGAGATGCCTATCTTTCTTTCTTGTCCAAAGCTTTATGGTTTTAATATAATGAGGCCTTATCTAGTCTTTGTTTTTAAGCTCCTATAATACCCTCTTCTAAAAGCACTCTCCTCTGAAGAGTAAGTACTGGTGGGAAAGAGTAATTATCCTAATTTTTGTTTAATTACATCTACCTCTAACATATATTTAGCTACATCAATGTTTTCTTGGATCCATAGATTGGGGTTTTCAAACAAGTAAAGTCAGTTTCAATAAAGTAAATAGCAGCTTGTGACCATCAAAGAAGTTCATTTTTTAACTATAAAATATTAAGGATCTAAGAACTTAATTTGGTTTGGAATACTGTTTACATGATTTGTGTTTTTCCCTCTTTCTCTGTGCATTGTCTTTAATTTTTTTAATGGGGTTCTTTTGGGTTTCTTGCTGTGTGGCTGCTTGTTAGCAGACAAATCTCAAGATTGTACAATTTATACATTCTTTGATAATAAATGTACTTTGAATTTGAAGAAGGCCTATCAAAAATTTAATTCATTTGTATTTTGTCACTGTCCTTAAAGGAAAGGATCTGTGTAAACAGCCGTGTTATGGACATTTATTAATGTACTTAGCTTGCCTTGGTTGTTATCTTGACTACTGCATTGCTTTCTGCTGAATCGGTTCTGCAGTCTCTGTCTTTCACAGTAAGAGACAAAGCTACAAACACTTTTATTGTTCAAACATAACCGTCTTGAAATTGAAAGAAAAAAGCTCTGACCTACAAGATAGTGGACATCAGTGAACCATCAAAAGTCTTTCACATATGAAACAGCTGTGGGGAGGGCTCGGTACCATTTATTCAATTTTTTTTTAGCAGTGGACAATGCCAATTGTAGACTGTGACAGGCCATTTTCAGAGACCACCTTCAGAGTTCTGGCTCAATGAGGCAGCTGTTATTCCTTGGACAGAGGAGATATGGCTTAAGGCTTGGCTGCAGCAGTCAGCACATGCCTTGTGGATTACATAGGAGGTAAACTCCTTCATTTCAAGGCTTAGTCAATAAACGACCTCAAGAGGATGAAAGTCCAGTATTGTTTTCTGGAAAGCTCCCTAGACTCTTTGACAGACACTTCAATGTCCGAGCTGACGAACGTAAAGTAAATACACTCACGTCTATCATGCTGAGGCCCTTCACCAAACATTTTATGTTAAATAGCTTCTTTAATGTCTTCTAAAGATTAGGTTGCAACCTTGCAGGCATCCATGGGTGGTAGGACATATATTTCTCCCTGCCTTTACCCCAGTAAATTAGAAAAAAACAGAAAAGTGACAACATTCATAGAACTAATGCCAGACTCTTCCTGAAATATGCTCTCTAGAGGTCACTATATAAAGAGAAAACACTTACAAGTTCATTGAAATAAATAGGCATTGTGCCAGAACAAATAAAACTGTATACTGGAGTTGATTATAGCCAATTCTCTGTTCACATTTCATTATCCACATTTGATTTTCTTCGACACCTTCAGCTTAAGTTGAAATTTCTTAAGGTAGAATTTTTAATTATCCTGTATTATTTGTTAGGAAGCCCATGTTTTTACATATGATTAAAAAGGTTAAAAGTCAAAGATATTTGAGTTTCACCAATGCGATTTAATTATATTACCTTTGTAAAGTGATACAATGAAAACATGGAATTGCCGAGAAAACATTTACAAACCTTCAAAAACGTCTTGTCTATATTCTTTGAAGAGTTAAGTACTTTTTATAAGTTCCAGGATATTTTTTCGATCACTTGAATTTACAGATAGCTGATGTAGTTACTTGAAACTAATAAACACTGCAAAGCAGCTTATTGCATCTTCTTTCTAATGCTGTTCTCATTAATAGCCAATAATATACTGTATTCTGACAGACAAGTTTGGTCACAAGTGATTCTCTTTGACCTGTCGTTACCCTCAATAAATCTTAGAGGTGAGGATTGGCTATAATCGACTCCAGAATTGGATAAAATTGCCTCATTTTGTGGATACTAAATGTAAAAGCATGCACGGGTTAAACTTTGCATTTAAAATCTGGTCCTATTCAAGCTCATTAAGACTGAATTTTTAGAAGTAATATTCAACGTGCATTTATAATTTTATCAGGCATTTAGAAAACACCCCAGATAATGAATATCAAAACCTTTTACTCTTAGCTACAGAATCGCCATGTGCTAGATCAGGCAAAGAACTAGCCACAGAATTCCAAGAACGTGTTTGACTAAAAGGAAATCTGATATCACATACTCAGAGCCAGCTGGGAGGGCAGGATGTGTTTTCCAAAGCACTGCTTTAGAAATTGGCCTCTGCTTCCCCTCTTTCCATATTCTCTGTTACCCTTCAAATCCATAGAATGAATATCAGACAGTGGATCAGTCATAGCAAGCATGAGGCATCCCTTTCTCGGCACAAAGAAGGCATTAGACTATTTGCACTTGCATATAAAGGGAGCTTAACTCCGCTTGCAGAAGTTGCTGCTCACATTTCTTGCTAGGTCTGCTCTTTTAACATGGGCACCACAGTAGCACAGCGGTTAGCGTGAAGCTGTTGCAGCTTGGGATGTTCCAGAGTTCAGAGTTTAATTCCAGCACCACTCTGTAAGGAGTCTCTGTACATCCTCCTGTGGTAGGCGTGGATTTTACCCGGGTGCTCTGGTTTCCTCCCACAATCCAAAGACTTACTGGGTGGGATAACTGGTCATTGTAAATTGTCCGGTGACTAGGTTAGGGTTCACCAGATTTGTGGGTTTGCTGGGGTGGCATAGCTCGAAGGACCAGAAGGGCCTTCTCTGTAATGAATCACTAAATAAACATACTGTACTCCAAAACCACCCCTACGGAATACAGGTATTTATAGAACAGTACAGCCATTCAGCCCACGTTGTTGTGCCAGACTAACTAAATTAGTAAACCAATTCTGAACTAAGTTAATCGCTTCTGCCTACACAATAAGCGGATCCTTTCAGTTCCTGTACATTCATCTGCTAGTATAAGAGCCTCTTGAATGCCTAGATTGTATTTGTCTCCACCTCAATCTCAGGCATTAAAAAAAGAAAAAAATCTTGCCCCACACATTTCTTTTGAACCTGTCCCCTGTCAACCTGAATACGTACATGCCCGCCAGTATTAAAACATTTCAACCTTGGGAAAAATATATTGAGTCTACTCTGTTGATGCCTCTCATAATATTATAAATCTCTATCTGATTTTTCCCTCAGCCTCCTCTACTCTGAAGAAAATAGCCTACTAGTCTGTCTAACATCTCCTTATGCTCATATCATTGAATCCAGGCAGTGTCCTAGTAAACATATTATGCAGGTATATTGCACCAGAAGGTTCTTGGAACCAGTTCAGTTAGACCGAAAGACACAATTATCTACTTAGAACTACAAGACTTCATTTATTAGGGCAGGACAGAGCGAGCATTAACATACTTATCTGGGTATGTGTGGGCCCCTCTTGCTGTGGCACACCTCCCGTCCAGGGCACTGTTCACAACTAGCCCCTTGGTGAGGCCTTGAAGAACCTAACCCCAAGTCCCCCAAACACTATTTTATACCCTTGTGGACCAATATATTAGCATCAGCTCAAACCACTAATCCATAACCAATCATCACTTGTTACCACTCTTCATATGTCCCATCCCCCTATTCACCTAACTTTTATTTTCCCACTCCTATGTTCCCATAGCATATTGGATTCTCGAGGTTGCATTCCCATAGTAGTAATCAAAGGTCTTGCGGCAACTTCTATTGTCTCCAAGGCCACAGTGGTGGGGAGATATTTGGCAAGCATAAATATAAACCTGTTACAATATATCTGCGCCTGTCAAAACCTCCATCTGCTTTCTACATTCGGCTGACCAAAACTGAATGCAATACTATCTAGAGTTTTATAAAGCCAAACATAACTTCCTGACTATTGAACTCAATTCCTTGGCTAATGAAAGCAAGCATGCCACATGCCTACTTTTTACCACCCTTTCAACCTGTGGAGCCACTTACAGGGAACTATGGACTTTGACCCCAAAATCCCTTTGCACATCAACATTATTAAGGGCCTTTCCATTAACAACGCATTCTCCCTATACACTTGATCCCTAATGTGTAACAGTTCACACTTGGCCATGTTAAACTCCCTTTACCTTTTTTCTACCCTGATCTATAACCGACTGATATTCCACTGTATCCTTTGCCATTCTTCTACACTATCCACAAAACCACTAATCTACATGTCATCTACAAACTTACTAACCCACCCATCTGCATTTTCATCCATATCATTTATATGTATCACAAATATCAGAAGTCACAGTACGGATCCCGGCAGAACTCCGCTAGTCAGTGACTTTTAGCCAGAGTAAGTCCTATTGTCCACTTCCTTTTGTCTTCGGTGCAAAACTTAATTCTAAATTCAAGAGGCTCATGGATTCCATACATTTTAATCCACTACGTGAGCCTTCCATGAAGATGCATTACTTAAACACACATCGTCCTAAAAATAAAATAGGAGCATTCCTCCCAAATTCACATCCTAGAGACAACCATAATATTCAGTATGGAACAATGTGGGGGGGGGGGGGGTGGTGCACAGGAATGGTTTTCCATTACCTCTTCCTGCAAGATGAAAGGTGGCTGTATCCTAAATTTTTAATAGAAACAAAATGTCAACACACAAGAGAATCTGCAGGCGCTGAAAATCCAGTGCAACACACATGATGCTGGCGCAACTCAACAGGTCTGCAGCAGGAGAGGAATAAACAGTCGCCGTTTTGGGCCAAGACTTTTCAATTACTAATTCACCCAAAAATTGATTACCTTAAACACGAGATTCAGCAGATGCTAGAAACCTTGAGCAGCATACACAAAACACTGAAAGTTCCATTTTCTTTTTCCTTAGTTGAGCTTATATGGAAAGTTAGCCTTGCATCAATCCCTCTTGCATATTTGAAGATGTTGACTGTAACTAAGCTAAAGTAATCAATTTCCATTTTGGGCAGGGCCCGTTCGTCAGGATGAAAGGACCTCATGAAGTGTGTTGACCCAAAGCATCAACTGTTTATTCCTCTTCACAGATGCTGCCAGACCTGCAGAGTTCCTCCAGTATGTTATGTATGGTACCTTGAAAAAATACGTTTGAATATCTTTATTGTATATCTCTACTTTCCCTTGTGTATAATTAAAACTTAATTGCATTTCAATGACTCATTTGCTTTGCTTAACAATATGGTGGGTTATCAGGTAAATATTGGTTTTGTCAATGAGATTAGCAGTGAGAATGGGATTAACCAAATTGATAGATGAGTCAAACCCAACATGTAAAACATCACTTTAACCAGATACCCGAATTTCTCTCTAAACATAAAAACTAACCCCTCATTTTCATGCTTCAAAGTATCCCTTACATATGAACTCGGATTGTCTAGAACCACATGTTCTAGACAGGAACAAATGGAGAGATTCAGTTAAAATATTTGCACGGAATAAAAATCTCTTTTTAAAATTTTATTATGTTGCTAGTAAATAACTGTGTAGGAGAATGCAGGGGGATTTTATAGAAGTGCATAAATAATGAGGGTATAGGTAGGGCGTCAAATATCACACAAAGAAGGTATGAGAATGGAACTGAGAGCAAAAATAAATCGTAAATAAATGTGTAGGAGAATGAAAGGTGATCATATAGTGGTGAGTAAAATCACCAAGATCATAGATGGGCTGAATGTAAGAGTTTGGGTGCTGAGGTGGAGTTACATCGCTACCAATGGTGGTGTAAGGCACTACCCCCCCCCCCCTCTGCTAGCCTTCAGGTCACCCTTGAACAAGGTGTAGCACATGCTTAGACCTCCGATCAGGGTCACATGAAACCATGGGAGCAGGTGGTAGATGGTTATATGAGCAGTTGGTACATATCACAGGTCCTGGTTATGTAACCACTGGCATCAGGCAGACAATCTCTGAAGAGTATCAATCATGGCTGGGGTCACCATCTTGTAAAGACACTGCCCAGAAGGCAACAGCAAATCATTTCTATAGAAATATTTGCCAAGAATAATTATAGTCGTAGGACCATGATTGCCCAAGTCATTTGATGTAGTACATCATGACGATCATGATGTATGCAAAGGTACAAAGGTTACGAGAACAAAGCAGGAGAATGGGGTTGAGAGGAAAAACAAATCAGACATGATCAAATGGTAGAGCAGACTTGATGGGCCTAATGGCCTAATTCTGTACATATTTCTTATTATGGAATGTGGACAGTCTTTTTCCAGAATTGGTCAGAGGTTTAAGGTGAAAGTGGAGAGATTTATTAGGGTCCTGAGGAGCAACGTTAGAATGTGGTCAGTAGATAGCAAGAGTTACCAGAGGAAGTGGATGATGTAGGTATATTAAGAGTTTCTTGGACAGTTTGTAGATAGGAAAGGTTTAGAGGGATGCGAGTCAAACGGGTGTAGCTTGGATAGAAAACTTAGTAGGCATGGACCAGTTGGGATGAAAGGTCTGGTTTCATGCTGTGTGACCGAGTCTGGGTAAAGTTTTCCAGAATCTTTCATATGGCACTTATACTCATTAGTAATATGTATTTCAATTTGCATGGCTACTTGCAGACTTATTAGAAGGTAGAAAATATTTCCATTCTTAAGAAACATAATGTTTTATTCTCAGGAGGTCAAACATATTTAACAATGTGCTGTGAACTAACATGTTTTTTCAACCTTTCATCATTAACTTCATAAAGAACAAAGGATTAGAAATAAGACCATAAATTGAGGTTGTAAAATATATAAAAATCTCTTGGAGTTAATTCATTCTTCTTCGTTTATTTTCTTCCCAAGACACTGATCTTTTTAAAAAGAATGTAATACACATTGTAATACCTCAAGATTTACTGCCTATTCTCCACTGCACAGATTAAGTCAGAAGTAGCAAAGGCATTCTTCTGTACATTAACTCAGGCTTACAACATGTGCAGTCCTTCTTTGGGATTATCATCTTTGAATTGACAGAAGAAAAGGCTGAGTAACAAGAGACAGTGAAATATGAGCCTGCAGTCTATTCCCAGCATCAGTCATGGGAACCATATGCGATATTTATAGAAGTACATGTTAAAATGAATCAATTTCATGGATCAGTGGCAGCAAAGTTTGAAGCTTCTGAATACCGGAAATATCTGATTATTTTTCTTCTATTTAACAAAGTATTATAACCATTATGGGACTATTGGAAGTATAGACTGTTTGCATCAATGATTTTGTATTTGAAAATGTCCAGCTATATAACTACGTTAATTTATTTCCACTTCATAACATCTCCCTATCTATATTTCAGTTCATCTGATGCTGATACCGGTGTCTATGCCCTCAATAACTGTGATCAATTACAACCTTGAACGAGCCTGTGTCATACAACTTATCCTCAATGATTGTGGTTATTAACTCCTCAATACAGATCTCAATAAGTTATGTTCACTTTTGTGGTGGCTGTCTTTCTCTTCCTCTTGATTAACCAGTTACTGATTTTAAATCCTTACATTTGTCTTCAGATCTCCCTCTCTCTGGACCTGCAGACATTGGGTTCCTAGACTGGCTTCTCTTGCCTCAGCACTGAACTGGTTGTGGGACTCGCTTTCTGCAATTCATGTTCTGTGTATTAGTTGAATACTTTTTTTTATTGTTTACATGATTTGTTCTTTCTTTGCTTTTTTGGATATCTGTCTGTCTTTGTTGTGTGGGGTTTCTCATAGATTCTACAGTGTTTACTTTGTTGCCGCTTACAAAAAGGTTATTGCCAAGGCTGTATATGATATACATACTTTGATAATAAATTAAATTTGAGCTTTGATCTCTGTAAACACAAGAGATTTTGCAGATTCTGAAAATCCGGTTTAACCCACACAAATACTAGAGGAACTCAACGGGTCAGGCACCATCTATAGAAAAGTAATAAAGAGTCGACATATTGGGCCAAGGCCCTTCATCAGAACTGGAGAGAAACGAGAACCCAGCAACTACCCCCCCCCCCCCCCACACCTTCCCTTGCAGTTCTGATGAAGGTTTTGGGACTGAACAGTCAATTCTTTATTCCTTTCCATAGATGCTGCCAGACCCACTGAATTCCTCCAGCATTTGTGTGTTTTAATTTTGCCTAGCCCCATCTCCTAGCAAGATGTTAGCTATTGGGCACCCTCAAATTTAATTATTGTACCTATGCTGGCTGTGCCATCAGCTTCCAAAGAATCCCTCCCCAAACATCTCAGCTTCTCAACATCTCACTGGTCTTCAAAATTTCCATATTTGAATTAGATTTCTGCCATTAAACTGAATACACCCTTATGTTGCTCAATGCCATATTTTATTTGTTAATGAATATCTATAAACATTTAAAAATAAGTTAATGCAAATTATTTGTGTCTGTTACAAGTGCAATAAAGTTCAAAGTTAATTTATTATCTAAGTATGTATATGTAACCATATACAATCCCGAGATTCATTTTCTTGTGGTCTTACTCAATAAATCCAAAGTAGAAAGATAACCAGAATAGAATCCATGAAAGATCACACTAACTTGGATGTTCAACCAAAGCGCAAAATACAACAAACTGTGCAAATACAAAAGACACAAATAATAATACTAATACATAGCGTGTCAAGAACATCCAAGTAAGTTCATAGGTGTTGGAACATTTAGTGATGGGGCAAGTGAAGTTGAGTGTAGTTATCCCTTTGGTTCAAGAGCCTGTTGGTTGAGTGGTAATAACTGGTTCCTGAACCTGGTGGTGTAAGGTCCTGAGGCTCTTGTACCACCTTCCTGATGGCAGCAGTCAGAACATAGTGTGAATGATCTGGGTGGTGGAGAACCCTGATGATGGATGTTGCTTTTCTGGGACAGTTCTACTGGCAGATGTGGTCAATGCTGGGGAGTGCTTTACCTGTGATGGACTGGGCTGTATCCACTGCTTCTCGTAGGGTGTTCCATTCAAGAACATTGGTGCATCCATATCAGTCTGTGATGCAGCAGTCAGTATACTCTCCACCACATACCTATAGAAGTTTGTCAAATTTTGAAAGGGAAGATTATATACATTTTTACTATCCAAAAGGCATAAGAGGGGTTAAAAAGACCAGCTGTCCATCAGTTTGGACATATTTTTGAACTACATTAGCTTAACAAGCTCTGTAGAGAGGAAGTGGGAAGTTAATAAAAGAACATTAGAAATACCATATGGCTTTGGAAATACAATTGCATACAAAGGTTCAATACCACCTTGTCTTGAGTGAAAGTAATTAGGGTCTTTGAACCAACCAATAAATTGATAGCCTTTCATTTTCTTGCTTTCTGCATCAGTTCTGGTGAGTGGGCAATGGTGCATAAGACAAAATTGAAATGTGAAAACCTTTCAGAAAAAAATTCAGTCAAAAATCTAGCAGATTTTAGTCAGTGGTATAAAATACTGAGTTTTAAGAATGCCTCATGAAGGAATTTTCAGAATTATTTCATTATGCAGGAAGACAAGTGCACTGATGAGTATTACTTGGTTTCATACAAATAATTGGCACTTAATTTGTCAAATGCTCTTTTCATACTTGCTGCTTTGAAGCAATGCTCAGAGTCAATTCAAATTCATTTGCAATTTCTTCCATGAACTATTTGAGTTACTCTTCAAGATAACTATATAAAGAAGTATACAATTCCATTCATAAGCAACTAGAAATTTAATATAATTTTTAAATAATTTAAAATTTATTTCCTGTGTGGAGATAAAGCACTAGGGGACTGACTGTAAAGGGTCTCATAGAATCATACAGCACAGAAATTCAGCCTTTGGTGTTGGTTCTGGCTCTCCAATTGATTCCTGACTCCTCTGACTTTTTCCACAATCCTGCAAAACCTTAATGTTCATAAAAAGTTTTAAGGGCCTATCCTTTGCTGTATTGCCCTATGTTATCCCAATGCAAGTAACTGGTCTCCTAACACACCATGATCTTTCCACCATCTTGTTTCAAAGTACATTTATTATCAAAGTATGCATACAGAATACAACTCTGAGATATGTCTTCCCGCAGACAGCCGCAAAACTATGAAACATCGTGGAACCTGTTCAAGAAAACATCAGAAAGTGCAACTGGGATGTTGAGAGGAATAGTACCCACTGCAGGGCAGGGGAATTAGTGCAGATGCACATAGAGGCACTTGTGGCACCTCTCACAGTAGTTGTCCATTGACGGTGCTGTGGCCATCGGCCACTGATACCCAGCACAGCAGCCCGACCCACAGCCAACAGCACAGGTAGTTGTGGGGAAGAGTTGGTGAGTAGTGATTTTGATGGTGGTGACAGAAAGGAGAGTGAAGAGCAGAGGGTTAGAGGAAGGAGAGGGAGAGGAGGATGTGTTCATGTTCTGACAAGAGCCTAGCCTTTAGTCTCCTGGAATCCCTTTGCCACCCCATCAAAAAGTTCTATGTAGATCATGGACTAGATGGAGTGCTATAGCCATCCCACATTCAAAAAGAAATTACACACATTCACCTGCTTCTGCTCAGTGTGACGTTCAGGACCGAGAACACTGAGACCCTCACAGAGAATCACTAAGTGATAGGCCTGAATGTAACCTTAGCTCAGGAACATGTTGACCTGGTCAACACACCTGATCAATGATATCCTGGAGAATGCGGACTATTTCCATTTTCTCGTTAACTATCTATTGTATGGATCTTAATAGACAACCAGTGAAATGAATGGTTGCCTAGGAAGATATTGGGATTTCCTAAAATTATCAAAGGTATTCTAAAAATACAAACACTTTCTTCCCAATTTGGTTTTGAAGATGCATTAACTATGCAAGTAATGTATCAATCAGAAGTGTTTTAACTACAAATTAACAGAAGAAATGCTCCCTTACTAAAAGAACTGAAGGTACTTTAGATTATTTACTCAGTAGCCACTTTATTAAGTACAGCTGCTCATTAATGCAAATATTTAATCAGCCAATCACGTGGCAGAAACTCCATGCAAAAAAAAAACGTACAGACATGGTCAGTAGTTGTTTTGGCCAAATATCAGAATTGGGAAGAAATATGATCTATGTGACTTTGACTGTGCAATGGTCGGTGCCAGATTGGGTGGTGTGAGTATCTTAGAAACTACTGATCTGGGTCGCCAGTGCTTACAGAAAATGATGCAAAAATTTTTTTTTTAAAGTGAGTGGCATAAGAGCCAGAGAATTATATTTGATTGTCACACATTTATCAGGACATTCAAATATAATCCTCTGGCTATTATGCTGCTCACTGTGTTTTTTTTTATTTTTAGGTTAATTACCCACCCAGGACAGGTCCTTTAGTCATTGCTACAAGCAGGGTAGTCACACACTTTTTAGTGATTTCTGAACAGTCCGTGAACCTGCTCACTGTTTCGCTCTTCATTGCATTGTTTATTTATTTTTAACATATTTCTTATTGTAACATTGGAATTTTTAAAAAGTATTGAACTGTACTGTTGTCGCAAAACAAGTTTCACATTTGTCAGTGATGCTATACCTGATTCTGATTTATTTTGTTTAAGAGTCTGTTACAAGGTCAGGTTCATCTTTAATAATAAGAATTACCATAACAAAAGCACAACAATTAATTATATAGCACACTTAAGGAGCTCACAGGACCAAATAAAACTCCCACAAATGGAGATGTTAAGGCAGATGATCAGAAACTTTAGCCAAAGAGATTGTCTTTAAAGGACTTTTTAATGGGAGGGGAGGCAGAGTGACTGACAAGGGAAATTGCAGAGCTTAGGAGATGGGCAATGTATAGTTTTATTTTAAGACCATAATACCATAAGACTTAGGAGCAGAATTAGGCCATTCAGCCCATCAAGTTTGCTGTGCTAATCCATCATGGCTGATCCTGGATCCCACTCAACCCCATATACCTGCCTTCTCACCATATCCTTTGGTGCCCTGACCAATCAGGAAACGATAAACTTCCACCTTAAATATACACATGAACTTGTTCTCCACCGCAGGTTGTGCCAAAGCATTCCATAAATTCACTGCTCTTAGATCACCCCTCAGCTTTGAGGCTGTGCCCTATAGTTCTAGATTCCCCTCACCATAGGAAACATCTTCTCCACATCCATCCAATCTAGTCCTTTCAACATTCAGTAGGCTTCAATGAGATTCCCCTGCATTCTTCTAAATTCCAGTGTACAGGCCCAATCCTGCCAAACACTCCTCCTATGTTAACCCCTTCATTCCTGGAACATCCTCATGAACCTCCTCTGGACTCTCTCCAATAACAACATGTCCTTTCTGAGATATGGGGCCAAAACTGTTCACAGTACTCCAAGTTTGTCCTGACTAGTGTCTTATAAAGGCTCAGCATTATCGCCTTGCCTTTATATTCAATCCCCTTTGAAATAAATGCCAACATTGCATTTGCCTTCTTTAACACAGATTCAACCTGTAAATCAACCTTATTGGAATCTTGCACAGGGACTCCTAAATCCCGCTGCACCTCTGACATTTGAACCTTCTCCCAATTTAGATGATAGTCTGCACTATTGTTCCTTTTACCAAAGTGCATTATCATACATTTCCCAACACTATTCCAGCTGCCACTTTTTTGCCCATTCTTCCAATTTGTCTAAGTCCTGCTATAATCTCATTGCTTCCTCCGCACTACCTACCCCTCCAACTATCTTCATATCATCTATAAACTTTGCCACAATGTCATCAATTCCATTATCTAAATCACTGACAAACTATGTGAAAAGCAGCAATCCCAGTCCCTGAGGAACACTAAGTCACCGGCAGCCAACCAGAAAAAGCCCCTTTTATTGCATTTCCTGCCTCCTGCTTGACAACCAGTCTCCATGCCAGTATTTTTCCTGTAACGCCACAGGATCTTATTTTGTTAAGCAGCCTCATGTGAGGCACCTTACCAAGTGCCTTCTGAAAATCCAAGTAAATGACATCCACTACTCCTCCTTTGTCCATCCTGATTGTTATTTCCTCAGAGAACTCTTTCCTCAGAGAACTCTATTTCCTCAGAGAACAGATTTGTCGGGCAGGATTTCCTTTTACAGAAACCTCGCTGACTTTGACTTACTTTATCATTAGTCATTTTATAATTTTGGAGTAATCAGAAAGAAAACAAAAGAGACGATTTGATCATTGGGACTTTTGGATGAGGCATTCTAATTCTGCTGGGCACTTCTAAAAAGCCTGTCTGAGATTCACTATTTCAGAGAAGGGAAATGAAGTTTTCCACAGATTCCCGGTGCACATGTCATTTAACCAAGTCGTTAAAAAGTCCCCTGTTGCCTAGTCACAGGGTTTTGCATACAGATTAGCTATGCTATTGCTATATGGAATGCGGTAAAGAAGGGTGAGTTGTCATCAGATCACGAAAGCAAGACTGAAAAGGAGTGTGTTTTGTTGCAACTGCTGCGTTTTTACCCGACTGCAAGTATTAAGTTCTTGAAAGAAATATGTTAAATTTGTTTCTGGAGGAATAAAAAATCAGCATTAGCTATGTCACCATTTTGTTAGGGGCCTAATCTATACTTGTCAATGGGGAGGGCAAGTGGATACATTAAGGATAGAGAAATGAGATTGTGATATGTTTATAATTCTGTGCTGTAGTTTTCTGTGACTCTAACATCTGCACAGCAGTTACTGAATATGGTGCAGTTTTAACGCTAAGCCCTTCAGAGGTCAGGTGATTTACGTGCCTGGATCGCTGGTCAGATATGAAACAGCAGGATGATGAAAGTTTCATGAATAAAAACAGAAAATGCTGCAAAAACTCAGCAGGTTAGGCTGTGTCTGTGGAAAGAGAATCAGGTAGTGTTTCAGCTTGTTGGTACTTTGATCGTGATGTGAACTTCATGGTTGTTAGGGGTAGAGGTTGTGAACAACCAGTTAGAACATGATTGGACCCGAGTTAATAAAACATAGTATGGTACACACAGGAACAGGCCTATTTTCCAGCTCTTCACTTCACCTACTTACCCTTTGGCCAGTTTCATCTGTTACCCAACACCTTGCACTTCTTCCCCCCCACCTTCTGACTCTGACTTCTCCCCTTCCTTTCCAGTCCTGATGAAGGGTCTCAGCCTGAAACATCCACCGTTTACTCTTTTCCATAGATGCTGCCTGGCCTGCAGATTTCCTCCATTATCCTGTGTGTGTTTCTTCAGTTCATGATGTTTGCAGAACTAATTAAATGAGTAATTAAATACTGAACTAAACTAACCCCCTTCTGCCCTCATATCCCTATCTAAGAGTTTCTTAAACACTTTACCATATTTGCCTTCACTACCACCCCTCGTAGTGTATTCCAGCCTTCCATCACTCTCTGTAAAAAATATTTTCCCTGCCCATCTCCTTTGAATTTACCCCATCTCTGCTTAAATGGATGACTTGTATTATTATACCAGTACTTCAATTCTAGGAAAAGTATACCAGCTGTCTAGTCTATCTAAAGACCTTATACTTTCATAACCTACTTCTGTTAGGTCTCCAAAAAGCTCTGCAACTCCAAAAAGAAAACAAAATGTTGTACGATGAATAATGATTATGGAGAAGATGAGATTTAACCAGAATTGGAGAGAAGGATGCAGAGATTGAAG
Source organism: Hypanus sabinus (assembly GCF_030144855.1). NCBI lineage: Eukaryota > Metazoa > Chordata > Chondrichthyes > Myliobatiformes > Dasyatidae > Hypanus > Hypanus sabinus. The sequence continues at coordinate 62,381,315 of NC_082722.1, read as the reverse complement.
TGCAATCAAAGTTAGGTGAGTTGGGGTTTTTGTGGGAAAAGGGAAATATTGGGAAGTTTGGCTGGTTCAGTGATATGGGATCGGGTCTCGGGAAAAAATATTAAATGGAGTTCAAAGATCAGAGGTTGGGAAGAAGCAATGATCAGATGTCAATGTGGGGTCAAGGGGAGATGGAGATCAGGAAGTCAAGGAGTTGGCAATGTGATAGCTATGGAATCAACTGTAATCACTGTGGTGTGTATGTCGGTTTGATCTAGGAGTTAGAAACAGAAGATTAGTGAAGCAGTGAAGGTGTTACAAACACGAGGAAATCTGCAGATGCCAGAAATTCAAACAACACACACAAAATGCTGGTGGAGCACAGCAGGCCAGGCAGCATCTATAAGTAGAAGCACTGTCGACGTTTCGGGCGGAGACCCTTCATCAGGACTAACTGAAGGGAAAGATACTAAGAGATTATCAAGATTTCATCTTGATAAGATGAAGCCACACTCAGGTTGGAGGAACAACACCTTATATACTGGCTGGGTAGCTTCCAACCCGATGGCATGAACATTGACTTCTCTAACTTCCGTTAATGCCCCTCCTCCCTTTCTTACCCCATTCCTGACATTTAATTGTTTGTTTTTTTCTCTCTCTCTCTGCCCATCACTCTGCCTGTTCTAGATCTCCCTCCGGTGCTACCCTCCTCCCCCTTTCTTCCTCCCGAGGCCCCCATGATCCTTTCCCTTCTCCAGCTCTGTATCCCTTTTGCCAATCACCTTTCCAGCTCTTAGCTTCATCCCACTCCCTCCGGTCTTCTCCTATCATTTCGCATTTTCCCCTCCCCCCACTACTTCCAAATCTCTTAGTATCTTTTCCTTCAGTTAGTCCTGATGAAGGGTCTCGGCCCGAAACGTCGACAGTGCTTCTCCTTATAGATGCTGCCTGGCCTGCTGTGTTGGTCAGTGAAGGTGTTGGCTTGTTAGCCTCAGAGAAAACACTTCTGGCCCACAAAGTACACTGTTAAAACACATACCAGCCCTTCTTGCCTCCTTTTATGTGTTGGGTTTTTTGACCCCCTTCAAAACTTGGGTTGAAAATAGAAATTCAACAAAGCGAGGAAGATCACAGCCCCATCAACAAGTTTCAACAATTGACTCATCTCCCAGAACTTCCGGTTCACCATCCTCTTATCCTCCTCAATTAAAAGTAGGTGTGGGTGACAGACTTTTAACTGCATCGCATTTTCACATTTTAACATTTAAATTTTCCACCTGCCCAGACACCCTAGCTTTTTCTGAAGCTAAATATAGAATTTACCCTATTTTCAGTGTGATGGGACTGGGATCCTCTGCTTCAACAGTTCCAGACAAGGTATTGTAATTTATCATTAGCTGCATTTCCCAGTCCCTCTAGGTTCCAAATAAAATAACAGCAATCATTTAATTTCTACATATTCTCTACTGCATTGAAAGCTTGTCCATCCACAACTCCAGTGAGTGTCTGCCTCATAAAACTTCCATTCCATCACATTCCTTAATATGTAAATTAACACTAAAGTGTTTGTTTGACGACGTGTGGCTAATGGCAAACAGCAGTGAAAACATTATTTGCATCCGTGGAACAAATTGTTTATGGCCTGGCTTCATCCTGCAGGGATCTGCTGTTGGTAGAATGTGTGTGCTGCATTTTAAAGAGCTTTAGATTTCCTAAAGCTTGTGGGATTTTACAACGGGATGAAAATTACTTCCCAGCAGGGTGGTTATATGTACTTAAGGCAGTTCCTAAGAGCTTCCATTGCACACTACTTGTCAGAGTATAAACAGTGATTAGAAATTAAGCTGAGCAATAATCTTACTGCTGTTAAGTAAACTACATTGGAGCTATGCTATTAAGGACTTGCATTTAAGTAGCACTCCACTTACCATGCTACACATGTTATTCATACAAAAGCCCTGATGAATCATTGAATCAAACAGAGGAACAAAAGGCCGATGTGCACGTGCAGGCCATTGAAATAATAATAATAATAATCTGTCCCCAAAGTGCTGATTTCACTTGTTTTTCAGAGGTCTTTCCAAGCTTCCATCAACATGGAGAGGCCACTGCACGGGATGGGAAAAATTTCCGGAGAGGGCTGCAAACTCAGCCAGCTCCGTCTTGGGCACTAGCCTCCCCAGCATCAAAGATATAGATAGATACTTCAGTCCCAAAAGAAATTACAGTGTCACAGTAGCAGTACAAGTGCACGGATATACAAATATTAGAAGAGAAGTAAGAAAGAATAAAAAGTAAGTTACCTCAGTCTAACTGGCAGAGGTCATCATTTCTCTGGTTATAGGCTGACTCATTATAGAGCCTAAAGGCCAAGGGTAAGAATGACCTCAGAGAGCTCTTTGGAGCAGCGCAGTTGTCTTAGTCTATTGCTAAAAGTCCTCCTCTGTTCAACCAGGGTGGCATGTAGAGGGTAAGAAACATTGTCCAGATTTGCCAGGATTTTCTGTAGGGTCCTTTGTTCTACCACAGCCTCCAGTGTGTCCAGTTTGACTCCTGAAACAGAACCAGCCTTTCTAATCAGTTTATTGAGCCTGTTTGCATCACCTGTGTTGTTGTCACTGCCCGATCACACCACCACATAGAAGATTGTACTGGCGACAACAGACTGGTAGAACAGGTGAAGGAGAGGCCTGTGTACTCCAAAGGACCTCAGTCTCCTCAGAAAGTGGAGGCAACTCTGGTCCTTCTTGTACACAGCCTCTGTTTTGGTGCCCTACGCAGGTCTGTCATCCATGTGCACCCCAGGTACTTGTAGGTCCTCACCACGTCCTCACCATCAACAGTAACAGGAAGCAGTGCAGCTTAGTCTTCCTAAAGTCCACCATCATCGCTTTGAGTTACTGATGTTCAGCTGCAGATGTTTCAGCTTGCACCATTTGACAAAGTCCTCCACCAGAGCCCTGTATTCATCCTCCAATTCTCCCTTTATACACCCAACTATTGCCGAGTCATCGGAGAACTTCTGCAGTTGACATGACTCAGTGTATATCTAAAGTTTGAGGAAGGGAAGCAATACAGTCCCTTTTGGGGCCCTAGTGGTGCTTATAGCCGTGTCTGGCACGCAGCTCTGAAGCTGCACAAACAGTGCTCTGCCAGTCAGGTAGTCCATTATCCAGTATACAATGGAAGTGGCAATCTGCACTGAATGGAGCTTTTTCCCAGCAATGAGGGCTGTATGGTATTGAAAGCACTTGAGAGATAAACAACATGATCCTCACAGTGCTGCCCTGCTTATCCAAATAGGAGTAGGCTCTGCTGAGCAGGTAGACAACAGCATCATTGACTCCAGTGTGCTCCTGGTAGGCAGACTGCAGGGGATCTGACCAGGGCATGGACGTGAGCCAGGACCAGTATCTCTTGGGTCTTCATGATCTGTGAGGTCAGGTCCACTGGACAGTAAACATTCAAGACTTTCGGTTGGCCCTTCTTGGGTACACACATTTTTTCCTCACAGTCAGGAGCCTTTCCAGCCTGAGACTCAGATTGAAAATGCACTGGAAAACTCCACACAGGTGCTCAGCACACTCTTCAAAAGGTGATGCCTTGAAAAGGCAGCATACATTATTAAGGATCCCCATCACCCAGGACATGCTCTCTTTTTACGACCATCAGACAGGAGGTTCAGGAGCCTGAAGACAATACTTAACGTTTTAGAATCAGCTATTTCCCCTCCACTATTAGATTTCTGAATGGGCAATGAACCAACCCATGAACTCTACCTCACTATTTTTTGTTCTCTTTGCACTAGTTTTATTTGTAATATATTTCTTATAGTAATTTATAGTATTTTTATGGATTTGTACTGCTGCTGCAAAACGAATTTCACAATATATGTCAATGATATTATCCCTGATTCTGATTCAACATGTTAGTCTGCACATTCTTGAAATCATATCTCAATTTTCACAAACAGGAGAAAATCTGCAGATGCTGTTAATCCAAGCAACGCACACACAATTCTGGAGGAACTCAGCAGGCCACGCAGCATCTATGGAAATGAGTATAGTCGATGTTTCAAGCAGAGGCCCTTCAAGAGGACTGGAGAAAAAAGATGAGTCATTTAGAAGGTGTTTCATCCTCTCCTCCCACCACCTTCTAACAGACATTTCACCTTTTCTTCTCCAGTCCTGATGAAGGGTCTCTGCCCAAAGCTTCGACTATACTCTTTTCCATTGATGCTGACAGGCCTGCTGAGTTCCTCCAGCATTTTGTGTGTGTCTGTGTTGTTCATATTTCATCTTATGTCTTTTGTATCTCTGAAGATGTAGAAAAATAATTGAAAGGAATTTTCACTTCCTCACTAGGGTCTAAGTGAAAACCAGGTGAATTCTGAAATGTTATTGACAGCAAGGAAAACTATCATGGCTTACAGCAGGGTCCTAAAAATGGGTGGAAAAATAGCTGATGGAACTTAATGCAGACAAGTTTGAGGTGTTGCACTTTGATAGGACCAACCAGAGTAGTTCCTACATGGTGAAGAGTAGGGCATTGAGGAGTGCAGTAGAACAAAGGTATCTGGGAATACAGGTCTATAATTCATTGAAAATGATGTTGCAGATCGATAGGGTCGTAAAGAAAGCTTTTGACATATTGGCCTTCATAAATCAATGTATTGAGTACAGGAGATGGGATATTATGTTGACATTTTATAAGACATCAGTGAGGCCTAATTTGGAGTATTGTGTGTAGTTTTGGTCACCTACCTACAGGAAAGATGTAAATATGGTTGAAAGAGAACAGAGAAAATTTACAAAAATGCTGCAGGTTCTGGAGGACCGAAGTTATATGGAAAGATTGAATAGGTTAGGACTTTATTCCTTGGAACATAGAAAATAAAAATGAGATTTTACAGAGGTATTATGAGGGGTACAGATAGGGTAAATGCAAGCAGGCTTTTTCCACTGAGGTTGGGTGGGACTGTAACTAGAGGTCATGGGTTAAGGGTGAAAAGTCAAAAGTTAGCAGGAACATGCAGGGAAACTTCTTCACTGAGAAGGTCATGAGACTGTGGAACGAGCTGCCAGCATAAGTGATGCATGAGAGCTCATTTCAATGTTTAAGAGAAGTTTGGATAGGTTCATAGATGGTAGTTGTATGGAGAGCTATGGTCCCGCTGCAGGTCGATGGGAGTAGGCAGTTAAAAGGTTTGGCATGGACTAGATGGGCCAAAGGGCCTGTTTCTATGCTGAACCTTTCTATTACTCTGACTCTGTGTACCAGCAATTGTCTCTATCATGTATAGCAGAGGTGGAAATTAGCTTGATTATATAAAAGGATAATCAAAAGGTGTTTGTGGATTTAATCGTAGTTACAGAATGGAAATTCTCGAACATGCAGCCTAATGGAAGCTCCCTTCCCACGGCTGGATACTTGACAATCCAAAAATATGAACCAGCACTGAATTGAATCAAACAATTGGATTGATGCCAGCTTTGCACCTGCTTCCAACAGCCTTTCATACAGTATTCCAAATCACCATTACTTTCTGCATACAAGAAATTTTCCTTTGCCTCTGTTCCATACTTCAGTCTATCTGAGGCTGAATGAACATCTGCATTTCTCTTTGGAATGAAGGAGGATGAGAGTTCACTTGATAGAGGTGAACAAGATGATAAGAAATGTAAATCAAGTGGACAGCTGGATACTATTTCCCAGAGCGGAAATGGCTAATACATAGAGACCTATTTGTAAGGTAACACAAGGGATTCAGCAGGTCAGGCAGCATCCATGGAAAGGAATATACAGTTGACGTTTCAAGCTGAGAGAGTCCTGATGAAGGATCTTGACCTGAAACATTGGCTGTTTATTCCTTTCCATAGATGTGGCCTGACCTGTTGTGTTCCTCCAGCACTTTGTATGCTCTGGATTTTCAGAATCTGCAGAATCTCTTGTGTGTTTATAATTTTAAGGTCATTGGATGAAAGTATGGGAGGATGCTAGAGGTAAGTCTTCTTACACAGACAGCAATTCATGCCTGGAACACAATTCCAAGTTTGGTGGTAGAGGCAGATACATTAGGAATGTTTAAGAAAAACTTTGATAGCCAAATGGATGATATAAAAATGGAGAGCTATGTACAAGGAAAGGGCTAGATTGATCTTACATTAGCATAAAATATTGGCACTATATTGTGGACCGAAAGGACTTGTACTGTGCAGTGATGTTCTATGTTCTATCCACTTACTTCAAATGATTTAACTTTTCAGCTTCAGAAAAATTCTTTATAGATTTTAAGTAAATTAATATCTCCCTCTAAGCTTTCCTACTGTAAAGGGAACAACTTCAGCTTCTCCAGATTCTCATCATAGCTGAAGAACCTTTTTGTTACAATCCTAATAAATCTCCTTTGTATCACTTAAAGGTCTGAACATTCTTCCAAAATAATTAGCTAGGAATCTCTAACAGAAGGTTAACCAATCATTTATAAACACAAGAAATTTTGCGTAAGCTGGAAATCCAGAGCAACACATACAAAATGCTGGTGGAACTCAGCAGGCCAGGCAGCATCTACGGAGAAGAGTACAGAATCAATGTTTTGAGGTGAGATTTTCTTGAACTTTGTGCCTTTGTTTATAAAGCAAAAGATCCATTATTATTTTCTACCAGACACAAGAGATACTGCAGACTATACATCTTCCCACCATGTCACATGTGAAAAAGCCATTCCTTTTTCTCAGTTCCTCTGGCCTTGCTACATTTGTTATCAAGATGAGGTTTCTCATTCCAGAACTACTGAAATTTCCTCCTCCTTCAAAAAAAGGGGCATTCCTTCCTCCACTATCAATACTGTCCTCACCCATATTTCTTCCATTTTGCGTACATCTGCCCTCACCCCACCCTCCTGCTGCCACTCCAGAAATAGGATTCCTCTTGTCCTCACCTACCAGCCCATAAGTCTCCACATTAAGCACTTAATTCTTTGTAACTTCTCCAATGGGATCCCACCACAAAGCACCTTTGCCTCCCCACCTTGTTCTGCTTTCCATAGGGATCGCCCCCTACGTGACTCCCTTGTCCATTCGTCGCTCCCCACTGATCTCCCTGCCAGCACTTATCATTGCAAGTGGAACAAGCGATACACCTGCCCCTACACCTCCTCCCTCACTACCATTCAGGGCCCCAAACAGTCCTTCCAGGTGAGGCGACACTTCACCTGAGAGTCTGTTGGGGTCATCTACTGTACCTGGTGCCCCCAGTGTGGCCTTTTGTATATGGGAGAGACCACACATGGATCGCGAGACTGCTACTTTAAGCACCTTCACTCTGTCCGCCACAAAATGAGTGCTTTCCCAGTGTCCACCCATTTCAATACTATTTCCCATTCCCATTCCGACATGTCAGTCCATGGCCTCCTCTACTGCCATGATGAGGCCACAATCAGGTTGGACAATCAACATCTTATATTCTACATGGGTACCTCCAACCTGATGGCATGAACATCGATTTCTCAAACTTCCAGTAATGCATTCCCTACTACTTCACCATTCTTGTTTCCTTCTCACAACTTCTCTTCTTACTACCCATCACCTCCCTCTGGTGCTCCACCTCTTTCCCTTTCTTCTATGGTCTTCTCTCCTCTCCAATCAGATTCCCCCTTCTCCAGCCTTTTATCTCTTCCACCAATCAACTACCCAGCTCTTCACTTCACCCCCTCCCCCTCCGCAGGTTTCAGCTATCACCTGCCAACCTGTACTTGTTCTTCCCCCTCCCCCAACATTATTATTCAGACTTTTCTTCCTTCTCCGCCCTGATAAAGGGTCTCAGCCCGAAATGTCAACTGTTTACTCCCATCCATAGATGCTGCCTGACCTCCTGAACTCCTGTGTGGATTGCTCATTTTCTAGCAGTCTCCTTAAGTCGCTTTGTTGGCTTCATGGACCTGTGTTTCGTGGTTTTGTGGACCTGTGCTCTTGGTCACTTCAAACTTCACAATTAGCAATAACTGCCTTTTAATGGTTCACGTTAAGGAAAATGTTAATCGCAGAACTGGGAAATTTCTCAGCTCACTTGTGGCTTTGTTACCCTTGATTTTAGTAGCACAGCTAGGAAATTTTACATTGACTGACCGATTTCTTAGTCTAAGTGTAGAAATTTAACTCAATATAATTTCAGGCAAGCTATCTTTACTTTCTGTCTATAGAATCAGTTGTGGGTAGTTTGCTTTTATCTTCAATATAATCTGGGAATGTTAGATACATTAATAATTTAAGTATTACTTTTATATATCTACATAGATTCATAGAGCATTGCAGCACATAAACAGGCCCTTCAACCCATCTAGCTGAACTGTCATTCTGCTTAGTCTCATTGACCCATACCTTGACCATAGCCCTCCATGCATCTCACATCCATGTACTTATCAATGATTCTCTTAAATATTGAAATTGAATATTTATCCACCACTTCCGCTGGCAACTCTTTCCACAGGTGCGCACTCTTTTCACTCTCTGAGTGAGGAAGCTCCCCCTTAAGGCTTCATTAAATATCTCACCTCTTCACCCTTAATCCTCTAGTTCTCATTTCAGCCAGCCTCAGTGGGCAGCATTTTGCCCTAACTGCTCTGCTCTATTTAGTACACCTCTATCAGATCTCACCCAATTCTCCTCTGCTCCAGGGAATAAAGTCCTAACACTCCAGGGAATAAATACAGGAGATAAAAGCATTGTTTTAATACAGCAAGTTGTTGTGGAGAGGGCAATTTCAAAACATGCAAAAGCAGATATAGCTAAAGCTTGTGCAAAAGGTGGAAGTTGACAGGAAATATGTCTATGGTAAAGGATAAAGAATGCCAGCAAGGGATAACTGGACAGCTCATTTAAAGAGTTGGCTCAGGCCAGATAAGCTGAGTTGCTTCCATCGACATTGTACCTACCATTCTCTGAAATTCAATCAAATCAACCATATTGCAGCAGCAATATAAATCTTTTTCAAATTCCTTATCAGGATTCAGACTTGAGATGATTTGTAAGTGATTTACAGGCCAGATATACACAACAATGTTACAAATAAGATAAAAAGCAAATGTTGAATAACTTCCCTGACTTCTTCTCTTGGATTAATGGATGGAGGGTTATAGATCAATGCTCCTCACATCAGATACATCAAAAGGATAAGGAAATCTTGGGTGGCTGAGAACCCAATGAACAACGTGGTCCACCATTGGAAAGAAGAGGCACTGTAAGTAAGTGTATGTGCTTCAAATACAATACTTGGAAGAAAACTAAATGTTGTAGGTAAAACAAAGTGTTTAAATTCTTAATAGGGAATTAATAAAGCAATATAAAGTTGTGTTAATATGCAGTATTCTCATCACTAACACCACATAATACATACTATAAGTGTTTTATTTTATAAAATCAATGTTAACATGATAATAACAAAATTCCTTTAATGCCATTACGACTGTTTATGAGGTTTTCTTTACAGAAAACCCAATGATTTTTAAAAGCCTTTAATGATCAGAAACAACTGATAGTGGTTTCAGTGTTTTACAAAATAGAACATTTGTTGAGGATTAAAGGTTTATTTCAATCCTGTTCCTCATTAAGTCTCAAAACCCCACACAAAAGCTAATTAATGTTTTTCTGTCATGTTATTTTGATTCATGTTTCCTGTCTGGAAACATGAAAATGGGAGCCAGGCCAAAAGGACACAACAGCAGCAGCCGGTGAACAGGCAGAGACTCGCCATGGTGGAGCAGACGAGACAGGCTTTCTGTTTATGAGGAAGTGGAAACTTTCCATATAGGCGTAGTAAGCTCCAAAGTGTTGTCCACAGGGAAATGAAAATACTGAGTCGTTGCCATTTTCTGTGCAGGAAAGATTTTTTTGCAAGACAAACTTATCTCTTTTCTTCTTGCAAACGGTGGAATCAACATTTGGGAAAGGGGTGCACACTGCAGGCTAGTCAATTAACATTAATAAGTTAGTTATTAAGCAATTAAAGAAAACACATTGAATTTTCCAATGGGTTTTGCAAATCTTTGAGGCATTCTATACAAAATAAGCATGTAGTTTTGGTTCTGACTACTTAATACATTCAAAGTTCAAAAGTTCAAAGTTCAAAGTGATTTTTTAATATCAAAGTACATATATGTCACCATCTGAAATATTGAGATTCATTTTTGTGGGCATTCACATTAAAGACAAGGGAATAAAAACAAACAAAATAAGAATGAATGAATAAATAAATAAATAAATAAATAGATAGATAAATAAATAAATAAATAGATAGATAGATAGATAAGCTATGAGTATTCAAGCACTTTAAAACATTTTTAACTTTTCAGTTAAAGGGTGCTTTATGTTTATTTCATACATCTTCTTGTAATACTTTAATTCTTTTTATAACTATCAATGGACTTTCTTTTGGGCTAAGGCTACAGAACAGGCATCTAACAGGGTCCAGTGTGGTGAAGCAAGCACATGGGGAAACTGTAAGTGGTATATGACCTTCTGCTATCAGATTTCTGAAATGGACAATGATGGCCCCATGAACACTACCTCACTATTTTTGCTCTCTTTTTGCTCTATTTATTTAATATAATATATATAAAAAAAGATAATGATGCATGTTAGTGATATTAAGCTGATATCTGATTCTAATTCTGGAAATTAAGCATTTAATTAACGTAATTATCAGCATTTTCATCATATATAAAATTCAGTCACATCCCAAGGTTTAAATTGGGTATATGTGAAGTGATATACCCGAGGTTTGATCGATTTAAGCGCTGAGCTGAGTTGGAAAAGTTGGAGCAGGCCGAAATGAGGTGTCGGGGTACCAGGATGAGAGCGTCTCGAAGCCACAGGGTCCAGGTCTGAAAGCAAGGTCTGGATGAGTTAAGCACCGGGCCAGATTTAAACAGACAGGGCATTGGAGCCCAGGCAAGGCACAGGCCAGTTCAAATCGCAGCTCCGCAAGGTTTGCACACCTCCATGCTGAACTTCAACTCATTACCTTGTTACTCTGCAAGGTTTACTCTTTGACAGTATGCACTGAACTGTGGCTGTGACCTGCAGCTATCACAGTGTGAGCTCACTTGTGAACTTCAGTTCTGAATGCTACTTGCGTCCTTTTATTGCTTGACCAGTTATTTTTCTCTCTGCATGTTGGGTGTTTGATAGTCTTTTGTTTTAATGGGTTCTATTGGGTTTCATTGTTTTATAGTTGCCTGCCAGAAGCCGAATCTCAGGGTTGTATGAAGTACACATACTTTAATAACAAATGTACTTTAACTTTGATAATATTGTCTGTTCAGCACTTTTTTTCTTCTGCTGTTGATCTGCGTTCTAGTGTTGGGTGACCTACTGTAGAGTAGTTGTTAAACTTGGCAGCAGTGATGTGTGTGATGATCTATTTTGTTGGTTCTCACTGGGTGTGACTCTTTATGTAAAAGGAGAAATCTATCCCAGGGAAAATCAAAATGCACTTGTCTCTCATGACCAATTTCATGAACCCTGGCTAGTTTTTAAATTGTAGAATGAATTTTCTGCATCTGTCCTAATTCATACACTCTATTAAATCTAGAATTGATTTCACCTTGATTAAAATTTTACAGCCTCAATTTTAGTCTTTCAAATACCCAACAAAATTGTAAACTTGCCTATAAGTAAAGCCTGTCACACTGAGTTCTTTGGAACCTATCTAAAATGTTAATGATGTTCCTGATTGAGAAATGATCAAGAACAAGAAGAATCATGGTGAATCCCATTTGGCTGCAGAATTGGTGACAGCAGAATAATCTGGGTTGTTAT